>NW_028324309.1:9910000-10510000 GCF_058129835.1 Hydra viridissima
TGTGTAAAGGGTTAAGGTTGCCTTCGTCAGTATATTCTATTATACAATATAACTCAATAAACGTTCTATTTGTGTGTAATGGCTAGCACTCTTTTCTTCATTACGTTTATATAAATACAAATAATACTTTCTTTCTCTACTAGTAATGTTCGATACTCTTTTAATCAATTATTCCTCATTCTGTTCTTCTTTTTTATACGAATTTTTTTTTATTACTTATTTAATATTCCTTTTGACTTCTGTTTAATTCTTTATTTCTTTTTCACTTTTATTCACTCATAAAACTTCTTGTTTATTCAAATATTTTTAAATCACAAAAATTCTTTCTCTTTAAAATTCTTCTTAAAAACTTTCTTAAAACTCTCGTTTTCTTTAAAACGCCGTCTTCTTCCTTCTATCCGTATCTTTCCTCTCCGTAAAACTCTTTTTTTTTGAGCTTTTATAGTTTTTTGTTGTTTTCCGTTGCGATATCTATTCATCATTTACTTATGTGGCCGGTTGATGAGCCTTCGTGTTTACGTCTTTTCTCAGTTTTTTTTTTTTTTTTTTTCACTTTTCTTATTTCCATTATCATTTATTTACGTGACAGGTTGATAAATCATCGTGTCTACGTCTTCTACGGTCGTTGTTTTTAACATTTCTTTTTTTCGCTTTATCATTTATTTATAAGGCAAGTTGAATAAGTCCCCATGTGTATGTCTTTTCATAGTTGTTGTTTTAGGTTGAAAGGTTGACGAGTCATCTTGTACAGTTCTATGTATGTATGTATGTATGTATGTATGTATGTATGTATGTATGTATGTATGTATGTATGTATGTATGTATGTATGTATGTATGTATGTATGTATGTATGTATGTATGTATGTATGTATGTATGTATGTATGTATGTATGTATGTATGTATGTATGTATGTATGTATGTATGTATGTATGTATGTATGTATGTATGTATGTATGTATGTATGTATGTATGTATGTATGTATGTATGTATGTATGTATGTATGTATGTATGTATGTATGTATGTATGTATGTATGTATGTATGTATGTATGTATGTATGTATGTATGTATGTATGTATGTATGTATGTATGTATGTATGTATGTATGTATGTATGTATGTATGTATGTATGTATGTATGTACACCTATATATATTAGGATACATTCCAAAGGGACAACACTATTTTGGTGATCGATATGCGCTGTTCACTAGAAATGCGATACTGCACATGGAGAAAGACCAGCAAGAGCTTTACAGGAACTCAAATAACTTGTTTAGCATTGTTAAAAACTCTATTTCAATGAAAGCAGTTACAGATAAGAAAATGATGTATTTTCCAAAAGGTTTACAGCATTCCCTTTCGCCATATACTTTGTCAATTGATGATCCAAGAAAGCATATGATGTCAGGTTATACGGGCTTCGTTCCTCGATCGCGTGAAATTATTGGTAAAAATTTAAGTTTATTTAAGTTCTGTGAGGGAGGACAACAAAGTTTTTTCTTTCACCCTTATTTAAAAAAGTAACAATGAATAAGTTGTGTAAAAAGTTCATTTGACTTCAAATAACCCTTCATTTCACAGGTGTTGGTTATCCAAAGATAACAAATCTAGCATTGTGTCATTTTACAAGCAAATGCGCTAACAAAAAGATTTTGTCAGAGTTTCCGATATTTGAAAAGGAAAGTACTAAAGATTGTCAAAATACCAGAACCGTTTACTTTGAAAACTCAGGCATGGTTCCACATTATACCGGACACATACCAGGTAGCAGAAATTTTTTTTTTATTCAATCATGTCAATATATAATAAAAACATTATTATACTAGTGGAGGTCTCTGTATGGAAATCCTGTAAACTGTTGCCTTTTAAATTGATATCTGGTTGCTAGTAAAAATCAAATGCTGAAATAAGCTTTTTCTAAATTATTATTAGGTAGTTCCATGTCAAACAAATGTTTGTTTAAAAATACTGTTTAACCTGATTTTTTTGAAACTCAAAATGGTTCTCAAGATATCCAACTTTCAAAAATCTCATTTAAGGCCGGTTCACACGGTAACTAAAAAAAAACAAATTCATAAAATCTATAAACATAATTACTTAAAAGTAATGAAATTATGCGTTTAAAATCAGATTTTCATGTTTTTTCAAATATTTTGAAAAGAACCATCCTTTCAATAAAAAGGGTGTTAGGTTATTTTAACATACTTTTATTCTTAGTAAAGTATGGAGGCACTTTATTGTGGCTCTTTTTAATATGCCTTCAAAACATTCACATGAAGATTTGGTTGGTAAATCTCCATGTGATTACCATCAAAAATGATATTCATGCATCAAAAATGACATTGATGCATCTATAGATTTTTAATGTTTTTTTTTGTTGCTGTTGTTTTTACATTGGCCGGCCCAACCATCTAAAAAACATTCAGTTTCCTTTATCTGTGGCCTTTATTCCTTTATTAGGTTTGAATAAAATTAGAAATAACATTTTGTACATCATGGACCATGTTAACATTATTTTATGTCAAAATGCAAAATGACTTGTGAGTCAACAAACTTTTTATATTGTAGTATAGTACAGCTGTTCAATTTACAGTTTCAGTGAAAATTCTGGAACTCATTACGGACTATAAAGCTGTAATTCTCTGCAAGTTACTCATTGATGTTTAGGTTATAAACCGGTTTTAAATGGGATTTTTGAATGTTAAGTATCTTGAAAACCATTTTGTTTTGGGTGTCCAAATTTCTTCAATTTTTAATCGAGTTCTTTAACTGTACCAAGTTTCAACAAAATCAAAAAGGTATAGATAAAAAAAATTTGAAAAACTTGCTGAGTTGATTTGGAATTAGTCGATTGTTGAAAATAATATATTCTGAACATTTATATTCTTATTTTAGGAGAAAAGTTCCGTTACGGTCATACGTTTGGTTACAGTGCAGGTACGTTTGGTTACAGTGCATCGAGAAAGTCTCAAAAAGTCGAATGAACATTTTCATTTACTTATTTAAATACCGTTTTATTTATAGATGAAATATTTATTTAAATTGAAACCTGTTTAAAAGTTGTTTTTTTTTGCTCGAATATTGTAATTCTTAATTCAGAACAGGTCATTTTAAGATGAATTGATTTCCGTATGAACAAGATCTCAGATTCAAAAAGATATTGGAGAATACGAATCAGAGGAACACAAAAAGAAGCATTAAGAGAATCCTATCTCACTAATCAACAAGATTGATTGTAAAATTAAGATTTTACAAGGCGTAAAACATTAAGATTTTACAAGGCGTAAAACATTTTAATATTCCTCTCGATAATAACTAAAATTTAAAAAAAAAATTATTTCATAAACTTGAGTCAAAACTTTAAAAAAATAATTTAAACTAAACAAAAACTGCATAATATTATAACTAAATAGTTACTAAATTCGACTTTTTAAACCTTTTAAAAAAATGACTTAATTTATATAATTCTGTATAAAAAATATTCTTTAAAATTGGATTTATTTTTATTTACGATTTTATTTATTCCATTTTAATAAAACATGGTCCGATTAAATTGTACTTTGTAATGATTCTTTTTCTTAATTTCTTTAACATTATTACTATCATTATTATTATTATTATTTTTTTTTAATTTTTAAGTAAAATACGGGCTCAGAAAAACAATTCTAACTTGCAACATGAACTGTCATTTGTCAACCGCAATTGAAATCAGCTTAAACGTATCAATCTAATTACTAAGCACCAGCCCTAACCTACCTGCAGATCCCAACCTAACCACTACATGCGAACTATGAAATATTTTCAAGTTATAAATTTCTTGTAATTGTAAACGTGCAGTAACTAACGAAATTTGCCATTATTTATTACACATACCAGATCTTAAAACATTCTTATGCAAAGTCGTTCAAATTCTGATTATTTGCTACGCCATAATAAAATGGTGGGGAAGGGAGAGGAGGTAGGAAAGTCAAACTGAGTTGATTTTCAAAGTTCTAGTATATCTCACATGAAATTACGGGCAAGAAATTCCAGAATCCAGTTCTTCAAGTGAGTCTTCTAAATCATTGCAGCAACATAAGTCATCCACTGTCATAAGCGTCAATTGCTCGTATTCAGATATTAGATCGTTTATATTTGATTCGGCCTGAAATGAGATAAGGTATTTATGTTACCCCCATGCTAAATTGATTTTTAGCCATTTATTGTTTTTAGCATGCATCACCAATTTTTATTTCATTATTACTCACTTATTTCAAAATTATTAACAAAGAAACGCAAAACATGGGAAATCAAATCACTAAATGCCTGGTACCTCTGTAAATTGCATCTCTTCTATTCCTTCGATTGTGTACCAATGTAAAAAAGCTTTTCTTTTAAACATCTTCAGATATTGATCCCGAATTCTTCGCATTACATCTTGAAGCGCTGTATTATTTGCTAAGAAAGTTGCTGTTAGCGTATGTCCCTTCGGTGCAACGTTACACGAAGAAACTTTAGCATTGTGAGGTATCCACTCCACAAAATATGCACTATTTTTATTTTGAATCAATTTTAACTGTTCGTCAATATCTCTCATTGAAGCGGCACCACGATACATTGCCGCAAACGTCAAATAACGACCTGCACGTGGATTGCAGTCAACCATCATATGAGAAGGCTCAAATAAATCACGAGTCAGTTCAGCAACTCCTTGTTTGCTATACCCTTGTTCGTCTGCACTGAGTAAGGGCGATAGGCCAGTCATGTAAAAATGCAATCTTGGAAAAGGAATCATGTTCACTGAAAGCTTGCGGATATCAGCGTTTAGCTAAACAAAATTAATAAAACGTAGCTTAACAATGGAGTAGGTTTTAAATGCGAAGATTTAAAACTATAATTGAAAAACAGCTCACCTGCCCTGGAAATCTCAGACTAGTAGTTACTCCACTCATTGCAGCAGCAACCAATTCATTGAGTTTGTCATAAGTGACTCGCTTCTGTTTTAATTTATTTAAGCAAATTTTGTAGAGAGCTTCGTTGTCCATACAAAAGACGCCATCAGATTGCTCTAACAGGCGATCTAGTGAAAGAACAGTGTTATAAGGCTCTACAATAACCTCAGAAACCAACGCAGAGGGGAATATGCTTGTGTTAATGAACAAAACATCAGGGTATTCTTCTCGAAGTCTGCTTAATGTAAGGCTACCAAAACCTGATCCTGTTCCTCCTCCTAGAGAGTGCATCATATGGAAAGCTTGCATACAATCGCAAGCTTCCACTTCTTTTCTAATGATATCTAATACACGCTCTATATATTCGTTTCCGCAGAATAAGTACCCTTTTGCCCAGTTATTTCCTGCGCCATCGTTACCTAAAGTAATTATCTAAGAGTACTTATTATACATCCAAGCATACGGTGTATAACAGGTAATACATAATTTCTAAAATGACAATGAAGTTAATTATGCTTTGGTTACTGAAAATAAATAACTTAGGTAGAAAAAATAGTGTATTTACCTGCAACGAAGTTATCTGGTCTATATAGCCCTTTATTAATGCCACTTTTAACAGCGTCAATAGCACCTGGCTCTAAGTCTACAAGTACTGTTCTCGGAACATACTTTTTGTTAATCCCATTGCTATTCTCATGAAAGCACACTCCGATTTTCCCGTTATTTCCATTGTTTGGATCACTTAGTACGCCATCTTTATCGATTTTGTGCTCTTCACATATCGCCTCCCAAAACTATTTAAAACCATAAATAAAATATCGGAAGAAAATAGCGTGCTTAACTTCTCGATATGTAGTACGTTTTATTTTATTAGAACCTGTGTTAAACTCATCAGTGGATATTTGAATAGAGAATTCGTCAGTTTGAAAATGATCTTAGAATCGGAGTCTGATTTACATTAATGTTAACCCAAAAAAAGCAAAGCTTTATAAAATTATAGAATGAGTTTTATATTTCTAGACCAGGTTAACAAACTCATAATTGATTTAAAAATCATTTTAAGATTATGAATTCATTAAAAAATGGAAATTAGAATTATTTCAACAAAATTATAAAAAGCGATCCAAGGCTCACCAAGGCACAAAGCCGAATCCGTTAAAATTACGTAAAAAAAGAAACCAGTGTCATTTTATCGGGTTGAGAACTTCTTTTTCAGAAGATAATATGCTAAAAATTTGTTGTTAAAGTCGAAACAACTCCATCAGAACCCCAAAAAATTATAAAAAATTTTTAAGCTGAAGACAAAAAAGTATTGAACTAAAGTTACCAACAGTTTAAACTAAAAGGGCATCTTAATCGTGGACAATCTGCATATCGTTTCTAATTTTTATTATTTAGATAGCGATTCCACGGCTCAATGAAAAACATTTGACGTTTGACAAAAAACACGAAATTTTCATGAACTTTACTCTCTTATATCTTTTTGTATGCTTAAGCAAACACCTTGAGGTTTTTTTAATCAATTAGTGTTACTCAACCTCTTTCTAGCCAAGTATAGAAAGTACTATGTATAATATGGCTTCATTTAAATTTTATCCATATCTTAAGACCACTTTTAAGAAAAAAGCTTGAAGCGGGAGCGTTTTTTTAAAACGAAGCTTTTGGAGGTTAGGATTCTTTAGTACCAAAACACATCCAATTTTTATAAAACTTTCCGTGTATATCAAAAAAGGTATGAGGAATCTAATGGAATGTGGACACTTTTTAACTTTTATACATAAATTTTTAGTTCTTAGCGTTTCAAAACTTCAAGGTTAATTTTTTTAAAAAAAAGTCTTTTTTAAAAGTGTCCATGTGGAAATTGCAAGTTTAGTCTTTCCTCTTTTTATAACAAGTATTTATTTATGTTTTCTTGAAGAATAGATTCTAAGGATTTGTATATAGAAATTATGTATATATATATATCTATATTCCTTCGCATATTTTATGACGTTTTTTATTTTGATTTTCGCGACGTAACAATCATTTTGTTCTATCTCCAAGTTTTAACGTTGGGAGAAAGTTTTTGATTTTTTCTAAAAGTAATATTGTTTAAAGTTTTAGCTTTAATTTTTAAAGAAATAATAACTTTTTCTTTAAATAATTTATGTTTAAGCAAATTATTTGAAAAAAATAAAATAAAATAATGCGTATTTTAAAAGTTATTATTACTAACTAAAATTGATAACTCATCTTCTCCCAACTTTTAAAATGGAAGATAGAACAAAATAATTCTTACCTCGCGTTTTGCGTAAAATAGATGAACTTGGGCAGCCGCACAGATTAAAAAAAAATTGTGATATTTTATTTGCCTATAGTTGTTGGATCACTATAAAAAATCTAAAGTCAAATGTAATAATGGTTCAAAAGTTATTCAAGAGTCAATATGGCACCAAAACTAAGTAAATAAGTTAAAACCCACAGTCTGTAAAATAGACGATTCTGGACAATCCCGACAGAATTAATTTTTTTTTTTTTGTTGTTTTATAGTTGATGAATCAATATGGAAAATATCAAGTCAAATGTAATAACGGTTCAAAAGTTATTCAAAAGTCAATATGATCCAAAAATACTCTCTTTTTCGGTGCCATAACATTGCAAATTTTCCATACTTAAGCCCTATACCTTTCGTCAAAAAATCATCAATTTTTGCACTACAAAAAATTCAATAACTTTAGATCCGCTTAACTTCAAAGGCCGAATGACCCCTCATTTTTTAAGTCAAGTCAAGCTCTATACAATGATATAAATTGTATATGTTTATTTGAATTATAAAAAAATCGTCTGGAATGGCTAATTTAGATTATTAGTACCTTTGTTCCGATTTGATTTCCACATTGCCCAAACTGTAGCGACACTATCTCTTGCATTACAAAGAAATTTTTGACATTTACACTTTAACTGTTTATTGGCTTAATTTTCATTCGATGCGCCGTCAAGCATTTCCGACCTCAGTTGCAAAACTGTTATAAGAAAAAATCAGATCGATTTAGATTATTTTATTTGTTTTGAAAATGAATGCTAAAGGTGAGTTGATCAGAAAATCATGCTGCAAAAATATTTAGCGTTTTTTCTCTTCCAAGCAGCTTTGTTGAGACCTATCGTAAAATATTTTATGAAATATGAGCGCTTCTCAACGAGGACTAGCCAGTAGACATCATTTGTGAATCACTTAGCCTCTTTAAACATATAAAGTATATGCTGTTAATATTATTGCAAATAATTTTATAAATTGTTTACTTTCACTAAAATATTGCATAAAGATTATTTTACTTTCACTAAAATATTGCATAAAGATTATTTTACTTTCACTAAAATATTGCATAAAGATTATTTTACTTTCACTAAATATTGCATAAAGATTATTTTACATGCTTCTAGTTTAAATCTTGTTTTATCTTTAAATAATCGTAAGAGAACTGCAAATTAAATTTTGTTTTTAGCAAAAAATTGAAACATTCAAAATTTTAAATTCAAGAAATTTTAAAAATCAACTTAGAACAAAACACTCTACTCCAACACTCACCCTTCGCATAAATATAGTCTTGCAAGTTTGCAAGACTATATTGTACGAACAGCTTCTAACTCGATTGTAAACTTTGCAACTATCAGAAAAAGCCTTAACTCTAGAATTGCTTAAAAAGGAATCCCATAAATGTAAATAAACCATAAAGATTCATCCAGCATCAGGATATTTGCTGCTTTTTTACAAAAACAAAACAAAACAAAACAAAAAAAACCAAAATAGTGATGGAAAATGTTTATATAAAAAAAAGACTGGAAACTATTGTCGATATATATATTATATGTAAAGGGGACAAACATTATTAAATATGTACTCTAAAAATTTTTAAATCAAATACAAAGATTAAAACGTAGAAAAACATTTAAAAACAATGCGCCATCTTTAAACGTTTGTAAAATAAGTATTTCAGAGTTCTGACCACTGATCTCTATAATAACTCGATAGCTCAACCCCGAGCAAAACTTCTAATTTTTTGACGCCAAAATCCCCATATTGGAAAGCCCAAAAATTTATAATCCCGTAAGCATTAAGTTCTGTTTTTCGGCATATCGCTTTAAATGCACATATAAGATTTCAGCGTTCTGGGGCTTTCCAATATGGCGATTTTGGCATCAATTTTGATATTAGAGATGCGCTATCCAGTTATTATAGAGATCAATGGTTCTGACGTGTTTCCTCAAAAAATTTAAAGACGCAACAATAATTAGTTCTCTACCCACTAAAAAATGTAATAAATTGAAAAAAACGAAGCTTGAAAAGTAATCCTCGAATTGTGTAACCTCTTTTTAAACTAGTAAAATAAAAAAGGAAAAGAAAAAAATTAACAACGAAACGCCAAACCGTCGAAATAATCAATTTACACAGAAGGCCAGCACGAAGACACGCAACCCAATCTTTTATAACGCTCCTACGCTGCGAGGACGATTTGAGAATTGCGAAATTGACTCGTTTTCGTGGATAGTTTTTAAATCTAAACTTTTCGCTCGGTTCAACTGTTTTTTTTGGTTTCTAACATCACTTCTTTGAAGATTGGTGTCTAACAAGGCTTCAGTAAAACGCGAACGTTTTTCGTAAGCAAATGACCTCCAACAAAATGCACCTACAATTTGAAGGGAAAATTGAATTAAACTTAGCAGCAAGTTCTTTATTCACGTATATTAAATTTTTAAGTTCACAGACCAAATTAAATTATGGAACATTTTCCTACGTTCTCTTTATTTTCTTTTCTAACAAACTACGCATGTTAACGCTGATGTGACACGTTCTCTTTTATCCCCTTGAAGATAAATGGATTTTTGTTTGTAACAACATCGTTGCAATTTTTGTCAAGATTTCTGCAGATTTATATTGAATTCTCGAGTTATACCGAATCGTAACCGGTCATTGATTTTTAATAATCGGCTAAAACAAACTTTTCTAGTTAGTGTCAAAGTAGTGAAACTGTCACAACATAGCATTTAAAGAATTTTAGAGACCGTTCTGGCAATTTCGCAATCACTTTTGTTACCCGATGTAATTTTATGGTAAATTTTTTATTCATCAAATAAAGTTTCTTTCATTTGCTAAATTTTTAAATGTTTTCACTCACAGTAAAAACTTGTAAAGAGCAAAGACAATCTACGCAATAGCTGATCTCAACAAAATTGATTTTATGATCAATACGTCATCGAACTGTTGCAAAATGCTAGTATGTCATCGAAATGTTACAAAATGTTAGCAATAAACAATTGGCCTTTAATACCTTCCTTTACATTGAATTGGCGCATAACTGATAGCATAATGATATTCACGTCCACTCGTCATACTCCAAATATAAGAGTGTGTAGAGGGTAAAATACCAGAGCTGAAATCAAATTCTTCACCGCTGGAGTTCAGCGAGCATAACAAGACTTAATCTGTTTTCAAGTTCTAACTCTGATCCGGCAAGACAAAAAAAAAATCTTATTCCATGTTTAATGAAATTGAATATGAAGTTTTTGGTGGGAAGTTTTCTACCAAACTTCTTTTGCAAAAATTTATTTTTTTGTATGTGACTACGTACTTGGGTTGTTGTTTTTAATTTGATAAATGTTGTATTAATTTAATAATGTATAGTAACAGAACAAATAGCCAAAGTATCAATTACTTAGATAAAAAATTATTTTTATTTCCTTTTTAAAAAAATTTTTTTTTCCTTCTCGTTTTGATGCTATTCATGCAAAGTCCTCAAAATCATTTTCTTCTCCCCAATTTTGATAATAACTGCTGCAGAAAATTTTTTGAATATGAAATCCATGTAGATATTCAGATGTCAATCAATCATTTTGCATTTTTAAACGGTTCCTAGCATTTTTCTGCATCCTTATCTGACTTCTTTAATTTTCAACTTGTGGACAGCAGATGGTGTGGATCTTTCATCTTTGGAGGGAATTTATTGCTTTGATTATGAAAATATAACATGGTTAACAAATACGATTACTTTTGTATAAATAAACTGATAAATTTGGTAATGATTAATTGGTTTTTAGCGGTTTTCAGATTTATTCAAGTATATTTTTTTCAGTTGGTTTATTTTAAACTAAATGGTATCTGTAACTTAAAAAAAATATAAAAATAAAATGTGAACACCAGACAAGTTTTATCAGGCTGAACCAGTTGAATATTTTTTGGTTTCCAGGTAATTTATTAAATGTAAATAAGGGAGACCGGGACTAGTTGGCTACAGGGGTTAGTTGATACACTACATTTAACTTTGGAATTTTTCACCAGAAATTTCCTAAATTCACTTGGAACCTTCCTACTTAACTAATTCATCTTTCAGTGTAGCATCAGGGCTATGAGCGCATGCGCATAGAAGTTATAGCGAATTTTGTTTTTTACTAACTTTGCAACTTTTATAACTATATTACTTTTAAGTTTTAAAAAGCAATAGTATTAGTTACAAGTAAACTCGAATAGATGTGTTGTATGGTTTACTCTAACCAGCCACATTTTGTGTCTCTTGGTATTTTGTATTTTTGGGGATTTATAGTTCATAAAATAAAAAAACTTATAAAGTAATTTTTTAATTAGAAGTCAAAAAAATTGATATTGTTATTAAAAGTTTAAAAGTATTTTATACGAGTATTTAGACCTAAGACATTTTTTTTTGTTTGTTTTTGTTTTAGAAAAAAAAGGATGTGCTTTTTACTTTTTCAATGTCAGTCAATAACATTTAAATCTTAACTGTTTAAACCTGTTATGCCACTGAGTATTCCTTTTCCAGCTGAGAACAATAAGCCAGCAGTTTTAGAAAATTTTGCATCAACATCTGAATCATCTAATGACGGCCTATTTTTCTTCCTTCTTTTCTTTTTTACTGTTTCAACAACATGGTTTTGTAAAAGTTCTGTACCCCGTTGAACAAAACTTCGTTTTCTATTTTCTGAAAAAGCTAAAGAAACACAATTCTTTTTTAAAAATTTTTTAAGTGTTGAGTCACTAATTTAAAAAACACATTATTTTAGCATCTTGATTCTAATTAATATAACTTTATTGCTTTTAAAAAGATTTATAATACATCTTGTAATCACAGAAAAGATCTATAGATCCTCATTACCATCATAGTAATCTAAGTACTTCTAACATAAATAAGAGATTTTTCTGAAGTTAATTACCAACATTACACAGGCTTGCAATATTATCTATTACTAGCTTAAAAATCAACTTAAGGATTGCTTTGAAACTATGAAAAAGCATACCTACTAATTCTTCTTGAGAGACATCTTTACTATTTTTTTGAACGAAAACATCATTTTTTGAAGCGGGATTAATAATAACAGGTGTTTTCTTACAGCAAACAACTAGAACCAGAATAATAACCAGAAAAAACTCAACAAATATCAAACTAAATTGCACCTCTGACGCCTAAAGCACACAAAAAGTAATTTATTAAATGTTATAATTGGAAATATCTAAAAAAAGCTTTATACTACTAATTTGTGTTTCTAAATTTTTTTTTTCTTCAAAATTTATAAATTATATAAAACTTATTCTTAAGATATTGAATTTCAGAATAAATTAATACAATTTTACTGTACAAAAAAATAAAAGTTTTGCTGATGATAAAATTCAAAGAAAAGTTGTATAAATTTAAAATGGTTTGAGTATATTATTAGCTTAACACAAGAGGATTCCAAACAAAAAAGTATTTAATGTTCTTTAGTCAAGATTCAAGAGATTAAACACTTGTGTATACTATGTTCATCTCAAACAATGTAAACTGCACAACCAAAAATTTTTTAAAAACTATTTTTATGTCATCAAATATACTTAGGAAAACAATATAATTAATGGGAACAGAATACTAAATGCTGATTTCATAGAAGTCAATCTTTGTAAATTTCGAGCTTAAAAAATTTTTTTTTTTTTCGCTGAGAAAAAACTAAAAAATATACATGCTAAAGACAAATGCCACTACAAAAAAATTTACTGCAAAACCTTGTATTTAGCAGTATTTTGTACTTGTATAAGTGAGTAATTAAATATATTTCCTAATCACTATATCATATAATTGCTTAGTAAAACATTGATGGCAGCATTTAGCTAAAAAACTGTTGCTTACCTTTCTTTGCTCTTCCATTGACTGGGCCATGCTTTTCAACTGATCAGTTAACATGAAAATCTCGTGAGAAAGATTAGATAAAAGTTTTGCTTGAGTGATAGACTATAAATATGGGATCATTATAGTAAGATTATTTACTATTTAGAATCATATCAAATACAACAACATATCAGTATGATATACTAAAAGCTACTTTACTTACAATATCTTTTTGTGAGCTTATAGAGAGATTAAGTGCAAGACTTTTGCTGTTGTGTCGTTTGTCAACTTCTTCAACAGCATTCCGATACCTATAAAGATAAAATACAGTATGAAAAAGAATAGCTCTTTTGGCATTATATAGAAAGAAAAAAGCAAACCAAATTATTACATCGTTTGATATAACACATATACCTTTCACTCATTTCCTCAAGATACATCATGCTTAAAGTTAAATTTGCTTGCAACGCCTTTACTTTTGCATTGAGTTTCATTATAATTGATTCTTTACTTCCTGACAAACCTGGCAATGTTTTTGTTGTTTCAGAAAAACCATTAGTATTGTTTGTAGTTTCTTCTAAAATTATGGAACTTAAAGTGTTACTATTAATCTCTGCAAATGATTCAAAATTACTACTAGAACTGGTATAAGTTACTGATACTTCAAGAGGTACTGATTGGTTTGTTAATATCAGTTTTGATATCTCATCACCTTTCATAAAAGTCCCACTATCAGTCTGATTAGAGCTTATTCCAACTTCATCAAATACTACAGCCATTTTATTTGGTACACTCTCTCTAGTTTCAGTTAACTCAGGTGTTGAGTTGATAAACTTACTGGTATTAGTAGTTAATATTGTGTGAACTGATAAATCATCTATTGAACTTAAAGATGGGGTTTCCTTCAACAATGTCCTGGAAAATGAGCTTTCCAAAAACTTTAGACTACTTTCTGTAACTTGAGGTGTTTCTGCACGTGTTATGATACTTGCATTATAACCAATTGCTGAATGCTGGTTAGACATCAACTCTTTTTCATTAATATCAGCCACTTTTGAAACATCAGCCAATTTTAGTTTTTCTCTTGAAGAACTGGTGTAATTAGCAAGACTCATTTCAATGGTCAGCAGTTGACTTATAAAAGAATTTTCAAAAGAATGCAAATTTTTCAATTCTAAAATGTCAGATTTTAAGGGAGTTTGAAAAGATGGTTGCAAAATGTGAATTGAATTAATTGAGTCTTCCATCTTTTGTTTGGTGCATCTTTTATCAGGCTGATTATATTTGGACATTGTGTAATTAAATTGCTTCTCAAAGCTAGATTTTAGGAAGTTTTTTAGGGGACAAGTCTTAAGTAATAAAGAGTGATCAAACCATATCCTGCTTTTAGGGTTTAAAGACAATCTAAAATTCGAAGATTTCATAAACTCAAAGGAGTCAACAATAATACTTGTATCATGGTCAACCTCATCTGGAAGAAGTACAACATAATCAGAAGTT
The DNA here is from genome assembly GCF_058129835.1 of Hydra viridissima. NCBI lineage: Eukaryota > Metazoa > Cnidaria > Hydrozoa > Anthoathecata > Hydridae > Hydra > Hydra viridissima. The sequence continues at coordinate 9,924,562 of NW_028324309.1, forward strand.
AAAACATTTTCAGAATCACTTTTGTTAATTTCTTCATTCTTAAGATTAGTATTATTTCTGAACTTTGTACCAGAAATTTTTTCTGCAACAGTGTTAACAAGTTTTACCATAACATTTTTTGCAGAAGCAAAAATATTAATAGTCTCATTTTCTCTTGTCTTATTTTCATAAGGGAACTCATCATCTAAAGAATCATTATCTTCATGATCTTCACTATCAAACTGTTCTACTTCTGTAATACCAAATACACGCAACAGACTTAGGGGACAGTAGTGTTCAGAGCCAAAGTATTTTTTGATTTCAATCTATTTCAAAATAAAAAAACAAAATACCCCCTAACATATTGTTTAGTATTAGTACCACAGTAAAAATGATAAAATAAATAACAAAAGAGAACTTCATTTTGCTTAAAATATAAAGATCATACCTTCATGTACTTTGCATAAAACTTCTCATCAAATGTGTAGGTTTTAATTTCCTTTAATGGAGTACCTTGAAACACACCCACTTTCTCCCACTCACGTGTTGGATATCGACTACTGATATAAACATTGAATGATTCTGGACTTGAAGAAAACATTTCAAAATTTGCTAAATCAATTGAATCAAGCTCAATGCGCTCACAAAGTTCAACAATAAACCACGCCCTTACATTGCAAGGATTTAACATGTATGTGTCTTTGTCTTCTTTTAATATAGCAATCTGATTGGTTGCTTCTTCATTTGCTGCAATAACCTTTGCACCACATTCAATTGAGGCATAATTTTTTTTTATTGTTCTTTTAGAACTCATTTGAAGGTTTTTTCTTTTTGTATTGTTGGATTTGACAGAACCATCAACAACCTCTTCTTTTACAGTATCTAACTTTTTTTTCCATTCAGCAAAAGAAAGCATTTCTTTCTTAACTGGTTTTGAATTATATAAATCACTATTTTTATCAAACTCAGTTTTGGGTGTTTTGCTATCATTGAGATCATTTTGATCCATCAAATTATCTGAATCATCATGAATCATTTTACCATCTGAATGTATGACATCATCAGAAAAATGAGTTTTAACTTTTTTATCAAAATTTTGATTGTGAAAGATTTCAAAATCATTCTGTAAGTTAGATGCTTCTGGAAATTTTTTTTCCGCTAACAATGTCCAGCTTACTGCATCATCTTTTTTGAGATTGTTGTCATTAAAAGAGTTTTCCATTATTTTCCTTGACCTAAATTGTTGATTAACCTCATTAGGCAGAAATTCATCTTTTGATAAAACATTAACATTAGGATCATCTTCAATTGCATTTGAATGTGACTGAAATACTAATTTGTCATCATTTAAATTGTCAATTAGATTTATTCTAAAAAAAAAAGATACAAAAATGTGCTAAAAATAGTTAGTAGTCTCAAAGATGCGCATATATACACACTTATTCAGTCACACAACAAATCAAAATAAATGTACACAACAAAAGTGTGTAAAAAAAAAAGAGTGTACACAATAAATCAAAAAAAGTAATCCTTCACTTTTCTTTACTCTGAGCATCTTTGTCAAAAACATCCTTTTGGTCAACTTTTTCAATCATTTCACCTGACTGCATATAAGACTTGTGTTCTTTAATTATTTTATCAACAGTATCATCAATAATGCTAGCATCATGAGCTGAGCATAACCAAGATGAAGGGGTTATGGAAGACATAGGTACAGCCACAGATGGAGATACAGGTATATACAAAGGTGTTGCAGGTGCAATTGATGGTTTAATATAGGCAAACAAGATATCATCTTCATCAACAATGCTGGTAACATCATTTAAGCTTTTTATTCCATTTTGATTCTTTGAAGAAACAATTTAAATTATTAAAAAAAAGGTTTTTTTACAATTATAAGAAATAAATTATGCAGCAGCAACTGAAGAAAGCCTGAGTAATATGTCAGTAAATGAAATATTTTGCTTTTGAAACTCAAAAACAATGAGTTTTCACAGCCATTTTAAAATCACAAGCCATCAGCAGGCATTCATAATTCTACAACTTTAAAATGCTGAGCTCAACAAATTTAATGAATCTTTCAATTATATTGAAAAAAAGATAACCTGATGCTTTATTTCTCCATCCACAACTGAGTAATCAGCAACTTGCTCAGAGTTGGAAATATAGATGCCATCTTGGTCAACAGACAATGCCACATAAAAACTAAAATAAAAATTAAGGGGTTAAAAAAACTTTATTTTAAAGAATTTTGAGTTGCATAATAAGGTCATCTACAGTTACCTAATTATTGATAAATTTATTTCAAGCAACTTATTATATATTTAAACATTTTTTTATACTAAAATTTCATTCTTAAAATTAAAGTATGCAATTTGAGATAATGAGCCAAATAATCCTGCTGTTAACAGCAGAATTATCTGCTTCTTTAAAAAAAATTACAAAGCTTGATTCCAAATTGATACTCTAAATTAATATTTTAAAATCTTAATTGCATTTCATGAACTTCTATTGGATAATTTAGTAATCTAAAAATAACAGTTTTTAAAAAGTTTATAAATATATTAGTTTTTTAAAAAGATAACAAGGAAAAACTGCTTTAAAAAAATTTTGATGAACAGTTAGTGAAACATTTAAAGCTTAAGTTCTATTAATAAAAGGTTAAATTCCTTTAGCAGGCCTTAAGAAGAAAAAAACTTGATACTTTACAAATATCATTATGTTGAGTGTTATACTAAATTAAAGATTTAATATGGTGAGATCAAACACCTTATTTAAAAAACACATTAATGTAAAATGTAATCTCTAAAAGAGAGTGAAGTAGAGTCTTTATGAGTATCTTGTTTTGAAAAAGATGCTCATAGAAGACTTTACTTCATTCTCTTTTAGAAAATTTTTTTTCTTTGGTCAGTTCTTTTAAAGTTAATAACTTCATTTTTTTTTCTTGAATAACTCTGTATAACTTTTGGCGTGGTAACAAATGCTTATCAAAAATAAGTCACAAGGTGTTTAGTTGACCTACAAAAATTGCAACTTTAAGATTGAAAACCAAAAAGCACTGTTTTAACACTTTAATGATTATGTATAAAAGATGAATATAGCTCTAATTTTGAAAAAAGCACTAAAGCTAATTATAAAACTTTGAAAATGACAAAGAGTATTGGTACAAGGTAAGATCTTTTTTAAAAAAATTAAATTTAAATCATTTCATTTATACATAGTAAATATATTTAAAATCCTAAAGTTTTTTTTATTTCTAAATATATCTTGCCTGAAAAATAGAGTTGCCAGAATGACACAAACAAGCCATAAAGCAACTAGAAAACTTTTAAAAGATTTCATGTCTGTTACATCCATGGTTCCATTTCATTTTTTAAATCAATTACCTGTTCGATTGAAATAACAAAAGAGATTTAAATATTATATGTATATAGAACAACTTTAAAAAGTTATTCAAAAGATTTATTGCAAATATTTGTTTAAAAAAAAAAAAAACTAGAAGCACAAATACTACTTTAAAACGATGGGAAAAAATTGTGAAGTAATTATATAATAGGTAAAAAGTAACAAATTCGATTGCTTACTGCAGCATATAACTTGCAATTCAGTATTTGCTGCATTACATTTTGTACATTTACATACTTTTTCTACAATAAAGAACACTTAAAGATATTAGTAAACTTTCTTGTAGTGCAAAATTTTTATATTTTTTTATCACAATCCATAATATTATTATAATACAAATATGCAAGCTCTAACGCTCAGGAATTACATATGAATTAGAAACTGGTTTATTTTAAGACGTTCTTTTTGCTTGCAAAACACCGGCATCTTATACAGGTCCTCACTTGATTCGCCCAGGTCAAATGAGAAAGATTCGCTGAAATTGCGCTGAAAGTGACGAGATGCTGTGTTATGCTCGCAAGGCCATTGTGCGTCTATAGAATTTGTTGAAGAGAAAAAAAAGGTTAAACTATTCTACTATTTCAAAGTATATCCTACCTCAGAATTGATTTTGTATCAACTCGGGCAATTAAACTTTTTTAAACCAATAACTTATTACATACAAGACCATTATCGCATTCATTAACGAAAAACATTTCATATTAAACAATGCACTTTGTGCGATTTAAAAAAAAAGCTTCAATTTTTCTAAAAAAGCAGCAATTAAATAATTGATAGCTTTAATAATATATAAGTTTATCTAAGTGAAAACGATGCAAAAGACGATTTATAAAAGATTATATAAGTTTATCGAAGTGAAAACGATGCTAGAGATAATGTATAAAAGAAGGAAATGTTAAATGAGAAAGAAGAATGTTGAATGAAAAAGAAATCGTGACAAAGTTGCAAGTCATCTTTTAGTACCTATAAGATAATTCAATACTGAAGTCAAAGACAATGCTAAAAAAAAGCAATCGAGACATTAGTAGAGCCATAAATCATTAAGCAATCACAAACGTTCCTTATCTTGCACGCATTAATCGTTTAGCAACTAGTAAGAAAACAGCGAAAGAAGGATTACCCATTCATAGCCATAAATCCGGTCTCCTTGCGTTGCTTTGCTCGTTACGTGGTTTTATATTAATCATTTCATGAAATATTTTTCACTAAATCGCAAACAACGCAAGTGGTAAGTTAACGTTAACCTAAGAAGAAAGTATTACTCGGATTATGCTCATCGTGGGATATTGACAAGAAAATCATAATAGTGACAAGCTATAAAGCAAAAGGCATTTTTTTATATTTAATGAAATTATCTGAGGATCGATAAATAGCTTTACGAAATAATTACAGTTAAGAATGTTTTTTTTTTTTTTTACGATTGTATTATTTGTACCCAGTTTTCTTAAAGTAAATAAAATGAGCTGAATGGAAGTTTCTTTTCCTTGACAGTTCTTTATTCTTAAACTTCTGGAGTCGATCCCGGAAATGGGCGTTTTTCATGGAAAACAACAGTTTATTAGCGTAATGATTTTTTTTTTTTCTACTGAAGCTTCGAATTAATCAGCTGCTTTTGGTTGAAAAGTTTACAAACTCAGCATTAAAGATTTTTTATTTAAGAAACTTTTTGTGTTCCATATGAAAAATGGTTAACAAAACTGAAATTAACCAAGTTGGTGAGATTGAATATTACGTCACGTTAACGGTGTTTAGTATTCTAACTGCGTTGGGTTTGTTTGTAAATGCATACATTGTGTACATTTACGTCTTTAAAAACACAGTTAGAACAATGTTTTGCAGATTTCTGCTGCATTTATCTTTAATTAATATAGGGCAATACATCGGAATAATACCATACCTGGTTGTTGATTTGCATCGAGTTCCTTTCTACAGCAAGTACTTAGAAAGTTTTGTTTGCAGCGTTTGTGATGGTCACAGCAGTATGCTTGTTTTTTCGATGGCTTCTTGTTTGTTATTAACTGCCATGTCCATTCTGAGATGTGAATCAATGATCACCCCGTTTCGAAGATTAATAAACGAGTTAAATTTAAACAAAATATTTTTTTTTACGTGGTTGTTTGGGTGCATTTCTTTTATTCCTTATATGTTGTCGTACAAATTGAACCGCGAAGTTGGTATCTGCAATCGTAGCTGGATCATCAGTGAATCATTTGGTTTTGCATACATGACAATTATATACATAAGTGGAATGTTAATTCCTCTTTCGGTTATGATTGTAGCATGCTTTGCCAGCTATTTCAAATTACGCACCAAACAATTTAATTGCAAATCACTACCCAGCATCCGACAACAAGTTCTTTTTCGGCTTATTACTTTAGTTGCAGTTTTTTGTGCAACTTGGTTTCCATATTCTATTTATTGGTTAATGATGTTCACGATTTTCGCCAAAAACGATAACGAAAAGCAGTTTAAACGAGTAAAACTCCTACGTTACGTTTTAATACCAAGTTTGATTGGTGGTGTTGTTGGACCAGTCTCAAATGTTCTCTACTGGCACCCGTTTCAAAGTCACATAAAAAATATCATGTGTTTTAGAAGTTCAAAAACCCCATTACCACCAAAAAAAGAACTAAGCTTTAACAGTGAGAATACTAAACTCACGTTGGAAGTCGCAAATGCTGGTGAAAGTGTAAATAACTTTTTGTAAAAAACTTGTGCCAATTTTTTTAACTGTAAAACGTTTTGAATGTATAAAATAAAGAACACTGATTTCATTAAACAGCGAATTCAAAATTATTTCCGATATTCAAAGAGAAAATTTTTTGCGTATTTACACAAAACAAATTTGCATAAAATACATTTTTATATTAGGATTACAAATTTTAAATCCTCAGGAAATATAAACTGCTATTTTACGTAAAGTATGAAACAGCCGATCCATCAGATGGACCCACAATTGCATTAAAAGTAAAACACTCGCACCATTAAGATTTATAGCCGCTTTCGTACTAATAAATAGAAACTTAATTGTAACTACACTGATAAAATGATAATAGCTCAATTAGTAAGGGAAAGTGACAATTCTGTAATTATTTTATGCTTTACAAACAAGTCAAGACCAGAGACAAATGTTAATCAAAAGAGAACTGGTAAAACCTGTTTCAGAGAACCATGACTAAGCGGTCGAAAAAAATTATCAAACTAATATGAAGATAAATTCGACTGTCTAGAACAGCACCTGACTTAAGAAATGTCTGGGGATACATAAAAAAAGAAGGATTTAGAAATTCTAGAGAGTTTCCTAAAACTTTTTGAGAAAATCTAACAGATCTTTTTTAGATTTTTTAGTGAAAATTTAGCAGAATTTTTGGAAATCTCTGATAAGGGAGTTTTAGAGAGAAAAGTGATTTTGAAAGAAGAGATAAAAGAAGTAAAAGGATACTTTCAAAGAAAAGAGAAAACTTTTAAAAAAGAGAACAGTTCTAATGTTGATAATATAGATGGACATAAGTTCCAAAGATGATAAGAGAGTGTTTTTGAGTGGCATTTGATTATATATTATCTGTATTTGTAAATATTAAAAGAATATTTTTGAGTTAAACATTAGAGAATATTTATTAAGTAAAGTTTTAGTAAGACGAGAAAGACCATTAGTAAATATCATTACCATTTATATTTCCATTAAGGAATTATTATATTGTTTTTAATTGTAACCACACACGCCCAAACAACACTGTGGGTAACCCAACAACCCCATCACCCAAACAAAACAATTATTTAAAAATTTTTTCTGTATGTTGAAACGTTTAACTATTTGGCGTGGTCATCGATTAAATGTTTATTATAAATAGGAAAATAAAAAATGTTTATTAAAAATAGGAAAATAAAAAATGTTTATTTAAAATAGGAAGTAAAACTGCAAGGAATTTAGATCACAGTGATTTTGTATCAAAAGTTTTTTAAAAGTTTTTATCACGACAGAAAGAAATACGGGAAAAATTTTCTTGAAAAATTTTAACAAAGCTTTTTATTTATTGTTTTTTTTCTAGATATATCTATGATGTTCACGATTTTCGCCAAAAACGATAACGAAAAGCAGTTTAAACGAGTAAAACTCCTACGTTATGTTTTAATACTATAACTTTATAAAAACACAACTTTGTAAAGAAACTACCTTATTTAGCCATCAGGAATGTCTATCAAATACATACCAAACTTGCATTTCAAACCCGGCAAACATAAGACGTCTTAAGACCGTCTTATTCAGGTCTTTAAATGGTCTTGTCTTCGATTGACGTCTTCAAGATGTCTTTAAGACGTCTTTTAAAAGACTGTATGGTCGAGAAACATTGCGCGTCTTCGTAAGACGTCTTCAAGACGTCTTTTAAAAGACTGTTGCGTCGTGTAAAATTGCGCGTCTTCGTAAGACGTCTTGAAGACGTCTTTTAAAAGACTGTATCTTAGTGAAAAATCGCTCGTCTTCGTAAGACGCCCTAGAGACGTCTTTTAAAAGACTGTATCTTAGTGAAAAATCGCTCGTCTTCGTAAGACGCCTTAGAGACGTCTTTTAAAAGACTGTATCGTAGTGAAAAATCGCTCGTCTTCGTAAGACGCCTTAAAGACGTCTTTATTTTTCGAATAATTCTACCAAACAAAAAGACGTCTTTTAGTCGTCTTAAAGACGTCTTTAAAAAGACTTTCGGCGTGAATAAACTTAGGGTGGAATGCAAGAACCGAACTTGAGTCAAGTTCGACTTGAAATCTCAAGTTCGACTTTGTCAAGTCAGACTTGAAAAATTGACTTGAGCGAATGCGTAAACGAGACTTGAAAATTTCAAGTTCGTGCTTGAGAAAGTCGAACTTGAAAAATAGTCGAGGCGTTGAATTTAGGGCGTTTATCGGAAAATGCACTTCGCAACCAATAGCGGTAATGGATTTTTTTTACGGGAAAAACCTTTTACTGAAACAAATTCCGTGTAATGATATTTGTATAATATACGATTAAATAAAAAGTTAATAACAGTAAAAAAAAAAAAGTTCTTGCTATGTATTTTTCATCAGAAAAATAAATTCATCTTGGCACTTTCAGTTCCAAATCCTAAGTTGTTGGTAAACAACGGTTGGTCATATGTACCACTTAAGTGATCAAGACAATTTCTCTTGATTTCTCCATTTTAACAGATTCCATTTGAATTAAAATACATGCAAATGTTCTAGAAAATGCAGAATCTTATTTTGACGCTTTTTGGGGATGATACTATACTACAATGTATTTTTATTTATCTTTTTACTAATACTTTAATGAAAATAATGGTTTTTTTTTAAAAAAATACTGAGAAAATTACTTTAAACAAAATTAGTTTTCTCAATACTAATACTACATAATACTATGTGTGTGTGTGTGTGTGTGTGTGTGTATATATATATATATATATATATATATATATATATATATATATATATATATATATATATATATATATATATATATATATATATATATATATATATACCTACACATATATATACCATTAACATATGTAAGTATACCATTTACATATGTAAGTCAATAGAGATCACATATGGAGACAGGTCTTCTGAAATTATTGGGCCACTTATAGAAACAGAAAAGAAAACTTTTAAAAACCATTGATAGCATCTTGCTCATTAACACATGAAAAAGAACAAAGTTTAACGTTAAACAAAAATCTCTTAATAAAAAAAAATACAAAAAAGCAATATAATGAAATTCATGATCTTGATAAAGAACTAATGCAAAAACAAATAGAAATAGATGATATAAAAAAAAACTCTCTCCAGAAAAAGCAACAATACAAACAAAACTGTGTGAAAATTTTCACAGTTAAAATTTTCACAAAGTTTTAAAAAAGCAACACAACAGAATTATTCTATGTGAGGATTATTATTTTCTAACAATATCAGATCCAAATTGTTTTTGGAATGTTTGAATTTATCACTTTATTTTTTATTAAAATTGTTTTTTTCATATATAATACTATTTTGAAATATAAAATGTAATTCTTTTGAAATAATATGTAGTATAAATATTTGAAAATAATGTTTTTGTTATTAGACCCTTTATCCATTATCAGACACAAATTTTTTTTAAAAAAAATAAGTCTGAAATTTGACTTTTGCTTTGTTTCTGCAAAAATATCTTTAGTGAATGCTTTAGCACCACATTCTTCATTGCTATTTTGTATTTCATTGCCTCCACAATAATCATTTTGTAGAAGGGCAATGTTGGGAAGCACAAAACAGGATATTATTATAGCTATGGAATTTTGCAGTTTTGTTCCTAAGGGAATGTTAAGACAAGGGTATTGTTTTTTTTTGATATACCAAAACAATATTCAACAACAACATTCAACATGTGTGTACTTCTCAAGTTGTAATTGTATCTGATTTCATTTTCATTTTTGGGTTAGAAAAAGGTGTCATTAAATATTGTTTATAAGGATAGCCAGAATCACCTGAAACATGAACATGTTGGCGAGCTTCTAAAACTTCTTTAATAGCTGAGTTAGCAAAAACAAATGAATCCTGAACAATTCCAGGCCATTGAACACAAGCAGATAAAATTTCATATGAAGCACCTGTAATGACCTGGCAATTCAAAAAAAAAATCCCTTTTTGTTTCGATAAATTTCTGCGCTTTCTCCACAAGGAATTATTATAGGAATATGTGTTCATTAATTGCTTCTATACATCCTGGGAATCCTTGAATTTGGTAAAATCTAAATAATGGTTGATAAATATAAATATTTTCTTTATCTAAGAAAAGTTTGAAGTTTGTATGAAATAGCAAAATCAGATATCCATGAAAACTTATAAGCACTTTTGCTAAATTATCAAAGAATCAGCTTCTGTTGGAAACTTTATGTACTGATATCTTTTGTTAGCCATTTGAATTGAAATGTTCTAAACCACTGGACAAACAGTTGAGTTTCAGCTCTTCCAAATCTCCTATTATTCTCTAAAAGAGTTTATTTATTGTTATAAGCATTTGTTGGTATAAAATGTTGTTATTTAAAAACGTAATGTAAAATCTACAATAAGAAGGTGCCATTTTCTGATACCGTTTCTTGAATATCTACTCACTTGGAATGAACCAGTAGCATAAAACCGAAATGCAATAGCCAGTTGTTGTACAGTTGAAAGAGGGCACCCTCGATTGTTAACATTGTTGTTAACAATGTCATTAGCTAATATTAAAAAGTTTTTTTTGGAAAATCTGTAGCACCTTTTAAATTCTATACCGTGGTAAACTTCTAAAGGATTAGCTCTGTCAATAATAAACCTTGGTATGTGACTTGGCATATTTTCTCTTCTTCTTCTTCTAAAATTCAGCTCATACCGATTCATTTTTGAACATTTTAAAAAAAGTTTTTTTTAATACTTCATGTAATTGTAACTACTTCTCATGAACTCTCTTTTACACGTATCACTTCTTTGTATAACTGCAACTATTTATTACTAAATGGAATTTACTTTTATACTGTATCACAAAAATGTGCCTTAATCAACAGCCTTTTATAATGCTAGGATGTTCGACATTTCAAAAAGCTAATAAACATTTCTAATGGCATCAAAATATGACATGTTGAATCATTACATACGAGTTACAGGATGTTTTAAAAGACACACGTTTTCGCAATGTTAATTTTCAGTTTTCTGTAATGAATTCATTAAAAAATATACTTTCACAATGTAACCTTCTAAATTAATTAGGTGAATATGCCCAAGTAACTACTTTTGCTTGTTAAAAACTCATTTTCATACTTGCAAAGGTTGTAATAAGTTATATAGTAATAGTAAAGTTTTGTTACGCATCAGCAAAATGATAATGGCGGTCTGTTTTTTTTTCAAGTTTGGTTTCAAGATTGGTCTGGAGCAGACTTGAAAAAATGACTTGAAAATTCAAATATTCTCGTTTTTCAAGTCTGACTTCAGTTCAAGTTCGCTTCTTGCATTCCGTTCAAGTCAGACTTGAGATTTGAAGTCTGACTTGAAATTTCAAGTCGGGTTCTTGCATTCGGAAGGAATTTTTGCTCTCTCAAGTCTGGTTTGAAGTCAGACTTGAAAACGGTCTATTTTTAGCGGTTTTCAAGTCTGACTTGAGTTGAAGTTCGCTTTGTGCATTCGCTCAAGTCGCACTTTATGTTTGAAGTTCGACTTCAAATTTGAAGTTCGGTTCTTGCATTCCACCCTTAGTGTCTTTTAAAGATGTGAAATTTTTCATAAAAAGTTTTATCTCGACCAATATTAATTCTCTAAATCATTATTCTAGAAAAAGGTTTTACATAGGTATCATTATGGAAACTGAAAATAGAATAAAGCGTCGTCGCTTGAATAAAAGTATGTTGAATTTTATAATGACATTTGAAGATGAAGATATTAATGATAGTACATCGAATTTGAATCCTGATTTTAATGCTTCTCAGGCTGAGCCTGAAAATCCTTGTAAAGCCCTAAATAATGTTTTTAAAGAAGAAAACAATAAGTCTTTGAGTTGTAATTATGAGAATTTTGAATGTTTTAATGCAGCACCACTTTTGACAACAGAAACATTATCAGAAGATTTAGCAATGTGGTCTTCGAAAAGCAAAATTTCTCAAAACCAATTAAACGAGCTTTTGAGTATTCTTAAAAAACATGGTCATTCAGAGTTACCAAAAGATGCAAGAACGCTTTTAAAACCCTCTAAAGTTGTTACAGTAGATAGGAAGTGTGGTGGAACTTATGCTTACTTTACTATTGCTGATGGCATAAATAATTTTTTGAATTTGAAAAATGATTCTCAATGTACTGGGTTATCAATTACTATTAATGTTGATGGGCTACCTCTTTTCAAATCTTCTAATCTTCAATTATGGCCAATACTTGGTCTTATAGAGAACTATATTTTTATCATTGCACTTTTCTGTGGTGATGGTAAACCAGACTGCTTGGATGGTTTTCTTAATGATTCTCTCAAAGAATCTTTATTGTTAAGTGGTGAAGGTTTATACTATAATGATAAAAAAATTGATGTTACACTTAAAGCATTCATATGTGATGCACCTTCTCGCTCTTTTCTTAAATGTATACAAAGTCATACAGGATATTACTCCTGTGAACGATGCCAAGTTAAAGGATTTTATGAAGAGCATAGAGTGGTTTATATTGATAACAACGCATCAACTCCAAGATTAACTGAAGAGTTTAATTCCTTTTTGTACACTGATCATCAGAAATCTCTTACTCCTTTAGCTCAACTTAAAATATCTTGTGTTTCTGATTTTATTTTGGATTGCATGCACATGGTTTGTCTTGGTGTAGTAAGACGTATACTTACTTTTTTAAAGTCTGGTCCAAAACATTGTAGACTTTCAAATGGCCAAATAAAAAAAATATCTGATAATCTGTTAAGCTTACGTGGTATGATGCCATCTGAATTTGCTCGACAACCACGTTCCCTTTTAGAGTTAGATCAGTGGAAAGCAACAGAGTTCAGACAATTTATCTTATACACTGGTCCCTTAGTTTTAAAGGGTGTTGTTAGCAAAGAAATTTATAATCATTTTCTAACATTGCATGTTGCAATGGTAATTCTCTTAAATGAAGACAGTGAATTTAGGAAACATTATCTTGCTTTTGCTAGAGAACTCATTAATTATTTTGTTATCAACTCAAAACATTTATATACAAATTCATTCTGTGTTTACAATGTTCACTGCTTACTTCATATTTGTGATGATGTTGTTAAATTTGATTGTTCACTAAATGACATATCTTGTTTTCCCTTCGAAAATTATATGCAGACATTAAAGAAAGCAGTAAAAAACTCAAAGAGTCCTGTTTTTCAAATAGCCAAGCAATATCAAAGTATACAATCTATGTTAAATACAAAATCTCGAAAACTAAAAGTTTCAGTGAAGCTGAATAATTCATGTTTTTACATAGGAGAAAATCAATTTTGTTTTGTTGATGAGAAATTATCATCTGGATTTTTTAAGTGTAGAATATTTAGACTTGATTTACAAAATGATTTATATACACAACCTATTCAGTCTAAAATCTTTCAAATTTTCTTCATACCAAGTATTGATGAAATTGGAGTTAAGTTTGTTGAGTTAAAAATGGAAAATCTTTGCCGAAAGGTTGTTGTTCTACCTTGGAAGGGAGGTCTTGCATGCTTTCCTTTATTGCATGAAATAGAACATTAATTGAAAGGTTTTTAAGTTCAAATTTCTTTTGATTAAATATTTTATATTTATTATGTTTAATTAATTTGCATCTTGTATCCAAAGTTATATATATATATATATATATATATATATATATATATATATATATATATATATATATATATATATATATATATATAATGATTTATTTTTAACTTTATTTTTCCATTTTATTTGTTTTTTACAGTTAATATTTTTGTATAAAAAGATAATTTTTAATTGAAATTATCTATAAAAAAATAAATATAAAAAAAAAGTTAAATTATCAACAAAAACCTAATAATAAGTTGGAATAACAGAAATAAGTAGCAATAACAAAAGACAACTGTCTTTTAATTTAAAAAACTTATAAAGGAATGAAAAGGAACAAAAAAAATCATTAGGTTAATAATTATGGTGATAATGACAAGGAAGAGCACTAATTTGTCTGAAAAAACAGACAAATAAAACGAAAAAAGGAATTAAAAACAGCGTTAAAATAACTGTGTGGGCAGTTTAAATAAATCTGTTTAATATTTTAAATATTTAAGATATTTTACTTCATCACTAACTATTAAAGGTAGTTTTAATAAATAATCTAAATAATAAAGAAATGAAACAATTTTATAAAAAATTAAATCTCTTAGATAATTTTTTTTTTAATTTTACTTTTTTAGCTCTTTAACTTTATTTCTTTTATTTGTTCATTTACTGAATTTTACTTAAAAAGTGGTTTTTTTAAATTTCAAAAAATGATAAATAATTGCATTTAAATACATTTTTAAATAAAGCAAAGATAATTTCAATTAAAGATTATCTTTTTAAACAAAAATATAAACTGTAAAAAACAAATAAAATGGAAAAATAAAGTTAAAAATAAAGTTATATATATGTATATATATATATATATATATATATATATATATATATATATATATATATATATAATAACATTATTATAACATTGTTTCATTTCTTTATTATTTAGATTATTTATTAAAACTACCTTTAATAGTTAGTGATGAAGTAAAATATCTTAAATATTTAAAATATTAAACAGATTTATTTAAACTGCCCACACAGTTATTTTAACGCTGTTTTTAATTCCTTTTTTTGTTTTATTTGTCTGTTTTTTCAGACAAATTAGTGCTCTTCCTTGTCATTATCACCATAATTATTAACCTAATGATTTTTTTTGTTCCTTTTCATTCCTTTATAAGTTTTTTAAATTAAAAGACAGTTGTCTTTTGTTATTGCTACTTATTTCTGTTATTCCAACTTAATATAAGACTTTTGTTGATATTTTAAATTTTTTATTTTTTTTTTCATGATTTAGTTTTACACCATGATTTGGGCAAGAGCTGTTTGGATAGAGAACTTTGAGGAAATAGAAGATGTTGTTCCTAGAAGGTGGATAGATACTGATAAAAAAATATTATTCTGGCCTGCAGGTGTATCTTATCATAGAGCTGTTAAAGATGAATTGGATGTGGATGAGACATGGGACAAATATAAACTTGTTAAAATCAAATTTGAGAGTGGTATGAAATATTTTATAAGAGCTATATATATATATATATATATATATATATATATATATATATATATATATATATATATATATATATATATATATATATATTATAGCTCTTATAAATCCAATATAAACATCAAATATTTTGCCACCATGTATGTGCTGGCAAAATATCTGATTTTATATTGGATTTATAAAAGTTTTGATTCTTTTAGATAATATGGAAGAACTAAAAGAATATTGTTACACCACAGCAACAGAGGAAGAAGATGAAATTGATATTTGTGTTTCCAAAGATACCTTTAAAGTGAAAAGTAATGTTAATGGTATAATTACATTTAATTATATTTATGTTAATTATTTATTTTTATTTGTTTAATGTCAAATCTATATTGTAAATTAATGTTTGTATAAATACTAAAAGAAAAATAAATAAAACTATTATGTTTTAGAGTTACTTGACTTTCCTTTGCCTCCGCCAGTTTTTAAATCTGTGTTGAAAAAACCATTAAAAAGATCTTTTGACTCTAATTTGTCATCTGGATCTACTTCCAAACAATCTAATCTGTGTTCTGGTACATTTTGTCTCTTAATTTTCAATTTTTTCAAAATTAGAATTTATATATTTTTAATCTACACTATTACTGAATTCCTATTTTTAGCTGAAACTTCTTTACCTCTACATTCAACTACAGAGGAACAATCACCTTCATATTCTGGTGCACTATGTATGTATTATTTTTGATATTTCTACTATATTTTTTGTTCATTAAAGTTAGAACATTCTTTTATTGTTCACTTTATCTTTGCCTCACTTATTTTTACCTTCACAATCAACTAAAATGGAACAATCAAATTTTATATATATATATATTTTTATAGACTCTAAACTAAAATATAGTAAGTTCCATCTCCTCTTACCCATCAACTTTTGTGGTCTCGAGGAGCTAAAGCCTGAAATAAGAAAAAAATGTATTAATAATAAAGAAGTACCAAAAGTTTTTAAAAAAGATTTGTTGCAGATTAAAAAAGTAACTTTTTATTATTTATATATATAATTTTTTTTTTGCTTTAGTTATACCTCATACATCAGAACCAAACAAAAAGCTTCAGAAAACAGACATACAAGAAAAAACCATGATTCAAGCGCTTGGATCTGAGAAGTTACTTAAAAATAAGTTTCCTATGGAAGTTGGAAGTAAGCTTTTTAACATTTACTTGATTTTTTTATTTGGAGTAAGTAAAATGTGGAGAGTTTGTTCTCACATTTGGATTTTTTTTAGGTATAAGAATAATACTTGTAAACAATTTTGAAAATGTATTAATAAATGTTTTGCATTTTGTATATTTCTTTTTTCATTTTCTTCATATAATTTAGAATACCAACACATGATGTTCAAGATGGTTTCAAAGGTTCTTGAAAACCAGGAGCTTATTTTAGCTATAAACAAACAATCCAATAGTAATTTTGCAATCAAGAAATTAGACACTATTGCAGAGTATGAGGATTTTATCAAAAGTTTAGAGGATGATTGTGTTCGACTTGATTTGGTAAATCTTTATCCATATGTAAATCTTTATAATCCATATAAATTAAAAGTGAAAATAGTTATTTTTTTATAATTATTTTGCCAAACTTTTATTTAGGTTAAACAGCTCAGTTTTTTAGGTGCAGAAGATTTTAAACAACTGACAAGATTGGTCATGAATAGGTTTTTTTATTACATTTTCCATAGGAATCATTTTTCGTATTTGTGGTAAATATATTTTTCATGTATAGTAATTATGGAAATCAATAATTATAAATTGTTTAATATTTTTCATAAATTTTATCATTTATTTGATATGTTTTTAAGATTATTTACAAATAACCTGTTGACACAGTTCAACTTAAAAGGTTCTGGTGGAAAGATTGGTTTGTTATCAACTAAACTGTATGACTTAATAGAAGGTAATCTAAAATAGGTTTAAATTATTCAACTTTTAATTTAGTTAAAAATCTATGTTAAGTTAAATTTATTTCCAATATATTTGATAAATATATCCTACATGATTAATTTGATTTTTAGAAGTTATAAAAAGAAGATTTGAAAAGGTTTCAAATGCTGAAATTAAACAGCAAATTGGACGGTATTGTAAAAATGCTCCTTCACGGCAAAAAACAAAATAAAAAAATATTCTTTTTTATTGTTATATATTGTATATATTATTATATGTTGTATAAATTGTTAAATAGAAAGATACTTGGTAACAATCCAACTAACTGTATTATATGTACCTTTTTAAATTATTTGCGTTGTTTTTTTTTTTTTAATAATTTTCTTTTTCTTCTTTAATAATGTTTCCAAAAAACAAAGTAAGAACTTGAACTTGCTCAATAGTGTTTTTAATGTTGTTAATACAATAGGTAATCGCAACCTAAATATACCATTAATACTACACAGTTTTCTTAAAACATAATTAAATAAATCTTTAGGCCGTCTTAAGTAAGACGCCTTTAAACAATCTTAAGCAAGGCGTCTTTGCGATGGACAACACACTAAAAAAACTAACGGCATTATAACAGCATTTATGTACGCAGATTCTATAATGCCGTTATTAATGCTGTTATATTCACGGATCCAAAGATATAATTGGAGACCAAACAATTTTGGCGTTATAATGGTGTTATATTTGCTGTTATATTATGCTGTTATGTTATGGTGTTATATTTAAAGATTTTTGCTGTTATTTTTACTGATAGTTTTGCATTTATACTTGCTGTTATATTTAATGTCACACACGTGACAGCAAATATATCAGCAAAATATCACTGCAATGCTGCCACATTTTGGCATATTTAAATAAGATGTTTTGAAACTGCCAAATTAGTTTCTAAAGCGTTAGCACGAGCTGATAAAAGTAAAAAGTAAATAAAAATGAAAGCAATTAAAGTTAATTTTAAAGAAAATGCTGAAATAGTTATTGCCAGTAATTTTTTAGAATTTTGTGCATCTGGTAGGTATATTTTATTTTATTTAGACTAAAAATTTTATCATTTTAATTCACCGTATCATTAACGATTTTTAATTTAAATTGAAAATTATCATTAGAAAATGCTCATGCATCTTAATATAACTAAATAACATGCTAATTTTATATTATATGTTATGTTAAATTTTGATTCGAAATAATTTTATAGGAAAGCACTAGGAAACTTTACTTGCTTTTATAATAACATGTTAACATGTTATTATAAAGTCAAATGTCCTAATCGTAGTATCATCTCAAATCAAAATCTAAAAATACTTTGTTACTTTTTTCAAACTGTTAAAATAAAATTATAGCACCAAAAAATTTGTCACTCCTTTTTTAGTATGATAATTTGAATTAGTAGATATGTAAAAGACAATTTTCAATAATATCAAGTTATATTTACACTATTTTATGTTTTAGCTCGTGAAACCTTTAATTTGCCCATGATTGAAGAAATCAAGTGGAACGGTTGTAAAGTAACTGCTAGTAGTTTTGCTGCTCTTCTCAATGAACAAAATTTAGAGCTTACGATTCAAGCTCCACAACTTGTTGATATTTCCAACACTCAACAAGTTGGTCTTTTATCTAATTTAAATAAAACTGACACAGCTCAATCATCACCATTATGCCAATTTTCATCCATTTTAAATGATTATGTAGATTTTGTGGTACCATCAAAGAATATAAATCTGATTTCTGAAAAACAATATATGGCTGAAGAATGTAGTGTAAATGTTGTTCAGCCTCCAGTGAGACAACTATCTTCATCAGATCTGAAAACACCACGAAAGGTAATAAACTATAACTGTTCTGTTTGTTATTGTAAAACTACAACTTATAGTTTTATGCTTCATCACTTAAAACTGCATGGCAACCAAGCAGCCGTTTTTTGTGAAATTTGTTTGTCAAATTTTAAAAGTCTTTCAGGATTCCTGAAACATTCCAAAAAATGTTCCATTAACCAGGTCAATACCTGTACTACTGAAAATGAAGTAGAAAACGAGTTTGTGGTTGAAATTGGTACTACAAAAATTAACGAAGATTATTTAGGAGCTTTGGCATTACATTTACAAGGAAAGCACAGATGTGCTCAAAATGTTTTAAACATAATTTTCAGTAATTTAAAGGAAATGCTTTCTGTATTGAATGTTGACATAGAGGCTTTAAAAGCAACTTGTGATAAACTGTCAACACAATATTTACGGGAAAAGTATTACAAGAATTATTTACAGATTCCAACCGCAAAAGTGATTGCTCTGAATAACCAAGGTTGTTTTATTCCTTTCATTGAAATATTGTCTTTCCTATTACAATCTCAAGAAATTAGTAACTTTACAGCAGTGAATGGGGACACAAACCACATGAAAATTGGAATATATTGTGATGACCTTGGAATAACAAATCCTTTAGGAAAGGCGCGTAAAAAGCAAAAAATGTTTGTATTTTACTTTCAAATTTTAAATATCCCTTCATTGTATCGCGGTAGAATGTCTACTATCTTTCCGTTAATTTTTACTTTAACTAAATGGGTAAAAGATAAAAATTTTTACAGTAATCTTTTCAGTGATTTTATTTCTTCGATAAGCCAGCTGAAAAATGGAATGGTAATTAAAGTTAAGGGTGTTCCCAAAAAAATTACAGTTGAAGTAGTATACTTCTCAGGAGACTCTCTTTCTGCAAATGCAATTGGAGGTTTTAAAGAAGGTTTTAGTGAAAAGACATTGCGTTGTTGCAGAAGTTGTAACTCAACCAGACAACAAATGAAAGATTTTTCTAACCATGAAGAATGCAGTATTTGCAATGCTCCTGAACATATGATACGTTTAAATGAACTAAACTCTGGTTTAAGCAAAGCTGATAAGTTAAAATGGTCCAAATACTACGGCGTTGTTTCAAAAAGGTATACTGTCAAACATTCCAGGATTTGATGTGACAAAACAGCTTTTATTTGATCCTATGCATGATTTGTTAGAAGGTCTCATTCCACTTCAGTTAGAGTTATTTTTGTTGTACGCCATTCAGAACAATTTTTTTACTTTGCAAGAAATAAATGATTGGCTGCAGCGGTTTAGCTATGGTAATGGTATTGAAAAGCCTAATATGATTCATTCCTCAATAAAGATTCATGGTAGTTTTGGCAGTGGCCAAACATTGACCCTTTCTCGTGTGATATCATTTTTTGTCTTAGAACGCATGGGTCAAACAGATGTTCATTTCATTTGTTTGTCAAAAATTATTCAGGTGCTTCAGCTGTGCTTGTCTCCTGTTGTTACCCCCCTTTTTTTATCTGATTTAAAAGCGTTAATTCAAGATCATCATTGCTTATTTTTGTATTTGTATCCTGATAAATTCATTCCGAAGTTACACTTTCTTATTCACTACCCTGCTCAAGCTGAACGGTTTGGGGCTCTACAGGAACATATGTGTATGGCTTATGAAAGAAAACATCAGGTTGTGAAGAATTTTCGACACTTTAATTTCAAGAACATTCCCTTTTCAGCATGTAAAATGATGGTTGTTAATACCACAAGCAATTTTTTTAATGCAGCTGGAGAAAGACGTGGTGATGTATATGGACAAGTGGACGAGTTGAAGTTCAAAAAAGGCTCTATTATTTCTGCTAAAGTAAATGGCATAATTTACAAGATTAATGATATCATTTCATGCCTACATGAAGAAAAGTTGATATTCTACAAAATCCTTTCAATATCATCAGAAAATGACAAGCGTGCTTTTAAATGCTCTAAACTTATAGTACAAGCGCACTCAGCATATTTGATATGTTGTGAATCTTCTGAACAAGTTCTTATTTATCCAGATACTTTGATATTTCCTTGGTGCGTCATACAATATTCTAATTCTTCAAGTTCTGTGAATGGCAGAATCAGTATTTTTCCTTTAGCAGTGCCAAATCTAAGTTTTTTTAATATATGTTTATAAGTTTATATTTTAAAGTACATAATAAAAATTTGTTAATTTTATTATATTTTTTATTTTTACAGCAGAAACACATTTAAAATGTGAAAATATTGTTTGAATAAAGATTCAAAGGAAATTCAGATTTTAACATATATTATATCCTTTTTTGTATGTTCAGAAAATTTGGTTTGAAATACTGAAATCTATTGTATAACTCTTGCATTTTATTTTATTTTTTGGCTATTAAACTTTCATAAATGTTGGCATTTTGACATGACACGACAACACAATAAATATGTTGCAATAAAAATCACAAATAATGTTCTTAAAAAGATATGAACATTTTCTAACATGATTCTTTTATACACAATATAAATAGTTGTGACATTTAATTACAAATTATATAAAATTTATATTAAAAAATTTATCTAAACCTTATTGTAAACAATGTAATATTATTTAATGTATGTTGCTTATAATAAGCTCTGATTTTTAATATGCCACCATGAAACACCCTAAATTCTAAGTCTCAAAAACCATTTAAACAATCGCCCCACTATGATTTAGCTAATATATCACACACTTTGCTGTAATATTTATTATGTCAAACATTTTATTGTGTTAATGTTTTTTCAGATTTCAACAGTTCCTTTTGATTCAGATGAAGTTGCTCACCTGAGGACTTTTTTTAGTACATCATCTTTGAACTTCTTAAACAATGTCTCAACAAATGATATTTTGAAAAAGGAGTTAAAAAGTAGCATTCTTCAGTATTGTCATGTTGCCCTTCCTTCAGACAATGATGCATGGGTTCGGAGAGAGTTTTTTTCTAAACTTAAGTCAACACTTCGTTTTAATTTTCCAAACTGCTTGGAACACTGGGTAAGAATTGTTTTAAAAATTATTTACAATCTCATGGCACTGCTATATTTTTTTAGGTGTGTTTATGACACATACATGTTTTGTTGCTGTTGTATGAAATAAGTATTTGTTTATGTACCCTTAAATGATATAGTTTTGAAAAATAAATTCTCCTAGGATTCACTTCTAACCCAGGTATCAAACATAATTAGGCAACAACGTTGGTCTAAAAGTCATCCAAATGGAAAAGCAATTAGACAATTTCAACAGGTTTCAAAACCTAAAAAGTCTCCATATATTATGGATTCAATATCCACAGCTGAACCAGTACTTTCAGAAGATCAGCTTCTTCTTGAAGTTGAGGTTATATTTTTAATTTATTTATTATGCTAACTTAATTGGAACAGCAATATGATAATCAATACTTGAAATATTTTACTGAATTAGTAAATATTATATAATTAGTAACTATTATATAGTTTTTTTTACTAATTAATACTTTTTCACAATCAAAAATACTTTAAAAAATTGTTTAATGTATAATATATCAAGTAATTTTATAACATGTGTTATACCCACCTTAGCACCATGCGCCATATCATGTTATTTTAAACGATTTTATGATAAACAATTTTTGGTTGGTTAATTGATTATGTGCACCATTGCTTATTTTTGAATTTACAATATTTTTATTTTTATATTTTTTAGAATGAAATAACAAAAACAAAACCATCTATCAATGTTCTTGCAATTTTGAATAGAAATCTTTTTAAACCAAAAATATATGAAAAACTCCCGCTTCGATTGTCACTGGCTCCATGTTTAATAATTGCTGAGTTTAAGCGCCTTTACCCACAGTATAGTTTTATTGAAGAAGCATGTACAATTTTTGTTAATAAAGCATTTGCAGGATCTTCGAATCACCTTGAAAGTTTGCTTGATTTACAATGTAAAATAGGTTCAAAAAAAGCAAAGGATGTCTTGTTTAAGAAATCTGAAGTAAGTAAAATGAAATATTTTATGAATTCTGTTTAATGATTTCAAATAATGAATTTATGAAAATGTCTACATTATTTTTGTGTTAAATAATCTACTTAATGTAGAATTTATTTGTTTATTACAAATATTTATTTGGGAATAATATTTGCATAAATATTTATTTCATTTCAGTATAAACTTATTATAAAAGAAATTAAAATAATTATACAATACCTTAATTAAAATGCAAAAATAGATTAAAAGCTGAAAGAATAAAATTCATGAAATAGTAGCTGAAAAAATTAAAATGAAATCTGGTGTTATAAGAAAAGATTTTATAAATTTTAATCTGTTACAACGAAATCTTTTAAACTATTTGGAAAATACCTATTAAATTATATTTGTAGAAATTTTTATAATTAAAGTTTGAATATATTTCATTAAGTCTGACGATCTGCTCGATGAGTTGAAGATACCTGCAAAGTATGGTCCGCAAGTGCTTTATAACGCAACACAATATGGCGTTCGTAGTAGATCAGGATGCGAAATGATCAACACAGATATACGGACGATTAAAGAAGTTTTATGCGTTATTGTTTGCATTTACTACTTGTTAGACCTCTCTTATCCGTCTTCTTTTTCACAACTAATGGGCCTTTTCCAAGAAATGTTACTAAATGAATGTTTCGAAAAAAAATCAAAGAAGACTTACTCTTATATTACATGTATAAACAGTTAACTTTTTTTAATTAAGTAATTCTTTAAATTTTTTATAAAATATTTCATTTTATATTTAACTTTTTTATGCCTAACGATTAAGGGATATAAAGCTTTTTTTTGAAATTACAAAAA
This sequence comes from Hydra viridissima, assembly GCF_058129835.1. Taxonomy (NCBI): domain Eukaryota; kingdom Metazoa; phylum Cnidaria; class Hydrozoa; order Anthoathecata; family Hydridae; genus Hydra; species Hydra viridissima. Next base: position 9,948,334 of record NW_028324309.1, read on the forward strand.
TAATAAACTGATTTTATAAATTTTTGATAATTGACACGTCATTAAAAATATGACACCTAATCCTTGGTTTAAGCGGTTACTTAAAATAAACAGATTTATTAGAAGTTCATTGATCTAAAATTATTTTTACAAGGAATATTTATGGTGTCTTTTTTACAATTATATCAAAATGTCATTGGATATATTAAAAATATTTTATAAGATATATATTATGCCTTACTAGTAATAATTGCATTGAAAGAACTCATATTGTTTAATAGATCAAATAACTGCTATTAATTATATTATATATAGATAATGTATTAATGATTAGTTTTTTATCTTACTTGCAAGTAATTTTTTTACACGCTTTGTTTTTATCCATGGATAAAGACAAAACGTGTAAAAAAATATATAACGGCATATTATGCCGTTAGCTTGGTTTTTGAATATAACACCAAATATAACGCCATTGGATAACGATATAACAGCATTTTGCTGTTATTTATATTTAAATAACAGCATTTTACTGTTATTTTTGCTGTTATTTATAAAAATATAACAACATAAGTGAAAAAAAAAACAGCATAATAACACCATAACAATACAAGATAACGCCATTAATGCTGTTATATCGTGTCCCAATGCTGTTATATTTTTGTTAAATGTAACAGCATAATTTTTTAGTGTGAATGTAGACCTTTTTAAGACATCTTTAAGACGTCTTCCTCGATCTTTATAAGACGTCTTTAAGACAACTAAAAGACGTCTTTTGTGTGCTGGTTATATTCAGTAAACCGTCTTGAATAAAGCGTCTTTAATCCGTCTTAGACAAGACGTTTTTAAGCTGTCTTCAGTAAGAGGTCTTTAAACAGTCTTGAGTAAGACGTCTTTTCGACGGACAACGTAGACCTTTTTAAGACATCTTTAAGACGTCTTCCTCGATCTTGAAAAGACGTCTTAAAGACGACTAAAAGACGTCTTTTTGTTTGCTGGGAAATTTCTATCGTAAACTTTACAATTAAATGTCTAATCACTTTTTTCTGTACTACATAATTTCGTTTTCCATCCAATAGGACATTGATTATAAGAATACATATTCATAGTGCAATTCATCTTTAAAAAATAAAGGAAAAAACTTTTTGTTAAATATTAGGCATTGTAAATATCAGTTAAATCACAAACATAAAACTACATTTAAAACGAAGCTATTTAAAACGAAGCTTCGTTTAGACTGATTATTTTCTTCATCTTCAGTGTTTCAATAATTTTTTTTCGTTTGCAACTTCCCTCACTTGTTCTGGTTCATAAAGTAATTTTATGCTTGATATTAGAGATGATGGGATGCTGGTTCCATCACTGAGATTCTCCTTAAAAAGGAACCATTTTTCAACAAATGGAGTTGAGCTGTAATAATTATCTTTGATGAAAGACAATGAGCTGCTTATTCAGGAGCTATATTAATTCTTTCGCTAGCAATTAAGGGTCTGCGTATCGTTTCATTTCCATATGGTTATCATTCCGATATGATATTGGAAAAAAAAAATCATCGGAACGACAAGACTTCCGGTATATACTAAGATTTAAACTAACTACAATACCGGTTAAAATTCTTATATAAATTAAGTCGTAATCATTCCGATGACACTTTATTTTCCCGATATCATATCGGTATGATAACGATATTGAAATGAAACGATACCCAGACCCTTACTAGCAATGACTCGACCTGCCTTTGAAAATGGTCTTTCAGATAACGTAGGTAATCCAAAGAACCCTTGTAAAGTTTGTGCTAAAAGTGATAGCTTGTATGCATGTATTTTCCACTAAGCTTATTGATCATTCAACTTGTCAGCTACAGGCATTGCAAAATAGCGAATAAATTCCACTAACAAAGGGGGGAAAAACTCATTAGTGTCACCAATCCGATCTTTTTAGTTGATGGTATTTTCAACGTTAAATGGTAGAGTAGATTTGCTCCAAGACGGTATTTTCAACGTCAAATGGTAGAGTGGATTTTGGGAGTTTTTTTTCTTTCTTTTCATTAAAGAAAAGAAAAAACTTATCATTTAACCTTTTCGTAGTAATCCCACACAGGTAATCGTATTTTATTAAAGCTCACAAAAAATGTTGAAGGTATTCACTTTTTAAGTGTTGTTTTAAAACTGATGTTTAATTCAAAGATGTCATTCTTGAAGTTTTAATGTCAATTTCATACTTAATTACGGGACGTACTTTGTCAGTGGGATAACATTTTAACATTAAAGATTTATACATTTAAGTTATCAACATAAATGTAACAACAGTTAAATCATATGTAATTTGATTCAACATGTCCCTGCATTTATGGCACCAATAAAAACATAAATATTAGAAAAATGTCCATTTTAATTTATTGATTTTTTGTGGATTTAGTTTTTAAAAAATCCACTACCCTGTCAAATTCCTCTAGTCTGAAATAAAAAAGGTTTTTTTCAACTTTTATAATGTATTTACTTACATACGTAACTCTAATGTCTACACAAATTTTTAGGAAAAATGTGCAATGCTAATGTCCAAAAAGTATAAAAAATCGCGTCTAGACGTCTGATTGTCTACTTTTATGTCAAAATGGTTTACTTTCTCTGATGACAGGGATTGTATTTGGTAGGGGTAGGATCTGAGTAACCATTTTATTGGTGTAAGTTGAAAGGCATTTCTCGTTTCTAAAAATGTTGTAGTAATTATATTATGTACTGATGCTTTCTACATTTGCCTAATCTTATCTCATCCAATAACGTAATCTTGTCAAGCAAATGTTTGTTGCTGCTATTAGACAGCAATTATAAATGGCTTTTGATATCGTTGTATGCACGATTAAAAACATCGCAATAGTATGATACAAATTATATTTTCTGGATTGATAATAACAATATACAATAACATGAATAGAGGCAAAAATGACCACCATTACGCGCTAAATATTATAAGTATACAAAATAAGTTACACAAAATTTCGCGCTCATGAATTTTAAAAGCAACAGGAAGATATTAAGTCCAGATGAACAATTAAAGATACACATAAAAAAATTTAAAAAATTGTTAGTTACATTTGCGAAATCTTTCAATAACAAATATTATTTTAAAACAGAATCTTATTTATAAGACGTTATATTCTTAGTTTATTTTCAGTGTCCGGTAGATTTTACAAATCTTAAGTACTTGGACTTTTACTCAAAATAGATATAACCGATTTCGCAGTTTTTTTCGTGTCTCGTTAAAAACATAAATCACTCATTTGCTGTCTTACTTTGATGTAAAACTGTTATACAAAAATAACTATGTTGTGATCGAATGTCGCTCTGAATCTACGAAGTTAGTTAAGATTGCGATAGTAGATGCTTGTGGCTGCAGTGACTCCACCGAATTTTATATTTGCTGTTTTATATTGAGTTTGTGCAGAATTAACACCAATCAGCTGTATAATCAAATCCGTTAAAAAAGGCCTAAAAGAGAAGTAAATTTTCATTACGAGAAAAATAAGTTAAATTTTCGATGTTTCTTTTTTTTCCCTCTATCGACAAGATTGTAAAACCAACGGTCAAGTTTTTACCTGTTCTCCTTGAGACAGACCGCGCTTTTCTTTTGCTGGTGTAAGAACAGGATCCTCAGATGTGAATTCCGAGTCAAAATTACTTACGTCTTCCGCATGTTTCTTAAAAGAACAAATGAATCACTTTTTTCGTATCCAATAACCAGCGCATATCAGAAATCAAAGATTATAATTTGATTTTACGTCAATAACAGTCAAATGTAGCTTTTCATTTGACTGCTATTAAGGGACGCGTGCACACACAAAAGAAACATCAAGAAGAATCGTGTTCTTCTATAAACTTACCACTGTAGGTATAAATGGGGTTTTTAGCTTCCGTTGAACTAAGCTGTCCCATTTCATGTCCTGAAAATATAAAACGTAGAATTACACTATTACTTGTTTAATTTCAAACGTTTATCCAATTACTCTTGGACATATTTTTTAAAATAACTATCATTACCTTGTAAAATGGTTGCTTTTTAATATCTTCAGCATCTCTAATACTCGAGCCCAATCTTCTCTCCGGATTTTTGCGCAATAACTAAAAATGAACGTATGTTTAAAGAAAGAAACTCAAAAACAAAGACTTAAAATACTTATAATACTAACTAAAACAAGGTACCCTTCTCATTAGAGCAATAGAATCATTTGATAGGAATCTTGGGTATCTAACTTCATCGTTTACAATACTATCAAACACTTCTTCTTCGTCATCTCCCGGGAACGGACTCTAGAAAAGTGGAAAAAATTTTTTTAATAAAACGCTTTAATGGCGATAGGCAAGACTTTCCAAGACAGTATTCTGCTAAATAATTACCTCGCCTACTAACATTTCAAATATCAATACTCCTAAACCCCACCAATCCACTGCTCGAGTGTAAGATGTTTCAGTCAAAACCTGTACAAATTACAAACTCTTTTATAAAAAGTAAGTAAGCAAACCAGCAGCTATTGTATTTATGGCAGTAATAATTAAGAGGACAGATATGTGGTCAGTGAACTGTGAATATGAGAGAAGCAAAGTTCTTTGAGAAAAAATAAAAATATTTGATTCTAAGTAGCAAGCATTTATAGGCAGCTTGCTTTTTTGTATTAATAAAGAAAAACTGGACCTAAGAGAAATTATAGTTTTACTTAGGTCGTTAGAAAAGTTCGTAGAACTCCCCTCTAAAAAAAAAAAAAGAAGAGTTTTTTTTAATTTTGTTTTATCAAATGTTCAAAATAATGTCCATCGTTATCTATACAAAGTTGCATCCTTTCAAGCCATTTGTCAAACGTTTTTTTATACTCTTCTTTGGGTATACTTTGAAGTAGCTTCGTTATGCGAGTTTTTTGACTTTCGACGTCAGTATCGTCATCAAGATTTTTTTTTATCAAGTCGAATAGCCAATAATCGGATGGAGCTAAGTCTGGTGAGTATGGTGGGTGACGAAGTATTGTGATTCCAGCTTGGTTTAGACAATTTGTGACGGTTTCAGTCACATGGGGTCGAGCGTTATCATGGAGAAATTTGAAATTTTGAGTGCCTGTTTTAGGTCTTTGCTTATTTATTTCGCATATAAGAGGTTTCAAACAATTTTTTATATAATATTCGCTAGTAATGGTGTCTCCCTTTTCAACATAACCCAAATGAACAACACCTGTTGTTTTGAAGAAGATGTAGAACATGTTTTTCGGCTGAAACCTGTCGCATCTTACTATAGTTCTTGGACTTTCACCTTCACCGACCCAACTAGCGTTAGCCGACTTGTGTCCAACTTGTCTCAAATAAAACCACGACTCATCCCCTGTAATAATATCACATAGTCTCCATGGACCGTATCTGAAAAGAGCTAAATTTTCCTTACATGCCTCAACTCTATTCTTGCGATTTTGATCGGTTAACTCGTGGGGTATCCAACGTGATGTTAATTTTCTTTTTTTAAGTGCGTTGTGAATGATTTCGTTGATTGTAAAGCGATTAATCGATGTCAGGGCTTCAATTATACCATGTGTTGCATGAGGATTTTCTTCAATAATGGCTCGCACACGTTCAATATTCTCAGCTGTATACTTGGTTTGAGGGTGCCCTGAGCGAGGATCATCTTCGAGACTCTCTCTACCATCTTTAAATAAAGTAGCCCACTTGGCAACTGTACTATATTTTGGAGCTTGGTCACCATGAACTAAAACCAACTCATCGGTTATGGCTTGTGCTGAAACTCCAAGTAGAGCACGGGTTTTAATATATGCTCGATATTCAAATTTATCCATTTTTAAATTTTTTCTTGAAAACGTATATAGTAAAATTTAAATAACTTTTTTAATAAACATTCAAAATACTTCAACAAGTACTTAAAATGTTCATAATTAAACGCAGTTTAAAATGATATATAAATATTTAATTATTTCCTGTCTCATTGTATCTTTATAGATGAAGTTCTACGAACTTTCCTAACGACCTAAGTAAAATAAGCTTTTAAAGACTTTTTGCAAAGTGTTTCAAATAACTAAATATGGTTATATCTCTTACTGGTAAACATCTGATATGGACACATTCTTAATTACTATTGCAAAAATCAAAAACTGGTAATTTCCCTTAATACAAATACTACATTAAATAGGACATTTGAACTTCATGTTAAATAATTTAAAAACATAGATAACCCTGTCAGAAGAAAAGAAATGACAAAATTCTTTAGTTATATTAGGAGTTTTTGACTGCTATAAGAATGTTCTCTTCACAACAAAGTTATCTATAAGTGAAAAATAACATACTTTCACATAACTTTAAAACTTGAAGATTCTTAATGAGCATTAAGAACCAATCTTATTAGCTTCCATAACAGCTAGCAAGATGGATCTTTTTAATGTTGGTTTAGAGTTGGTATATTTATAACCTGTTTCAAAAATTCTATAAATTTACCAAACAATGAAAAAGAAAATTACTTAATTTTTAACTTATGTATAAATATATTTTTATTGCTAAAAGGTTTGGAAAATATACATACTTCAGGTGCTAAAAATTCTGGAGTGCCGCAAAATGTACCAGTTTTTTGACCAAAACCCATCCCTTCTTTACAAAGACCGAAATCAGCTATCTTAACATAGCCTTCAGCATCGAGTAATAAATTATCTAATTTTAAATCTCTATAAACAATATCATGTTCATGCAAATACTGCAGACCAAGAATAACACATCCTGAATAAAATATTGTTCGTGGTTCACTGAATACTTCTTCATGTATGTGCATCATTAAATCTCCTCCTGGTGCATATTCCATTACAAAACAAACATGATCCTAAAAAACAACCAGCAGAAGCAAATTTTAGTGACAGCAAGGTATAAATTATACAAATAAAAAGACTCATTTACTTGAAATATCATTTACCTTAGTTTGAAAGCATGCAAATAAGTTGACAAGAAATGGATGACGAACACTATTTGCAGTTTCAAAAATTCTTTTTTCTGACATCAAGCTAAATCAAGAATGTGTTTTACATTATGAAAATATAGGACAATAAAGTATAGGAAAGAAAAGGAAAAAAGATGAAAGACTAACCTATCAACTTCATCTCTTGATATAATATCACCTTTTTTAAGAGCTTTTATAGCAAATAATTCTTTTGTTGTTCTATATTCAGCTAATAAGACCTTCAAAAAACAAGTTAACATATAAACTTGAAAAACTAAATTATATATAACTACATAACTAGATGCATGTCAACTAGGTAAATTATTTTGAAAATTATTTAAAAAAAAAAAAAAAGTAGTAAACTTACTTTTCCAAAATGTCCACGACCAAGAACACTAATGCATCGAAAGTTTTCCATTGACATGATGGAGTGTTTGTTTTTACTGAAAAAAATTAATATTCAAGTTGTTTGTATAAATCAACTTTAATCTCAAAGATTTTAATTGAATTACACTAATTATACTATATACACTGAATTATGATAATTTTTAAAGTCAAATTTAATGTAGGTTATGATAAAGATTTGCTATTACAGATAGACAAATTTGCAAATTTAAAGTATATGTATTTAGATATAGAGCAGTAGGCAGCATTGGGAAAAAGAGTTTCCAGAGGTTCCATGAATCAGTTTGAAAAGTTACTTTTCTCTCTTGTAAGAATCAGTTTGAAAAGCAAGAATAAATATCAACAGAATAAACTACAATCCATCATTTCACTGATTTTTGGCATCATAATAGCAAAGTGTTAATTTTTTTTTTTTTAATTTACAAACACTTTCCCAGGTTTAATGTGCTTTTTGATGCAGTTTTAATGTTGAGTGTCAATAGTATTCAAAACATAAATGTAAATGCATTAAAACTTTACCCTTTAGGTTTATATGGTGAGAAATGAGAACTTAAAGTGACTTGCTTTTAGCATTTTACTAAAAATGTAACTACATAAATTGCATAAAACTGTTATTAGTGAATTTGCATGTATATTTTTACATATCTTTTCCTAAATAGTTTTCAAACTCAATTTAAATTTTTCAATATTTCTTTGTGATTAATTCAAAATTAAAGAGACATTTCTACACCTTATATGCACCTTATTCTTTGTACTAAAACCAAACCCTTTAAAAACTAACACAAAAATAAGAAAAAGATGACTCTCACCGCTGCACTGGAGGTGACCGACCAGCTGACTTTCTTCTGGAAGCTCGAATTTTTGTATCAAGCCTTGGTGATAACTGACCATTTGGAGGCACTACAGATATACAACTATCAACAACTATTTGTTCTGCTTGAGGTCTTTGTTCAATTGTAGGTGAAGTATAACTATTTGAAGTTGGCATTGGTCTACTTTCCTCTTTACAATTCTTAAATATAAATTTGAATTCTTTTTCTTTAAAACCTTTTAAATAGCTCCTGACAATTTAATGACAAAGATTAATTCTTTACTGAAAATCTTTGAGTCTGAAATTGTAATAGGATATTTCATTAGCTTAGGAAACAAAGAAACCATTTTTTACCTCAACTTTTTGATTCATTTTTTGCTGTTTAATTAAAACATCTTCAGAAGTATATTTTAAAGTGTCATTTACATCTAGTTGGTTAACTTCTTGATGTAATGAAAAGGACCCCTGCCGATATTGATTTGGAGAAGAACTAATTAATGTAGGTTCTGAAGTACTAAAAATTAAATAAAAGGTTATATTATCTTGTTGAGAAAGTACATAAATGAATCTAATTTTCTTACTTACCTTAAGCTATTGTTAGGGGTTAAAACAGTGGTTGTGTGGTTATTTGGGCTGAATGAAGATGTTGTCGGGGGCACTGCTCTCTTTAGTAACCTAGCCCAAGTAGCAATATTAGTATTCATTTCTCCTGCACGAAGGAAGTGTTTGCCTAAATTAAAATAGGAAAAGAATTTAAAATTAAATTGGAAAAGAATTTATACATAAAAAAACAATAACCAGTACTAGAAATTACAGATATTAAAAAAAAAAAAACATAACTCAATCCACTTCTACTAAAACATGCCACTTTCAATTTCCATTCGTTAAAAGAAATTATTTTGCTTTTAATACTACCTACCTTTTGCTTTAGGAAAAAGCTGTTTTTGTCTTTGTAACTTTGATCTTCGATTTACCATGGGATTGAAAAAGGTGACCTAATTTTTAAACAAATTTAATGCATTTTAACCATTGTTAAAAAATTTTTTTAAATGTTTGAAACTTTTTGAAACAGTTAAATTGGAAAAAAAAAAAACATTTACATTAATGTTAATTAGATTGCAATTTTTTTATTTGTATAAATACTTTCTCATAATATTTAAATGTTACCATTTGTAGGAGAATTTTAAAAATAATAAACCTATTGCTTTAGAAACTAAAATAATCCAAATTAGATTCTCACTTTTTAAAGAAAACTTTTAAACAAACCTACTTCCATAGTAAAGTTTGGAAACAGTTGGAATTTTTTTTATTTTAAAGTAAAATATTAATATTATCTTTTTTTTTGTGTTGTTTTTTGAGACAAAGATGTGGTGAAATATAAAAACAAAACACATTTTAAAAAATATTATGAACACTTAGATTTCCTAAAACATTTCGTAATTACAGCCTTGCATAATTTTAGCGTTCCATCTAATAATTTTTTTCAAATTCTGTGGTTTTACTTCATGAAGTGCTTCATGTAGATATCACCATAGCTGATGGTTTGTTTTTGGTTTGTAATCTTTGAGCTTTTAATCCAAATAATCCCACAAATTCCACGACTATCCCACGACTTGGCTCTATCAGAGACAAGTCACATAAAGCAAAATTTGTTTTCCCAATTTGTGATTGATTTTTACTCACCAAAAGATAATTAACAAAGAAAAGTTATTTACAAAATTTTTTGATGCTAGTGTATATTCATCCAAAGTCAAAAAATATTATTACTAAAAAAGTAAAAAATGATTTTTTTTCTTTCCCAAAGGGTGTTAATTTTTGCATCCTGGTTTTTCATTTTTGCATTCTTAGTTTTTATACTGTTTTCATGGACATATTGAACATAACCTTCTTAAAACCTAATTGTACAGTATTAAATGCAAATGATATGCTAAAGAGATCTTGAGGGAAAAGTATTGTAAAAGTATCTTAAGATCAAGAGTTTAAAAAACAATGTAAATATTTTATTAAAAATCCGTTTAGTTTCTCAAGTTATGATTATTCTAAAAATATCAAACATTCTTGAATAGGAGACTTTTTTCAATAACTATAATATTGCAACAGATATAAATCTATAAGAATCTATTTTTATTTATACCTTAGAATAAACCATTTTTTATTTTCTATTTAACAAAAATATAACTAGAGAAAAATATGTTATTTTTGAAAACAAAATTCAATAATACTTTCCTTTTTTTATGAAACCTTGTTAAGCAATATTTAAAACTCTTTGCACCTTCATTAACTATACATACTTTTTTTTCACACTCATTAACCTTTATCGTACGGATTAAATTTCAACTTGTTTATATATAATTACTAAAACACTAATTTCCACTTAAAAACAAAACTAAATCTTATAAAATGCTAAAATTTAACAAAAATATGTTGTAATTTTTTAAAATAAGTATAGTAAGCAACACAACATCAATACTTTTAATGACGCCATATGTTATCTTTTGTTAGGCTAAATATACCTGCAATGACGCCATATATCAGTTTTTGTACGATAAAGGTTAATATACATACCTTTTTTTTTGTGATAATTTAATTTTCAAGATAATTAGAACTCTTTAATGGAATGGTGTCTGCAAAATGGTTTTTATGTTGAACTTTTTTTTTTTGGTATGCAACTGGTTTAAAAAAGTAGCTATATTTAAATTTAATTTGAACTCAATGTTTACAAAAATACTTTTTGAACCATATTTTTGACTGCAATATACACCAAATTAAATAGTAATCAATTAAAAAGGCTACACAACATAAAATACCAACCAATTCTTCTTTTGTTAAATGAGTTTCCTTGACAATCTCAGGGAATTCATTTCGAAAAAGCTCAAAATAATAATCCGCAAGTTTTTCATCATTTAACTCAACCTCACAATCATCATTATCTTCTGGCAAATCTTTAACAGCTTCAAAATCAGAACTATCATTTAAGCTATCTTGCACAAAGTCATTATCACCATCATCTGATAAGCTGCTTTCATCAGAAACATTAGTTTTCATTAAACTTTTACGTGAAACAATTTTTGTTTTTAAAGTAAATGACTTTGACCGACTACGTGAAGATTGCAATTTAAAACTTTTCTGACGCACCTTGCGACGAGGCATTACTATTGCAATAGGTTTCTCTTCAGAATTTTTTTTTTCTGAAATTAGTTTATTATGACTTAAATTAAAAGCTATTGGCTTAGCAGTTTTGACAGCCCTGTGTGAAAGTGAAGTGCTAGGCAGCATGCTTGTCCTTCCAGATCCAATGACAGAATAAGGAATTAGTGAATTATGATGTTTAAAATTACAATCAGCAGAATTAGATCTTCTTTCATTTGATTTAGAAGTTTTTACAAAATTATTAACTACAGGCATTGGATATGCCAAAATCGATCTTTTAACTTCAAGTGGTTTCTGAATTGAGACAAAAACTCCTTGAGTAGATTTAGTAACATTGGGGGAAACAACTCTTTTAAATTCAGGGCATTCCTCAATACATCTTGCATGAATATATGCTTTATTGACAAACTTGGAATGAAGTGGACAATGTACAGTCCTATGATGCACTAGACTCTTTGTTTTTTCAGTATCACAGCCTGATGTAACAGAAGATTGGTTGGAAACATTTGAAGATTTAATAGCATTACTAACAAAAGGCCGTTTTTTAATTACAGGCTCTACCACAGATTTTGTTTTCAAGGTTTTGCTATCTTTCTTAATTAAGTATTTATCACGTAAACTCTTATCAAGTTCTGAAACATATGTTGCATGTCTTGTAGGTTTTCTACGAGATTTTGACTTTTTTAAAGTACAATTGCTTTTCTCCTTCTCTTCAATAACTGAATCTTCGCATGAAATGCTTTCACTAACATTATTTTTATTTTGGTATTTACCTCTTGGTCTGGCATTGTTTATTTCTGTACCTTTATTCAACTTATTTTGAGTGCTAAATGTTCTTGGTTTAGAAAGTGGAGCTTTAACATTTGTACTTTTATTATGATTGGTCATACTAATTGAACCAGAAAGCAAAGGACTATGCACAGTCTTTGTTTCCTTTTTATCAAATACAAGCTTAGCATTAAATTCTTGAGATGATCGTTCATGAAGTTTAACTTTATTAAATCTTAGATTTGAATTTAACAATTGAGAACTCACAGGGCTGGGTGACTTGCGTATATCTGTAGCTGGTAATTTTAAATTCCCATAAACCCTTTGCAATGGAAGTTGTTTATTAGTTCCTTTGAATCCCATATTTGATACCATGCTAGGCCTGTTTTGGAATGTTTTTGCTACTACATTTTTGGATACCTTTTCAGGAGAACAATTGAAAGTGGTATTATTAGCCATTAACTAATGCAGCTTTCATTACATTAAAATATTATATCCCCATGAGGCCTTTAAATGCAACTAAGCTTCACATTAAAATTCACCCAAACATCCACCATTCTTTGGAACCAAGCACTAAACCTAATGCCTCAAATAAAAAAAAAAAAAAATTTTTTCTCTTGATATTCTTATCATTAATATTTGCAATTATGCAGCAAGAGTTGTCTTGAGAGCAGCAGCATAAAGCTTCAATACTTTCTGTATATTAAACTTTTTATAACACTTTCTGTATATTAAACTACTCAGTGTTCAAAAACAGCAAATTTTTTTCCATCAAACACTTTTCAATGCTATTTTTTAACTCAAATAAGACATAAATAACAAAACAACATTTTCAAAAACATTGATATTATAATTCTGAATGAAAATTTCAATTTTTAATCTAAAGCATGTTGAATTATTTATTAGATTGTGTAGAGTGTGGTGAAAAAAGAAAAATGGGTTTTATGATACAATTAAGCTAGTTGATTGCTGTGAGTATTACATAACAATATATTGTGTACATAATATGCTTTGATAATTTATCAGGTTTACACTTTAGAGAATCAATAGACTAAATAGCTAAGCTATATAATAGAATAGCTTAACAATCTATTAAATGCCCAAAACCAAAAAACAAATTAAAATTTTAAAATTTTTTAAAGAACTATTATATTATGTATATATAACAAAACAATATATCTTAATCATATTATCATTAATTTATTATTACAATATATATATATATATATATATATATATATATATATATATATATATATATATATATATATATATATATATATATATATATATATATATATATATATATATATATATATATTACAAGTTATTGTTTACACAAATATTTAACCTGTTTAAGCAACTTAAAAGAGAATAAAATAAGAATAACTTGTAGAATGTTTTGTAAAGGGACACAAAGAAAAATATTAATAAAATAAAATATTTTATGTATAAATAACATACCACACATCTCAGTGTTCCAATAGGCTCAAGACTAAGGCATAACTCATGTCTTTGGTTATCTAGGAATTCAACTAACTTTAAGAATGTAATACCGCATAATGACCGATAATCTCTATAATAGACACCAATCTCCAGTTCTCTTGACTGTAAAAAAAAAAAAACAATAGATATTCTCTTAACAAACCAAATTCAAAACTAGAGATTTTTCTGAAAAAATTTGACAAAACTGGTACTAACAGGCAGTATTTTAAAAATAAATAAATTACTATGAAAAACTCAACCTTTTCTAAGGGGATATTAAAGGTCTCATTCCAACAATGAACAGCAATAGGTTTCCATTTGGACTGACCAACACCAACATTGTCTAGTTTTAAGACTGCACTAATTTCGCCTAAGGTAACAATGTTAGTACCATATACTGCCAAACATAAGCTGCATTTTTGAGCCTAATTTTTAAAGGGAAAAACCTTGACTTATACTAGGGATCTACAAAAAAAAACTGTAATGAAGTTGCATATTTAAAAAGTGAGCTTATAAATATATTTTACAGAAAGAAAATAACTAAAAATGTAGAAATTAAGATGTTTTTTAAAAATCTGTGATATGATATAAAGTTGCTGTTTGCATATGGATAACATCTAATTCTAAAATCTTATTTCATTTTGATGAGGCTTTTAAACTAAACTTGGGCTTAAAATATTATGAATAGGAATTATAGTTAACATATGCTCGTTTTGTTTATATTGATTAGTGATCCATACTTTTAAGCAGAACTATTTGTGGATTAATTTGTAATTTAAAAAATGGTAAAAGAAAAGGACTCATATTCTTAACAAGTATTGGCAGTTTAAAATATCTTATAACATTTTAACCTAATGTATCATTATCATGCTGTGATCTTCTCTTGCCATTGAATTATTTATAATGAATAGTAAACTTTCATTGATCTTATATTTCATTTAGTGACTTATTCTCCTTAATATCTAGTACTAACAGTATTTTTAATGGGAAAGTATTTAAAAGGAAGAATGAAAAAAAAAAAAAAGGATTTCTTACCAACAGAAGTGTCGTCAAGGATTTGCTTACTCGAATGATATACACTGCTGCTCACACGCTTACTCAACCTAAACTTAGTATCAGGACTAGCAACAGTATTGCTTAATTTACGGGGGTCACGATTAGGTACCTGCACTAACAACCCTTCAGCTCCTAAAACAGTTACCTAACAAAAAACATATTAATAAAACTAAAACAAACATATCAATGAAACTAAAACAAACATATCATACAACCATGAAAAGTTAAGAAAAACTAACTTTAAAATAATTTTTTTAACACATTTATTTTTTATGAAATGAAATAGTTATTAAAAATAACTAAATTAGTTGAAACTGTTTCATAAGAGGTGCTTCAAATTATATATTGAACTTTGTTTAAAAATGTCTTTTGGAAAGACATTTGAATGAATAGTAGTCAGTCATAGATTTATTTCAATATTTCATAGAAAGCAAGAACAGTATACCTCTAATGTTCCTGTTAAACCAGCAATTTTTGAACGCTTACTAGAAGAAGAAGGCAGAATTTTTTCATTGAAAATTCCCACTTGTGCTGCAGCAGGATTAATTTCAGCCATTCTTCTCTCTAGAGACATGTGTAAAAGATCCAATTTATTTGTAGCTTCAACCAATGTCTTTTCTGTCTAAATACAGTATGTAAAGGTAAATAATTTGAGATTTACATTTGCATTTTACTTTTATTAAAAAAAAAGCAAAAAAATATCTTCACTGCTTATTTGGTATAATTTTCATGAACAATAAACTGTGCAGCAAAGATAACAAGTTATCAAATAATTTGTTACATCTCAGAATCTTTTTCTTAATTTATTTTCAACTTGCATAGTTAAGCTGTTTGTTTAAAAACGTCTATCTATTACTATTCTTACATTTTGTAGAAAAAACAACTATTAAATAACAGCATATTGTTGACTTACTTCATGTATTCCTTTTTTTTCTTGGGCCATTAAAAAATGTTTTAACATGTTTCTTGCTCCTTCTGCAACCCTAGTTTCAATGTCTATATGATGCCTGATATCATCAACACGCTGCTCTAAGTCTTTGCCATGAATACGGACATTAGTCTCAGTAGAATCAATATTAAGAGCTTCATTTTTTTTTGTATCAAGGTATTGTTTTTCTCTTAAAATATTCATTTTTATAGCATCTATTTTTATTTTTGAGTCTTCATTAATTTGTTCTGCATCTGCTAAGAGTTTTTTACTTTTGTCACCAGTAATTAACATTCCCAACATATTCTCTGCACCTTCCTTTACTTTAATTTCAATAGCAAGCTGTTTTTCCAAAGACGCCAGTCTGCTATCCATAGCAAACTCATCTTTATATTCGATATGAACATCCATTGATGGATCATCTGAAAATATCAACAAAATTTTTTATATAAAGTAACTTGAAATACAAAAATTTAAATATACTCATAAGGATTGTTACATTATTTAAATTTAATTATTACGCTGGGTGTAATAATTGAGTTTTAATTACTCACATATAATAATTGGAAACGAGTGTGTATAATTGATGAGCTTTTAGACCTTATGAAAGTCTAATAGCATATCAATTATACTTATCACCCATTAAAGTTTAGATATATAACCTCTTAGATATCATACATCTTTAATACCTTGCATGCATGCAGAACTTTTTTAGTTATAAATCTAATGACAAATAAATGTATTTTCATAAAATAAAAAAATAAGGTTTTATTTCACTTCATTGCGTTTATAAAGCTACATTTATATACTTTCTTTACATCAAAACAAATTGCTTTTGTTTTTAAGTTAATTATAGCATCATTTTTTATTGCTATTATAAAATTAAAAAAAAAAAAATTCAGAAAAATAATTGATTTATTGATTAAATTTTTTTCCATGTATCTAAATAAATAATAGTTAACAATCTTAACTGGAAGCGAAAACTAGAATGAGTAAGGTTTTTTGATGTTTTTTTTTTTTAATATAGATTAACAGGTAAATATTCTTAGTAGAGAAGCTTGCCAGGCTAGATCATCATAAAACAGTTTGTCTTTTACCAAGGGTAAACCACAAAACATTCACAGATTTATTACTAACGGTTCTAATTCTAATACCTATTTATAAGGTAAATAACTTTGGTACAATTTCAAAAACTACCAAAGTCTTCTTGTAAACTCAGAGTACTATAAATGATTTGAAATACAGGCATTATTTAACCTTTTAATTTAAGCTATTGACTAACAGTTTAAAACAAAGTTTACTAAGAAGAAGAGTCACTCATTGAAGTGCCGGTTTGACTTCAAGTAAAGACAAAAATTAAACTATATATAACAAAGAGTACAAAAAATTTAGTGAAAATATATGTAAATTAGTTAACAAATTCATCTGAAAATGGTATCATTAATGCTCCTTAATATTGGCATCATCAATATTCTATCATTAATATTCCTAATACTATATACAAATTTCTAAATGTTACATTATTTCTTACCACAAACAACATCCTCTGAAATTTGGGCATTTAAATCTTGTAAATGTTCATGCAGTTCAGACAACTTTTGGGATGACATTTTTATTGCTTGCTGGCATTGTGCTAATGTTTTTTTGTCTGTAGATACTTTTCTAAGATTTTCTGCTCCTTCCTTTATTTTCAGCTCCCTTCTAATTTCCAGCTTAATACTTTCTTTTAACTGTTCAATATGAATGTTTCCTTTCTCAATTCGATTTGTATTAGACATTATTAAACTGCGAAAGAGATCGATTTTATCTTCTGACACGCTTCCAGGAAAGTAGTTGGATTTAAAAAAAGTAGGTGGAAGAGTTCTTCTGCGTTGTTTCTTGTTGACACTTGAAATCTGCAGAAACAAAACTAAAATGATTATCTAAAGTAAAAGCTGACACGGTCCATTCCATTGCCGGTAAATCAGAATAAATAATTCAGGACTTTGAAACATCGCTATATTAAGTTGTTAAGTAAAATTATGAAAATATTCGCACTTATTACAGCCCAATATATTGGCTGGATTGAAATTCTATCAGTAGCCCTGATGCTTTAACCACTCAGATTATCGGGATATTAAGAAAAGGCACGAAGTAGCTAAAATCAATAATTCAAACAATAAAGCGCGTAGTCCAATTGCAATAGTTTAATAATAAAAATCTTAAATATAAGCTATAAACAGCGTAATAAAGAAAGGTTTGAGTATGTCATATTATTTGTGTTTTAAGATATTCTTTCTGAGACCTTTTGAAAGTATTAGTTTATAGTTGAATAAAACATTCGACAATTTCTTTAAATACAAATAACTTAAAAAATATCCCTTAAAAATCTCTTACTGCATTTGACTCGCTGTAGTTCATCATTTTAAATACTAATTTCTTGAAACCATAATCACTATACTTCATTGGAGTTTCACGACACCTGCCCTTCTACAACGATCGCAAAACAAACAATTTCAGTGTAACGGCACACAAACTCTTTTTTAGTTCAATCGATTGCAACATAGCTTTATTTCAATATTATTTTTTGTCCCCGAAAATGTTGTTTAGGATAAAAAGTTTTCCGCTTGCAATAAACTTGATGTAAATAAAAAGGAAAAAGAGGTTAGTATAATTACTTCAAACAAATTTCCATTTTAGAAGAAAAGAAAAATTTTGTTTTATTTAAATTATGTAAGAAATAAAGTGTTGCTTGTCGATTCATACTTAGCTCCATAAACTGATATTCCATATTCAAAACAATAATCACACAACATTTTACAAGTTTATATGTATAAATACATGTCAATATATATTTAAATATATATACTTTATTTCTTTCGAATGTAAAATTTCCCTGCTTCCGAAAAGATATCTCTTTTTACGAAATAATAAACATTACGACGATTTGTTTAATTCATCAAAGCTTATGTAGTAATTGGTCTTTTAGATGAATTTTGTAAGCAAAAACGTTCTGCTAAACGGCTTAATCTTTGAAGATGAGAGTTTTTAATCCATGAGCTTCTACACTTTCGTAAATCATAGAAGATCACAGTGGTACTGCAATGTACATATTTACTTTGTGAAATTTATGCAACTGTATAAATTATAATTATGCGTGCAATAGTTAAAACGGTTACATACAAAAACTGTAAGCTCATTTTTCCCTAAGCTCATAATGAAGTTAAACAAAAAACAATTGCGTCTTCGTGTTGACAGATTCAAACTTTTATTAATAAAAAAAGTACAGTGCCACAATAAGACTGTATATTCGCGATGTAATCTTTCACAGTGTAATCTTACCTTTAGGGTTGCGAATTCTTTCATTTTGCAGAAAGATTATCGTGTAATATATGTATTTTAAAAAGATATACAGAACTTTTCGATTAACTTTTATTTTATAAATGCAGGTGTAAGCCAAGCAGATTAATTACACTCTCATTCTTTAAATGAAGAATTTGAACTACTGACTGTTAATCCGATGATTTAGCTATGAAAATGGATTAACACGTTGTCTATACGCGTTACATTTCTTTTATAATCGAAAGATTTTTCTTTTTCCTATAAGATTTTGTTGTTACTGATGGTAACAATGAGTAACGATGCATTTGAAAAAAATAGGAATACTTAAAATACTTTTTACATAAATTAGTTCAAGTAAGGATTAACCTCCTCCGTCGCTCATAATGTTGATAATAATTATAGTTGATGTGGTTTAATGCTCCCTGAAGGGCAGACTAGTTTATCAACATCATCGCGTATAAACTAAAAAAAAATTATAATAGAAATAACTATTAAAAAATTAAGTGCAATTCAAAATGTTAAATACGATTATTTAAAATACAGCTCGGCGTTGGGACATGGATATCGAATAATTTGGGATTATCAGATAGAAACTTTCGGAATTTCCGATCATTGGTATCGAACTTTCGGATATTCGATATCCATTTTCTCAAACTGTGTCTGTGGTCTGTCACAATATTTCTAGCTCATCTAAAAGCCTTTTTAAGACACCGCTAGATATAAGTACACAATAAACTTGCCTCATTTATTCATTCAGAATTGATAAGCTCTTGTTTGTGTGGTCTTTACACAATTGTATTACATTAAGCTAGAAAGAAAACGGAATATTTAAACAGTCGCACAGTGGGGCGAAACTGTAAATCTTCTTTTTTCTTTCTGGTAAATGTTTTCTGAAATCTTTAACACCTTTATTGCGACTCCCCTGGGCCTCCGTATGTGTGTATGTATGTATGTATGTATGTATGTATGTATGTATGTATGTATGTATGTATGTATGTATGTATGTATGTATGTATGTATGTATGTATGTATGTATGTATGTATGTATGTATGTATGTATGTATGTATGTATGTATGTATGTATGTATGTATGTATGTATGTATGTATGTATGTATGTATGTATGTATGTATGTATGTATGTATGTATGTATGTATGTATGTATGTATGTATGTATGTATGTATGTATGTATGTATGTATGTATGTATGTATGTATGTATGTATGTATGTATGTATGTATGTATGTATGTATGTATGTATGTATGTATGTATGTATGTATGTATGTATGTATGTATGTATGTATATATGTATGTATGTATGTATGTATGTATGTATGTATGTATTTATGTATGTATGTATGTATGTATGTATGTATGTATGTATGTATGTATGTATGTATGTATGTATGTATGTATGTATGTATGTATGTATGTATGTATGTATGTATGTATGTATCTATGTGTGTGGGTAATTCAAAAAAATTTGTACTTTGGTACTTCGATGCATTTAAACTTTGATCAATTGTTTGTTTTTTTTTCATACATTGGATAAATATTCTCCTTTAAAACTAATGTTAACAAAGTACATAAACAAAAATTTCAGAAATATCCGAATTTTCTAGAAATAATAAATATCATACAATGCTCTTGCTCAATGTAACTTTCAGCTTGTCTAGGCGTATGCTTAATGAATTTCAAAAACTGGTGGAAATGATGAAGTTGTTAAAAAGACATTGCTGTTGGGTATGTTTTAAAACTATAATTAAAAAAATGAATAAATAGTGTTTGCTTTTTTTACAGGGATATATAGCCTTTATTACAGGGAACAGCATTTGTGCTGAAATATGCGGCACGTTCCGATAGTTTCCAAATAATACATAAAAATCTGAGATCCTGACATTTTCGAAAGGTTTTGACATTTTCAAAAAATTAAATCGATATTTTTTCAGAATTTTCGAATTGGAAATTCCTATCTTTTTGAATAAGTCAAAAAATTTTGGTTTCAAAAGTTTGGGAAAATTATGATCTTTGAACATAATAACCAAATTCCTAAGTTTAATCCAAAAGAATTGTATTTGTGGGGAGGGGGAGCTTTCCCAATATCAACAGTAGTTTTTTACTTTTTTGGAAATATCGCATATGTGCATTGTGCACTAAAAGTGTTCATCGCTGGGGACATTAAAAAATCACGATGAGAAAATACGAATTTTTTATCGTATCTGCAACAAGTGAAACTTTCTTCATTCGTCGATATTTGCGATTTCAACGTAGCCCTAAAATAAAAATATGCTACACTATTCCCTCCCCCCCCCCCCACCCCTTGAAACAGAAAACCTTTTTTCAAAAAATAAATAAATAGATGAGCCAGATTTTAAAGCAAGGCATTTTTACAATTTAACAAAACTCTTAAATATCATTGTAATAATGTTAATTTTAACATATAACAAAATGATGTTTGTACAAGAAATTAAATTCAATTTTAGTACGAAAAACAGGAATGTAAAGCTTGTTGCTTTACATTCCTTTTTTTCGTACTAAAATTAAATTTAATTTCGGAAAACAAAGGGAAAAATCAAACTTCTACAAAATAAACTTAAAATAAATAGTAATCGATGACGTAACCCTTTTTAAAAAATTATCTTTAAGTCATGTGTTGTTATTGATTCAATTAGTTTATTTGATTTCCCTGGTGGGATCAAGTTCTCAACTTTATATTTTAAATCTACTATATTCTTTTTTTAAATTGTTGGAACAGTTGAATGGTACTTCTTAAAGTCCCTTGTTATCGATTTAGATCATCAAGCTTATTCCGTAGGTTTTTGATAAGGTCTCAGTTGATTAAGCAGGCCACTGAAACAAATTGAATACTTGGTCTATAAAGACAGCCTTAATTGATTTGATTGTTTGTTAGGGATAATGATCGTGTAGATAATTCCATTTCAAAGGCACAATGTCATTTACTATTGCTTTGCCTCTGAGTGATTGTTTCGTCCTAAGTTAAAAAGACTAAAAAAAAACAATGAGAGAGTAAAAATATGGCGCAAATGATGAATTGTTTTGATGAATTGCAAGCTACAGAAATGAAAAAAAAAAAAAATAAAAATAAAAAAAATCTTTTTGTAGCATGAAACACAAAAAGTCCACAACAACCCGTCTTCTTAACCGCATCCGTGAATACATTAAGCTGCAACCCACCAACGATTTCTTTTGAATTGGCGAAATGATCTTTTTCCTAGTGCAAAACGATGTTGTGATCTGCACAGCGTATTTTTTGGATGTTTCTCCTTTATATTCAATATTTATAGTTCCACGTGAATACCAAGAAATTAAATGTTTTCTAGTGAGGTCTGCTTGGAAGCCTCTATGCTTATACGCATCAATAACTCATTCACAAAATGCATTGCTATATTCAATTCTTGCTGTTTAAATTTTATTTTCAGATTTAAATTTGTAATTAGAAATCTTGAGAGATTGAAAAAAGTATACAGATTTTTTAAATATTACCCAACAAACCCATTTTAAGTTTTATAAAAATGCACATAAATAAACGTTAGATTTGGAAATGTTAAATGTATGCAGTTTAAGCTTAAAGAATTCGATGGGATAAAGGAGAAAATCATGACTGTTGAATTTAAAGAATGCTTTGGGTTTTCATTTAGTTTTGTGTGAGTTCAAGAATGTATTAAAAGGCAACACAAAATGCAAAACAAGAAAGTGGAAACATAACTGAAAATTTATTTGCGGGGGATATACAAGTACTTATTTCTTGGTTGGAAAATATTTAGCCTTCATTGTAGAGCAAGATCCACATAGATTTGAGAATTTAGTTAATTATAAATTTAAAAAATACAACTGTCCTTACAATACCTGCTACATCATAGAACACTTTCTTAATCTATTAATTCTACAATCGGAAAAGATTTTGAAAATTTTGTTTATTGGAAAACGCCATATTTTCATCTTAAATGGACGAGTCAAGTATTATCAACATTGATTTCCAAATTAATTATATCACCCAATGGTTAAAAGACAATAATTTTATATAAAACTTGTCCAAGTCTCCTCAAATTAGTTCGAATATGAGCATTTGTATGCTCATATTCGAACATTTTAATGCAAAATTTCATTTCTGAATATTAAAATAGTTTTACTTTCTTTTTATCATTCAGGTGCAGATTGTGAAAACTTTTAATTCCAATACAAGAAAAAGAAAACTGATCATACAATTACAATATAGGAATGCAACACTATGGTGATGAAAATATTGCTGATTTGAAGAAAATTATGCTAATTTAGAACTGGTCTAGATAAAATTACTTTAATAAAATCGCATTAATAACAGTCTACAAATATTTAGAGAATTAAAGAATTCTCTTTAATGAAACGCATTTTAAAATACCTAATGAAACAAATAAAATTCAAATAAGTTTACAAAACTAGAAAAAAAAATTGTTTGATCGATTATTATGTTAACAGTATTAACGTTATTAATCACACGACAATCATGTTAACCAGCTTTTAAAGTACTCAGCCATTTTATAACGTGATTCTTGACTCCCGTTGTTGACTGTCGGTATAATTTTCTTAGGTCTTAAGACTTGAACGAATGATTTGAGTTCCGCAAAGCTACTATGTTCACTGTAAGGGACACCGTATGTAGTGATATTTCCTCTCGTTAAAGGAGAGATATCCTCGACTGTTTTAAAGGAAGCATTGAACGTCCACCCCGTGGGTTTAAACGCAAGTATGCGCTCGTAACCACACTTTTTGTAAATTGCAATATGCTCGCTAAGTTTCTAGAAACGAATAAAATTATATTTAACTATTCACACCTAATACAATTCAAAATAGGAAGATTGCAATGACGTTGAAAAAAATTTATGAACAATAAAAGCACCTTTAGATTGATTGAAAATAAAGGAAGCACGTGTATTTGAGCCAGATTATAGTCGAGAGAAAGTTTGTTCTCCAAATCTTTATCTTCTAAACATTTTAATATTTTCATCTTCTCTTTAGTAACACCAATCTTTAAACCTAACTCATTGGCTAATGAATGAAAAACTTTCTCCTTTCCGATCGTGTATGTCCCACAAACAATCAGTGTCTGTTTATTTTCTTCCAAAAACTTTCTCGCAGTTTTCACAACAAAATCAATGACATCGTTTTGCGGTGGGAATGTATACTTTGGATCACAGTACGTTGTATCCAAATAGAGCTCGTTAATGGGAGCTTCACCAATCTTTTCATTTCTCAACATGTTGCTATGAACTCTAAAGTCTCCAACATGCAAAATGCGCTTGTTATGGAACTCAAAAAAGAACATCACCGATCCTGGGCAACTAAAGGGCCAACATAAGAAGACAAATGTTAAACTCTTCAAATCAGATATTTAAATTCTCTACATAAAAACACGTTCATGTTTGTTATTAGTTATGTTCAAAGACCAAAAACCAAACTTTATGTTAGAATAGAATAACGCATATAAAGAATATGCAACTACTATTTCATTGAGTTACAATTCAACTAACGAAACTAAAATTATAAAACGAATAACTTGTTACTGGTTAGCGTCGAATAAAGTAACTTGCACATCTCCTAAATTAACTGTTTGATACATTGGTAAAACTATAACGTTTTCTTGACATACATTCAATTGCGATACAACCAAGTTGGCAGTAATCTAAAATATTACTACCATTGAATTATACTGATTGATGAAAGTTCTTCCTTTGACTTAAGATGTTTATCAAAAATAAACTAAATGAATGGAAAAATGCAGAATTAACAGTAACTAATTTAATATTTAACTTGATTTGTTAAAGTAAAAAAGTTTTTTATCATTGATAGTAAACACTGACATAAAAAGCCTGAAAATACCATTTTCACCTCTTTAAAATATTACCAGATTTCACCTCTTTAGAATACCTTACATTATTTACAGACATAAACAAATCCATAAAGGACCTTTGAACAGTATAATTTTCCAGAAAAACTTTTTGACAAGCCTTTGTAATGGTCCGAATGAAAATGGCTTAGTAGGTAATACTTGCAGCCAGGAATGTCTCCATAACAAAATGCATCCACACTGATACTTGTTCCTACAAAAATTTGTGTTTAAAAAAAGTCAACTGAATAAAACATAAAAGTAATTGCTTCTATACTTATTATAAATATTATGAAAACCCTTTTAATGGGTTTTAATTAAGTCATTGATAATCTCATCATATGGATCTCATCATGTATCCATCATGGAGTAAACCCAGATAGCAGGGTTTTGAACCTTAAACTTTACTTTGTCTTTAGGCAATTGAAATTTAATAATCATAAAAATAGGTTACAGTGAGGTATTTAGCAAAATTCTTTCATATTTTACTTTCATATCTTTAGCATGTGTAAAATAAAAGTTTCTTACTATATTTTAATAGTAAACCAAAAATGAACTTTTAATTCACTTAATTTCATTTTTTCTAAAACTATCATTTATTTGTATGAAATAAAAAGAACATCCCTGTTTATTTAAAATATCTCTACATATGAAAAAGTAAGCTTCCTTAAAAGAAAAACTTTTAAAAGTACTAACCACATATTTTTTTATAAAATGGACATTCCTTCTTTAGATTTTTTTCAGTTCCTAACATTTTTCTTGGTTGTTGAGCAATCTTTTGTTTTTTTGCAACAGCTGAGTTTGCTCCAGAAAATGCAGATCTTACTATATTATCATTTACGTTTTGATTGCTAACTTTACATAAAGTTGATTTTTTATCACTCTTGAAGTACTGATTTATTTGTGATTGCTTAAACTTCATTGACTTTTGGAGAGAACAAACCTGCCTCTTTTGATTGGTCAACAAAAAACTTGTTTTGCTATTAAAAGCTTCATTTAAAAAATTTGATTGAAAGGGCTTATATTCTTCAAAATTTTTTTCAATTTTATGACTATATTTAGAAAAACGATCTACATCAAACATTAAACAGCCTGAACTATCAGAACAAGGACCTAAAATAAATTAAAAAGATATCATTTTCAGTAAATGTTATTTCTTGAGTTTGAAATTTACACTGTAATATCCTAAAGGTAAACCAAAAAACAACCAGCTAATTAACATAACATTTGTAAAGAAATAAATCAAGGTGTTTCTATTAAACAAGCCTTTTGAATGATTTTTGAATGAATAACTATGTAATTTTAAATTCAAGAATTTGCTAAATCCAAAAAGTAAAACAATAACTTAACATCAGAAAAAAATTCTTACCCAATTCAAATTCAGAATTCAAATCTAAACATTGATTAATGTGAACTTGTGGATCAACATCACTAATATAGTTTATTTTTATAGAACACACAGGACAAATTATACTCTCCATGTTTTTGGACTGAATAAATAAAAAAGATCAACATTTAAAAAATTTTTTGAGAAGAAACAAGAAGCATTGTAAGCATTTAAATATTAGTATTTACGTTTTGAAGCTCATCTTCCAGTGTTGCTATCAAACCTGATTTTGTTTTCTTGATTCGTTTTAAAGGAGTTATTTCTTTATTCAAATCTTCCATCTTAAGAAAGCATAATTTAAAATGATAGTGAAAAATTTATGTATAAAAGTAAAATGTAAAAAATGGACATTTATCATCCCCCATCCCTAGACATTCAAAACAGTTGCCTTACTTTATGTTCTTTTATTTAACAATGTTGCATTTTTTCTCAGCTCTTGAACAACACAACCTTTAAACGAAGTTGCTCTGATATCTATCTCACCAAGTTCAAGCTAAAAAATAAATTCAAAAATCAACAGAAATAACTAACAATAAATTCTTATTTAACTTTTTTTTTTTTTAAAAAAAAAAGTCAAAGAATATCAACCAAATATTTAAAAAGAATTTTTGAAGAAGGTATAGCAGGTTAATTAGGCTCATTTTTTAACATAATTTTAGTTCTTTGCTTGGTGCTAGATAAATAATATAAAATTAAAAATAACTTCTTTAAAATGATGAACAATAAAATTTTTTGAGGGGAAAGTCTTTGATCTAAAAAATTTATAGCCCCATTGCGGCAAAAATGCTAAAAAGCTACAATGTAAAATCATGATAAAGCATATTTTAATGCTGTTTTATCTAATAGTAATTTTGAGACAGAATAGTAATTTTGAGATAGAAGCTATTTGAGAATTGCGATTTTTGAAGGGAAGGGGAAAACTTATGAACTAAATAAGCAAGAGTCAATTCTTGTTCAGAGGGAAAATGCCAGTTCTCCTGAAACCTTTTTTTTCACAACCTCCACATTCATTTAACTCTTTAAGAGGGTGAAAAACACGCCAAGTAAATGCTACTTTGATACTAGTCCATTGTGTATTTTTACATACTTCTAAAGAAGGCTGTACCTTTTGCTTTTCACAGAATATTGGCCTAGAGGTTGAGATATGTTTGATGAGATGGAAGGTGTAGCAATTTGATATAGGTCTTTTACACCAGATTGATAAAAAGGAAGGTTATATGTGAGGTGTGGTCATCAAATATAAGGACTCTGATTGGGAAGGCCTAACTGCAGCATCTTTTAAAGTCTTTTCAAGTAAATCAAACCATTTCTTTATGAAGTCAGGTTTTTCAGTCTTGCTTATCAATTGCTAAGGCATTTTTTTGGTACTACTATTAAATGGTAATAGGTGGCCATATAACCAGTCACAAATAGATCAGCAATCTACTTTTCTTTAATAAAATTCTGAAAGGTCTTTCATCTATACCTTTACTGAAACTCCAGCCCCACTCAATCATCATAATAAAACAATAAAACAATTTGCCAGTTCTTTTCATGTTTACATGTCAAAACTGTTTTTTTCCCTGGAAAAGAATTAATAGGCACTTCACATCAAAATCTTCTCAAAAGAGCCTTTTTATTACATTCAAAATGTATAGATGCTTGAATCACAGACATCTTATTTACTATGACAGAAAAAAAGGCATCTTCCATTTTTGATAATCTGTATAGGACATTCTTTCTCCATTCTCTCTCTTTTTTTTTTTTTTTTGAAAAGTGACAAAGGCTCTATTATCAAAATATCTATAAACAATTGCTTTCTATTCAGGATTATGTTTGTAACTTAATAACATAGAATTTTTTTACATCCTAACTAAACAAATCAGCAAAAAATATTTCTTGCAAAAGTCTTACTTTTTGTAGTAATAAAGAAAATTTTTTGATCAAAATTAACTTTAAGGTTGTTCATAAACTATTTTAAATTTTCATCCAAAATTTTTTTTTTTTTATTCAAAATTTACTTTGGGAAAGATAGCCTATCTGTCTTTAAAATATCTATTTTTAAGCTCAATTATTACATAGGTAAATTGTTGAAACTAAAAAAAGGACTTATTACGTTTTTAAGTTTAAAAATAACTTTAATCAATAAAACACATAAGCACAGACTTCAGCAAACTTCTAATTTATTAGAAGTTTGCTGAAAAACACTTATTTTACAAATACTGTTGGCTAGAACAACCAAAATATTCATATGCATTTAAAAATAATTATTAGTTCAAATTTTAAAATTGTGTAGAGGAAAAAAAAAAACAAATTTTAATTAACTATTTTTATATTTAATTGAAAAGTTAGAGGAACAATAACATAAAATATAAAAAGTAACAAAAACTAAATCTAAACAAGAACTTTGACAACAGCTAACTTTTTTCGACAAATCTGAAAGTTTATCACAAAGTAAAATAACTATAGATTAAAATGAAACCTTAAATTTTCCAAAAAAAAAAATCAAGTATAGTAAACAATAATTTTGTGTATGTTCTTAGAGATATTTGTTGTTGAATTCAACAACTGAAATGAAAGGCTGTTGTTTGTAGTCAGAATCTTTTGTTCCAAGTGCAAACTCAATGAATTTCTCTAATAATGAATGAACTCTTTAACATGAAGGAAAAAAAATAAGTGGGATCAGCAACTTTTCACAACTGCTCCAAAACTGTGCATAGAATTAAGCAAATTGATGATGATAATGAAGCATGTGCAATTTTTTGATCTGGCCAACATTTGTATTTGTTTTTAAACTTTAAGTTTGAATAAGTTTTTTGGTATTTAAGATATAATGCTAAAATAAAAACATCTTTTTAAATGTTATCAACATTACATTAAATATGTTTTATGGGAAAATTATCAACATTTGATATTTGTCCCATAAAATGCATTTAACATAATCATTTATAACCTGTTTTATTCAATTTTATTCCCTAATGTTTAGAAGTTAAAAAATTACTTCAAAAATTCAATTTTTGAAGAAAATATTCAACTTCTAAACATGAGGGAATAAACTTCTAAACATGAGGGAATAAACTTTTAAACATGAGGGAAAGCAAACATTTACCTTCTAAACATTTTCTAAAAAATTTTTTTTTTTTTTTTGGGAAAATGTTTAGAAGTTTTTTTAGAAAATGTTCAGAAATTCTTTTTTAAGACTAAAAAAAATTTTTAAGACTTTAAAATTGGTATAAAGGAGTATTATATGGGATAAACTACTAAAAAAAAGAGGGCAATTTTGATAAAAATTGAATAACGCATCAATTTTTAAAAAATGATTTTTATTTCATTCTGATCAAGTTTTACACACCAAAAGATGGACTTGGAAGAATTTTGCTTGTGTCATTCATGAATTTTTCAGCATGTGAAATACAGGCTACATAAGATTAAGTTTTAGGCAAAAAAAAAATTCTAATTGTATATAATTATGTATTTATTGTATTACATGTAATTATATTTAGTATATGTCTTTTCATAAATCAGCTTTATGTTATTATTTGATGAAAAAAAAAAAAAAAAAAAATCCACTAAAACAACAAACAATATCAAAATCTGGATTCAATTCATTACACTCATTCTCATTGATTGCTGTTTAGAGTTTTTTAAGATCCAAAAACAGACTTTTAGTTTATAACTGTTATAAATAAAGCTTACTTTTTAGTTTGATTTTTTAGTTATATTAACTGCAACAAAAGGGGATGGGAACAAAATAGACAGCAATAAGACAGTACAGAGCAATGTTCCAAATATAAATTAACAATACAACTTTTAAGTAACAAAAAAAGGCATTAAAGATAAATAATCATGCAATTCAAATTAAACATTGAAATGCATAAACATTCAATAAAAGCAAACTACCTCATTCCAAGCATACAACTCTTCATAACACTTTGAGGAGAGACACAAGCGAATACACTTGATTACTTGCAATCCTTGCTCGTCACCACTTCTGATATGGTCTTTACCACTGCACTTTTCTGATAATCTACACAATCGTTCCTCGTTGCTAAATCTTCTACCCTGAGATAAATGTTTAATGATTTTAAATTATGCTAACAATAACACAAACTATATTTGGATGAGTTAAACTATATATATGTAAGATTTAGCCATTAGGAAACATGTATACATTTTCAAAGTATCAAGTTCATTACTTGAGCCTTTGAAATACAAACAAAAAAACATTTATCATTTATTGTAACTCTAAATTTTTCTTGAATTAAGAACAATATGCATCAATTCATGCACCTGAGAATGTGAATTAGAAAATAGTTATTTATAGCTTTAAACAGCAGACATATTTTGCACATAGCTTTAAATAAAAGAAAGTGATTTGAACAACTTAAAGTATTCTACAAGTTTTTTTGCAAACAGAGGTTTTCCTTTGGCATATATAATCCCTCTCAGTCCCATGTCTGAACTTAGATATACATAACTTCTGTTATACGTAACAATTGTCTTAAAAAACAAAAATATTTTATTTAGCTATTTAAACACACTTATTTTCTATAGGATTCTATAGAAAATAAGTGTGTTTAAATAGCTAAACAAAAAGAAGGAAATTTGTTATACATACATGTTATACATTATTATAAAATAATAATTTAAAATCAATTTTACTCACCCAATTGGATTTAGTTTTAAAATGATAAGCTGGATATTTCAAATCGATACAGATAGATAGTGGCAGATAAAATAATAATAACGCACTTGCTTGCATTTACATAGTACTTCTGGCATAAGTACGTCAGGTATTTATATACTAGTGTTGTTACGACTTTGAAATTATTCGACTGTCGACTAAATCGATTAATGTATTTTTCTAAGTCGACTAAAATCGACTAATACATTTTTAAAATCGACTAAGTCGACTAAAAGTCGATTTAGTCGAAATATTTGAATAAAATTTTTTATTATACTCATATGCTTAAATATTCCTTGACAGTTTGTTTATTTGAATAAACAAAATAAATGAAACGGAAATTACAATCACAAAGAAAAGAAAAAAAACACGGATGGGCATTTTATATCTCTTTTTTATAACAATTAAAGCAAAAAATTAACAAAAAAATTAATTAATAAAAAACAGTGGCGTAGAAAGGTGGGGGCAGATAGGCGGCTAACCTTTTTTTGGGGTGGCAGATTTATAAAACATTTTCGCATCCTTAACTGAGTAGGGCACCCTTAACTGAGGGCGGGGCTAGTTGAGCATATGGGCAAGTTGGGCAACTAAAATATCTCAAAAACTACGCATCAAATGACAAAACATCTAATGGATGAAAGATAGTTATATAAAATGGTAATACAATGCACATCAAATGGTTGTTGGACCGCGTTCAAGTGAGATGCACGGGCACTTTTTCGATTTTGGACCAAAAAAAAAAAAATTTTTTTTGCTATTTTTCTCTTACATTCTCAAAAAAACATTTATCTGGCATCGCTTAATGTTGATATTTTACCCATTTATTTGACTTTCGATTATACTTTTTTCCCAAAGTATTATAGCTCTTTTTATAACCTCACTTTTGTGTCACCTAGTCAAGTCGGGGAAGTTGAGCAGGTTTGAAAAAAATTAATTAATAAAGTTAATAAATAAAACGGCATTATGGGATACGGAGAAACAAATTTCGCTGGGAAAACATTGTAAGGTCCATAATCGCTTTTAAATTAATCATTGTTAAATACTCTAAGCAATTTAAAATAATATCTGAAACCCTTTTTTTTTGAAAAATATGTTAATGTGATTTAAAATTATAAAATATTTGCTTCTTTTAAATTTTATTATTACTTAAATATTACTTAGTAAATAAAATGTATAAATCAAAAGTTCAGAAAAAAAAAATTATAACTTTCTAACTTTACATTTATTTTACCCTACACAGCAGCTCAACTTACCCCGGTGGTGCAGCGGTTGAGCAGCTCGGTAAACTTTAGGGAATATTTTCTCAAACAAATCTAAAAACGCTTTTTTTTTCTAAAGCAATCTTTTAGCAGATAAAATTTTCTTTCTAATAGTGAAAAAATTATGTAAATCCGACGCACCTTTCAAGAGAACTATTAGATTTGTCGTGAATAAAGTCTTCAAGACGTAATTGAAGGTGTGTGAAGGCGTGTTTGAAGGTGTGTTTGTGTGAAGGCGTGTTTGAAGGTGTGTTTGTGTGAAGGCGTGTTTGAAGGTGTTAATATTTTTAGGTGTTAAGGTATTTAATTGTTAATGGATAAAATGTGTGAAAATGACGCGATTGTAAAAGTGTATAAAAAGAGTGTGTATTTTGTAAAATATTGATTCGCAGTCAGATGTAAAATATATTATCAAGTTCAAAAAGTGACTCTTTAGTGTCTCAGGGAAAGTATAAATAATTCCCCACACTATTTGGTGGCGACTACTGCCGGGACGAACGAAACCTACGAGTTAGCGAAGAATGGACCAAGAGCAAATTTACCAGAGAGAAATCAACATGATAAGAATAAACATTAAAGGCATAGAACACAACACGATTAATGGCGACAAATCAAGCATAATCTTAGCGCTGGACAAAATAACAAATTTATTGGGAAGATTTGAAATGGCAAAGGATGAGCTGACCAGAAAAATGCTCGACGACGGCGAAAACATCGATTCGGTAGAAGAATGGCTTTCGAAACCAGTAATGGAAGTAGAAGCAGTGATTGAAATCAAAAACAAAATGGTGGACAAGTTGGATTCGATAAACAAAAACGAATGCGTCAGAAAATTCGAGTATGAAAAACAAATCATGGAACAGCAGTTAACGATTCAAAAAGAAGCGGAACAAGCCTCATTAAGAAAACTTCAAAGCGAAGAAGAATGGTATCTAAAGAAACTAAAAATGAAAGAAACAATGCGTAAATCACTTGGAAACGAAAACGAAACTACTCAACAATCCGTCAAGCTACAAAAGTACACAATCACAAAATTTAATGGCGATTATAAGGACTGGTTGCGATTTTGGAATCAATTCACGGTAGAAGTCGACAACTCAAACATATCAAACATCAGCAAATTCAATTACTTACTGGAACTCGTCGAAGGAAAGCCCAGAGAGGACATACTTGACGGCTATACACAGCATGCACAAAATCAAAGAAGTTCACGACTTTTACAACAAGCTTGCGAGAACTGTACGAACATTGAAAACTATGCAGAAACTTCAAACGGCTCAATCATTCGTGTATTCATTGATGGATAAACTTGGACCAGTTCGTGAAATACTCACACAAAACGATGATGGATGGGAAGAATGGGGGCTGGAGCAACTTGTCGAAAAGTTGCAAAAGTACATTGAAAGGAATCCGTTGAACTCAGCTTTTAACCCAAGCGACGAACAAACAAAGGGCGATAAAAAGAACACAAACGTGCAGTCAAGGTCCTATGAACATCGAAGCACTACATTCAAACAGTACAATGGCGGTCTTTATGACAAAGAAATCATGGCAACTAGTGGTAAGCATGGATGTATCTACTGTGGGTTACAAAATCACAAAAGCGAGGATTGTACAAAAGTGCTAACTGTTGCAAGACGCAGGGAGATTTTAACAAGCAAAAGATTATGTTACAACTGCGTTGGTTACGGACACTCAGCGGCAAATTGTAAATCAAGAGGATGCAGAAAGTGCAACAAAAAACATCACACGTCCATTTGTCAAGATGGGAACGCAACGATGGATGGTAAAATGGAAAAAAAAAAGAAACCATGGGAGTGGTGCTAAATGCAAGTACAACTATTCACCCGACAGTGATTGCAAAAGTAAATGGTGAAAAAGCAAGGATAATGTTGGATA
This sequence comes from Hydra viridissima, assembly GCF_058129835.1. Lineage (NCBI taxonomy): Eukaryota > Metazoa > Cnidaria > Hydrozoa > Anthoathecata > Hydridae > Hydra > Hydra viridissima. The sequence goes on from NW_028324309.1 coordinate 9,982,298, forward strand.
CGGGTGCTGGAAGTTCCTATATATGTACAAACTTGATTACGAAACTAAAGCTGAAACCTACACGAAAGGAATATAAAAGTATTGAACAGCTCTATGGAACGGTGGACAAGCGTGTGGAAATCTATAACGTTACGATAGAATCAACAACGATACCGGAATTTCGAATTAAGGTTGAATGCACCAACGCAGAAAAAGAAACACTCACCTTTTTACCCAATCCGATGATTAAGGATGTTAAGAAGCATTTTGCAAGACTAAGGAGACTGAAATTTAGCGATGATGAAGGGAGTGACGAACTTCAACCTGTTCACATTATACTCGGTGCTGCTGATTATCAACGTATAAAAACCACGGAACCGGTAGTTCTTGGAAAAAATCCGGATAAAGATCCAGGAGCAGAATTAACTATGTTGGGGTGGACTCTTTCTGGGAGACGAACACAATTTTGTTCTGGTATTGAGAAAAGTTTCTTATTGAACACTGGTCGTGATGAGTTTGAGCAAATGTGTAGTTTAGAAGTACTTGGATTATCAGACACAAACAGTGAGTCAATGTTCCACCAAGACTTCAGCGAAAAACTGCATCAAACCGGCGAAGGTTACTATGAAACCAGAATGCCGTGGAAAAAGGGTATTGTTCAACTGCCAAACAACAGAAATCTGGCTCTTAAAAGATTGGGAAGTGTAACAACTCGATTGAAAAAACTTAAAAAACTAGAACAGTATAATGATATAATGATGGAACAAATCAATGAGGGAATATTGGAAATGGCACCAGAAAAACCTACGGGAGAAATTATTCACTACGTTCCTCATCAAGCAGTAATCAAAGAAAATGCTGAGTCAACGAAAATGAGAATAGTTTATGATTGTTCAGCTAGGAAAGACGCTCAATCACCTTCATTAAATGACTGTCTAGAAGTGGGACCACCGCTGCAACCTTTGATATTTGACATACTCATACGAAATCGGATGAATAAACTCTGCGTGTTAGCTGACGTGAAGAAGGCGTTTCTACAAATTAGAATACACGAAATGGATAGAGACACACAACGCTTAATTTGGTATAAGGACTTAAAGAAAATGGAATTAACGGAGTTACGATTTACAAGGGTAATTTTTGGTTCAAGTTCAAGTCCTTACATTCTTGGCGCCACGATTAAAAAGCATATATCAAAATACAAGGACATTTATCCAAAAACGGTGCTTGCTTTGGAAGAAGATACTTATGTCGATGATATACAGGCAGGTGGAGAAACAGAAGAAGAACTTATCAGGTTTAAAAATGAATCAACGCAAATCTTAATGGAAGCTGGGTTCCAGCTGCACAAATGGCATATCAACGTCAGCAATCTGGAAAGCGACGCTGAGGCTAAATCAACAAAAATACTTGGGATTCCTTGGAACAAAGAATCGGATCAACTATCGATTGACTATACTGCATGCATCACTATCGGAAATAAAGGAGCAATAACAAAAAGGAAAATGCTATCAGCTCTCAACAGTGTCTTTGACATGTTGGGATTTAGTGCACCTGTATTAATCACTGGAAAATTACTATACAGTCGAATATGCTTGTTAAAACTCGGTTGGGATCAACAAATTCCAAATGAACTTTTAGAAGAATGGGAAACCTGGATCAAGGCAATAAACATCAAGAGAACTATTTCAATTCTGCGGAGTGTCGTGTCTGGAAGAATCATTGAAATGGAGCTCCATGGATTTTCAGACGCAAGTAAATCAGCAGTATGTGCATGCGTCTACGTTGCAGTGAGTCATCAATATTCAAAAACAAGCAACTTACTTGTAGCAAAAGCACGGATTGCACCGAGGGATCTTAGTATTCCAAGACTTGAGCTGGTAGCAGCGCACACCTTGAGCAAGTTAATGAATCATGTTAGGAAGACATTAACCAAGTATAATGTCATTGAAGTATATCATTGGATTGACAGTACTGCGGTACTTTACTGGTTAAAGGAAAGGGGCAGTTGGTCACAGTTTGTCAGGAACCGAGTTCAGCAGATCTTATTGAATGGAGAAGTAAAATGGCTATATGTCCCAACAAAAGAAAACCCAAGTGATCTTGGAACAAGAGGAGTGAGTCCTGAGAAATTATCAAGCTTGTGGCTAAATGGACCTATATGGTTGAAACACAAGGAAAATTGGCCAATCCAACCAGAAATAATCGAAGCCCCGAATGCATCATGTGAAACTATTAGTGTGAAAGAGAACGTCGGTATGGCAACTGAAGAAATAAAGGGACATAATATATTTAAAGAAATATTGAGTAAACACAAGTATTGGAAGATCATAAGAATATCATCCTTTATAAAAAGGTTTATATACAATTGTCGAAATGAAGTAAAAATAACAGGACCGCTAAAAGCTGAGGAAATGATGGAAGCGGAGTTAATGAACATTAAGTTACTACAAGAAGCTGTTGCAATAAAGTCCGACGTGGAACTTAGACAGGATGAGAAACGAGACTGGCGAAATTGGATGCAAGACAAAAGATCAATTACATCATGGAAGACGAGATGGAAGATAGCTGATTAAAGCCGAAGTCTCAGCTTTAATCGGGGGAGGGTGTCGTGAATAAAGTCTTCAAGACGTAATTGAAGGTGTGTGAAGGCGTGTTTGAAGGTGTGTTTGTGTGAAGGCGTGTTTGAAGGTGTGTTTGTGTGAAGGCGTGTTTGAAGGTGTTAATATTTTTAGGTGTTAAGGTATTTAATTGTTAATGGATAAAATGTGTGAAAATGACGCGATTGTAAAAGTGTATAAAAAGAGTGTGTATTTTGTAAAATATTGATTCGCAGTCAGATGTAAAATATATTATCAAGTTCAAAAAGTGACTCTTTAGTGTCTCAGGGAAAGTATAAATAATTCCCCACAGATTTAGTAAAAATTGCTCAACTAGCGCCGCCCTACACTACCATAACACATTATTTAACATTTTGTTTTGAAAAGCATCAACTGGTTTCTATAATGAGAAAAAGGAGACATATTAATGAAGTAGTGGTACATACAGTAATTAAGAGTTAAGATTATGTGATACAGCAAATTAGGTTCAATGTTCAATCTTTGCAAATAAATTATCTTTACAAGATAAACTATTTATAAAGACACCTCTTTACTAATTGGTCAGCATCATAACAATATTAAAGATTGATAAAATTAAATCAAGTAAAAAATAGAAATAAGGATGTTAGGATAAAATCCCGACTAAATCGACTTTTAGTCGATTAGTATGAAACCCAAAGTCGATTAAATCGACTATTCGATTTTTCAAAGTCGAATAATTTCGACTTTCGACTAGTCGACTTTTAGTCGATTTAGTCGAAGTCGATAACAACACTATTATATACTCTTTAGATGCACTACACTACGAATACCTTTCGCGGCCTAATGCGATGGTAAGGTCCGTATTGGGTGGCTTTTCGGTAGTGATTCGAAAGGGTAAGCGTTGGTAAAGGCGTTGTTGCATGCTGACTAATGGTATATGGTACACTCTTATGAAATGTTTAGTATGAAACAAGTAAATCGTTTTTTTGTTAAAAGATCAATACAAAAAGAGAGGTCTTAGCCTTAATACGTTAAATATTCATAGTTGCAGCAACCGTTTCTTTTCAGGTGAAAGTTTTTTTTATGAGTTTTAAAAATGGTTTTAATTAATTTTTAGTGAGAGGAATCAATTCTATTGTGTTTGCACAATAGAATTGATTTCTCTCACTAAAAATTAATTAAAACCAGAAGCTCGTACCAGAAATATCTTCGACTGAAAACAAGGAACAGATAGAGTTAGAAAAGAGAAAAGAGACCTGAGAAAAGACAACCTGGAAGCTAAAACAATGCGTATGAAAGTTATTAAAAAACCAACAGAACAAAATATTTTTATGGGCCCCTATACAAAATCAATAAGTTACATTACTTTTATTCTAATTGCACGTAACTTGTTTTTTTACTAAACTTAGGTTATGATTGATCAGTGTAATCATCTTTATCAATGTAGTGCTCGCCAAAACACACAACCTCAAACTTCAAGAAATGGATGAAGTTTTCGTAATTTACAGCGTCATTTCTTGGGGTTAATATTGCTTATATTCATCTGTTTAAAATGAAATAAAAATTGAAGCTAGTCGCTGTTTCTGTTCGTTATTTGACAAATTAACTGGACTTAAAGGTGGCCTAATGTTTTTTGAAGCAATATTTTGCTTTAAATGTACAATAAACACATCAGAAAGAAGAATGCGGCTCATGAGAAGAAAGAAACAGACAAGATTCTTGTACAAAAAGGATAGCTTCTCGCTCTAACGTTGGATGTACAATCCGTGAAAGTGTGCTCTGATGTACAATCGCCGTTTACTAAAAAACAAAATTATGTTGAAATTATGAGGCTTCAATGTTCAACATTATTAATCCAATAAGACGCTCTTGACTCATAGAATTGTGATGATAATCTTAATACACTTAATTTTTGAAAACGATCATTTTTTTGTTTTTGTTTTTTTCTCAAAAACTTAATTAGAGCAGTAAAATCTTCCGGGTAAAGACATAAATAGAGACGTACAAAAAAAATAATAGAGACGTACAAAAATAAACCCAAAGCTAAGTGTTTTTTCTAAATCACACTACTAAAGTTTTTTAATTTATCAAGTTATATTTGATTAGTTGAAGAATAATTATATAACTAAGATTTTCTTAAAAAAAATTATTCCTAAAAGAATTTTCCTTCTTTTTAAACTTCGTTAACAAAATCGCTACAAAAACATTCTCCTCTTCCATCGAAAAGCCATTCATAATCCTCTCATAGAACCTTGCTTCACAAACTCAAATTCTGAAAAAATTCATCCAATATTAGGTATTTTAAAATAAAGTCGTACTAGAAATTACCCTCTTTTTTCTTATCTCTGTATAACCAAGAAAGCTTAGTATGACTACAGCTTTTATTAAAAAACAACAGGGCGTTTATTTGGAGTATGTGTATTATACTGAAAAGCATAAGAATAACACCTAGAAACATAAATATAAAAGTCAACATTTAGATAAATCGTTAACATGGTTTTCTAACTCTCCTACGTAAGATGTATTGTTCCTGGAAAAATTATGTTCATTTAAATTCGGGGAAATGCCAAGTTTATTTTCCAAATCGTCTGGAGGGTTTGGCATTGAATATTTCCTCAAATTCACTTTTTTTACTTTTTCGCTAAAGTTCATATCTAAAAGAAATCTCTTGTAAACCTTTAAATATGCGTTTTTTTCTTTTTCTTTCTTTTTTTTTGCTTTCTCAATTTTCTTTCTATTTCGCTCTTTCTTATAAAAATGTTCAAAGTTTGAAACAACAACCGGTACAGGTAGAGCAACTATGAGAACACCAGAAAGTACTGCTGCAGAGCCTACAATACGACCCCACAGTGTCACTGGCGCCATGTCTCCATAACCTACAGTAGTCATAGTGACAATACTCCACCAAAAAGCGTTTGGTATTGTGTCAAATTTCGTTCCTGCTGTGTCTTTCTCAGCGTAATAAGCACAACTTCCAAATATAAGCGTCAATACAAATAGGAAAAATAACAACATTATTAGTTCGTTGAATGAAGCTTTAAGAGTATTGCCAAGTATTTGAAGTCCTCGCGAATGTCTGGCTAGCTTAAAAACTCTCAGCACTCGGATAACACGAAGTATTGATGTACTTTTGTTGTTTGATGAAAGAGCTAAATCCAAATAAAATGGCAGTACCGATAAAAAATCAATAATATTTCCACTATTAAAGAAAAACGTCAGTTTATTTGGACAGGAAATCAACCGCAAGAAAAACTCTATTGTAAACCAAAAAATTACTGCATAATTTGAATATTTCATCCACGTGTAATGAACACTGCGTACTATTAACGTGCTATTATCTGCTTGCTTTATTTCTTTACTTTTAAAATCGGGAAGAGTTTCTATAACAAAAAGAACCAAAGAAAAAACTATTATAAGAACCGAAGCGATTGCAAACGCCTTCGCCGGTAAGCTTGACTGTGGATAATCGAGAAACTCCCATAAAATACGGAACGGTTTAAAAGATGGAAGGTCTTTCTCTATTTCGACGTCTTTTAATCCATTTTCAGTTTGCATTTTATCAATCATTTCACTATCTAGCTCAAAAAAGATCAACTCTTTCACAAATATATCGACTGGTATATTTGGCGCCCTTGCCATTACACCCCCCGATTGGTAATAATACAAAATGCATTCAAAAGAAGCTCGATGTCGGTCAAAAAAAAATTCTTTTGTTTTTGGGTTTCTAAACTGCTGTCTTTTTTCTGGGTCACCGAGTAAAGTATTTGGATACTTTTCTAATGTATTTCTATAAGTTTGAAACAATTTTCCAGCCACATTAATTTCTATGATTTCCCTACTTTCACACGTGGATTCGTTTTGTAACATTTCTAAACCTATAATAGCTTTATTTGTGTTGTCATCATAAAATGTTATCGAGTTTGTCATATTTGTTAAGAAGTCTCCACAATACAAAATCTTCTTTTTCTTCGCGAATTTGAAGTACTATATTTTATATAAACGCTTGATCATAATAATAAAAACTGAAAAAAGATAAAATTTTGATGATTAAAAAGGTATCATTTTAAAATAATAATAATAAATGAAAAAATACTCATTTTAAAATTATTCTTTGGCTCCCTTCAAACTCCCTAGTTTAAATATGGCTGCTTTAAATCAAAATCAACTATTTATAAAAACAGCATGGAATCCTTTAACGCTCGCGCGTTTTCAATTATGAAGGAAATGAAGTAAACTTTTCACCTCTGTGCAGGTTGAATTTCGAACCCGCTGTGTTAACCGATTCTTCAAGTTTTAAATGAATAGAATGTTTTTCATGACGTTTAAAAAAAACGAAAATCGTTGTTTATAAATAACTATAATCATATTATCATACTTTATCATTAACTAGTTGATGTTAAATTTATATACATTTGTTAGTAGTAGGTGGTGAACCCTTCAAAGTACCCGTTTTGGCTCCTCAATCAATAATTTAAAGTAACTTCGTGGAGTTACATCGTATGTTAACTGTACTAAGTATTGAGGCTACTTTATTGGATATTACCATTGCTGCTGAAGATCTATGACGCTATAAACTCTGCTGATGTAGATCTATGAAATTATGAAATTGTACTGAAGATCTCGAACACTACTATTATTGCTTAGCCCTAGAGGAATTTCCCCAGGACCAAGCAGTAATAATACTCTAAGATCTTCAGGGGGACTTTTGAAAATTTAAAATATCAATTATTGTCAAATATTATTGCTCTTTACTTAGGTGCTTTTTGTTCAATTCTGCAAATGTGGGACAAAACACTGATACTAGACCAGTCTATAGACCGATGAGTGGTGAAAGTCGAGCTTCGTTTAAAAATAAATGGAATTGAAATAGAATAAAAACAATGAAATGCTCTTTTTTTTAAAATATAAACCTTTTTTTTTGTGCAAATTTGTTAAAGATATTTTCATGCCAACTGGTTGCTTTTAGTAAATTTCCATGATCCCTTTTGTTACATTTCCCTGCACGCTTTTGTTACGGCACTTGATTTATTCTATTTTTAATTTAGTTATACAAGAAATCTTTTAAAACTTCTTATGTACCAGGTGGCTACAATCATCGCATACCTTTTTTTAAATTTCCCGCCAAAATTTGTAGATGCCTGTTGATGTAAATTTTCATTTGAATTTTGTAACTCAATATAAATTTCGCTGAAAAATGAAACAATTGGCCCTAGATTAACATAAAAAAATGAATTTTCAAGGAAAAAGAGAATCTATAGTGGCAATGTTAAAAGCTTAAAAACGACCTCTGGACATTGCTAGGATCCTAAAAGTTTCAAAATCAACTGTTTTCAATAAAAAACGTAATCTTGGAACATATGGAGCCACTGAAACCTAGAAGTAAAATCAAGACCTCTCTGTCAAGAGTTGATTTGTTGTTCTGGCAAAAGTCAAGAGCCAGAACAACAAATCAACTCTTGACAGAGAGGTTGAAGACCCTCAGACACGACAGATGCAAGAAAATCTTGAGTTCTCTAAAAAAACCCAGGGCAGTTCTTCTTTTTTCTGATGAGAAATACTTCACAGTTGACAAGACTTTTAATTGAAGAAATGACGGTTACATCTTAATCAAATCTGTTAGGGATGTCTCAGAACATATCAGGAGTGTTGGGCATTCAAAACATCCAAGTCAACTGATGGTTTTTGGACTGGTAGAATCAGATGGCAAAAAGATGCCTCTTTAATTTTGGATTAAGCTTAACACTGATAGATACCTTGACATACTACAACAATTTGTCCTTCCATGGGTCAAAGGCAACTATCAACACACATCTGACACAGCTTTTGTCCAAGATGGTACACCTTGTTATACCTCAAAATGAACTCAAATATGGCTTAGTGACAACCTCAACCTCTAGCCTTAAGAAAGGTGGCCTCCCAGCAGTCCAGATTTATATCTTTTGGATTAATCAGTCTGGACTGATGTTGAAGCAGAAGCTTGCAACAGCAACAGACTAGTTTGGACTCATTGAAACGTTCTGTGAAGTCAGCATGGAACAAGATATTAGAGCACTACATTAAGAAGACCTGCTCAAGATTCAGGGCGAGAGTTGAGGCTGTCATTCACGCTGAAGGAGGCCATTTTGAATAAATGTGTTCTAGTATTGGTTATGTTAATTTTTTCAGAAAACTGAATTTTTTAAAAAAATTTCCTTTCCGGTTTTTTTTGAGCTCGAAGTAAGTTTTTAAAAAGGTGCACGATAGTTCTAGCCACCCGGTAAAATACGAATTTCGGGTGTTTAGCTACTCACTAAATTACACTTTGTGTCACCATGCTAATAAAAGTCTCTTGATTACGAGTTAGCTACGTAAGTTCAAACAGTTATTTTTAATCTTTTTCAACTTCATCCTTTTTATTTTTTCTATCAACACTTTGATTTTTTTTTAAATTTTTTTTACAGTGACCGACTTTAACTTCTCTAACTTAAGTTATTAAGCTGAATAATCAGATCTCTTTAAGTCACATAAAGCAAGAAAGATAGGATTTTTTGATTACAAAAAGATAATTTTTTTACTTTTAAAAAAGTAATCCTACGAAAAATTCTTACGACTGAACAAATTCTCATAAATACTTCATATCAGCGAAAAACAAAGTTATGAAACAAACACAATTCTGTGAATGGCCTATTCAAAGCATTACAGTTTGCAAAGAATCTTCTGCATTTTGATCATAGATAAAATTATATTCGAAGCAATAAGATTTTCTGAGAGACGAAAAAATGTGAAAATAGCAAATAGTAGTTTTACCATCAAAAATTAAATCTGTTTGCCTCGATTTTCGTCTACGCATGGATTTTTAAAATAATGTACTTGATAGATTTTTATAGGCTTGCATCAACAAATTATAAAATCTACAACTTTAATGTATTTATTTTTACGACTCATGAACGTTATTTGAAGTAGCCGATCCAACTTATCTCTAGAGAGTTAACGGAGGCAAAGACGGAACAGAATTTTCGACATCTAATAGAAAAAAAACTTAAATGGCAGTGTTTATTCATACTAAAAAATGGGAAGGAGATTCTGAGCATAGCGACAGAAGTACGTTAAACCATACATTCGAAATGCAAGAAGAAGAATTTATTCGACATTATTTTACTGAAGAAATATTAAACATAAATGTTGCCGGAAAACTTTTTCAAACTTATAAAACAACACTGGAAAAATTTCCCAAGTCTCTGTTAGGCGATCCGGAGAGACGAAATCGATTTAGAAATCCAAAAACCAAAGAACTGTTTTTTGATCGCCATCGAGCGTCTTTCGAATCAATTTTATATTACTACCAATCAGGAGGAGTTATGGCGAAGCCGCCAAACATACCTGCTGACGTTTTTATAAACGAATTGATTTTTTTTGACTTGGGAGATGAACTTATTGAAAAGTTACAAATCGACTACGGTTTAAAGGAAAACGAAGTTAAACATGAGCTTCCTAATTTTAAGCCATTTCGTATTTTGTGGGAGTTCCTTGACTACCCTCAGTCGAGTGTATTTGCGAAAGTTTTTGCAATAGCTTCGATTTTTGTAATAATACTTTCTTTGTTTCTTTTTGTAATTGAAACTCTTCCAGATTTTAAACCTCAAGAAATTAAGTTAGGAAACACAACGTATATTCAACCCAGTGTCCATGAAACATGGATGAAGTACTCCAATACAGGTGTCATCTGCTGGTTTACAGCTGAGTTTTTACTAAGATTCATTTCCTGTCCGAGCAAGTTGAGATTTTTTATTACAAGCAGCAATATTATTGATTTTTTATCAATACTGCCTTACTATTTAAACATTATACTCTCAAACTTTCATAGTAAAGAAACCTCAATTCTCCGAGTAATCCGAGTGCTACGAGTGTTTAAATTAGTTAGACATTCTCGAGGTCTGCAAATACTCGGTAACACTCTTAAAGCCTCTTTTAATGAGTTAATGATGTTGGCGTTTTTTTTAATGGTGATGATTCTAATATTTGGAAGTTGCGTGTATTATGCCGAATACGAACATGAAGGAACAAAGTTTGTCACCATACCAAACGCTTTTTGGTGGGCTATTGTAACGATGGGAACTGTTGGGTATGGGGATATGTATCCAGAAACTTTATGGGGTCAATTAATAGGATCTGTAGCAGTTGTTTGTGGTGTTTTAACTATTGCTTTGCCTGTTCCTGTCATAGTTTCAAACTTTGAATACTTTTACACAAAAGAAAAAAGTAGACAAAAATCGCGACAAGCAAAAAAGGAGGAGGAGAAAAGGAAAGAAGAAAATATGAAAGTTTATAAACGTTTTCTAATTGCAGTCAATTATCCTAAGATAGCAAAAAATATGAACTTTAGAAAGCATTCAATTTCAAGAAAACCAGATGGTTTAGAGTTAAAACTAGAAACTTCTCCCCCTTTAAACATGAGCTATTTTTCGAACGTTAGCCAGTGTGTTTCTCAAGAGAAACAAGAAAATGTTTTAACCGTACTATAAATAATGGTATTCTTTGACTATCATTCATCAAACTTTATTATTCATTTTTTTAAAGGAATTTAATAAAGAAAATAGAAAAGCCACCATTTTTGGTCTTTTTAAAAATTTTTTGTTTTTTATTGCGGTTTAAACACAATAAAAGAATCGACAGAAGCAGAGATATTAAGTCTATAAATGCTGGGGTCCCGCCCCTAAAAAAAGTATGCCAATGAGCGCCAACGTTTGTATTCAATCATCATTTTATTATTTTGCAATTTTGTTTAATTTAATCTTACATATAACACCTTCCGATAAAAATAACAACCAAAGTGTAATCTTTATTCAAAGTTTTTTATACCAAAACTAATATAACCTTCGAGTTAAAACGACCTAATTGTTTGTATGGGAAAATGGGGTAATTGGGAATAACAAACTTAAAACCCTCTAAAAGAGTAAAAGAAAATTACCAATCAAATTTAATTGCAGCATTAATCTTACTAATTTACCAACAAAAAACGGAAATCAAAATTCGCAGAAATAGACTTTGTAATCAAAAAATTAAAGAAAGTAAAACACATTGACGTTCTTATTTCGCTGCAGAATATACAGTAAAACCTCTGTTCATTTTCTTCGAACACCATCATCAAATTTCTGACCCCTTTAAGATTAACTTGTAATTTTGTTTTTTTAGTTCTTGTGGTCTTTTTCATTTGAGTTTTCTCTTTTTTAATTTTCCTCTTAAACTGTCTTTTCTGTTTTTCCTCTTGAAACTTTATTGATGTGCTGGATAAAATCTTTATTGATGTGCTGGATAAAATCTGAGAATGCTTTTTGACGGGAAGATTGGTAATTTCAGCAAGAAGTAGGAGGAGCAATGTTAATGGTTACATCCATATCAGTTTAATTTTTAGGAACAGATGTGGCATTTTGACTCTAAGTGTTAATTAGTTCAGTCAGCTGCAGTTACACGAACGGTAGTACTCGATTCTTGAACTTAACTGACGTTAGATTCATATAATGGCATGTTTTCAAGGCGTTCTTCGTTTTTTTCTATATCAATATTGATAATTAATTCATCCTATTAATAGGATGAATTCCAGCCACTCTTAATCTACTGATAAATTGGCTTAAGTTGGGTGTTTTGTTGAATGAGTTTGGAAAAAATTCTCCAAATTCATGTTATTGAGTGATCCTTTACTAGGATTGTTAGCCATTTAGAGCTCAAACTCTTGATTGTATGCAATTTTAAGTGGGCTGAAGAAGGTCAAAGGTGGTTTTATTTTTGTGAAATACACAATGTAATAGGAAAGAATTAGCAGGTTGCGTTTAAGGCTAATGTTATTTTTGTGATTATCTGTTATTATGTGATTGTGTGATATTAATAAATTGCTATTAAAGCCTTTCAGCAAAAGTTCGCCTCTTTGTTTTGAAGATTAAGATTGGAATTATATAAATATAACTAGCGCTGACTCATCGTTTTCCACTTGTCGTTTTTGCTACTTATTATAAGTATTTGATGGCTGCTTTAGCCAAAGGAAGCTATTTACTCCAAATATCTTGTATTGCACGGCAAAAATTTTCAATTTCATATTTCGGTGTAGTTTTTCTTTCGTAATGTCTAGACAGTTAAAACAATTTCTAACGTTTTAATGTTTTTAAAGGATGAATTAACTAATAAGGGTAATTAGGAACGTTCACGTTTACCCCTCTTGACGTCGTTCCTTATTACCCGAACACAAATAAAAATGGCCGCTATTCGCAACATTATCTTCAGTAAAATTAAAGCTACATGGAATTTACAAACTGATGGCACATGATGCATAGTAACAAAATATGACATTTTTAAACTCAAAAAGATGCTTCTTAGATTAATTTCAATATTTGACAAAAACTGTTGCAATAGTACAAAATAATATTGTTTTACTCACCGAGAATAATATTGTCTTGCTCACATTTGATTTTAGAGTAGAAATTAGTTCAAGAAATATTAAAGACAAACTTGGTTGAATAATTCTTATTTTAATTCTTGTTGTTGAATTTTATTTAAAATCTATAATAGTATAGCTTAAAAAAAATTATTTAAAAGTTTCTTTAAAGTACGGTGTTTTTATGATTGTTGGTAAATGATGTATATAAATTTTTCAAAAGTGCAAAACATGTCTCCAGTTATTTTATCATTTTTTCTGAGGCTCCGTAAAGCTTAAATATGTAAATATGTCGGCTAAAACAACCAAAAATTTACTCCAAGTTTTTGTGTAATTTTGTAATCATGTGGATAAAAAAACGGCAAAAACTCAATAAATTTGATAAAAATTGTAAATAAGCATATTATAAGTGAAAATAATAGTTTTTTTGGTCAAAGAATTCAAATTTGTTAACAAAATTATTTTTTACGCCCATATATTTTTGACACGCATATGTGTTCACGCGCGCGTAAGTAATTGGCACGCATATGCGTTCACGCGCGCGTAAGTAATTGGCTGCACGCGTAAAAAAATAATCTTAGCTATTATTTTAGATTTTTCAAGCCAATACACAACATCTTGGTACAATACTATACTTGATATTTGCATGCTTCTGGCAGAATTATTATCATTTTTTCAGCTGCCACTATTGGTATAGCTATACCATCTACATAAACACAGCTTTAGCAATATTAATAGTAACAACTGAAATCAGTGAAAAAAAAAATTTTTTAGGATAGTATTTAACTTTTTCCGCTAAAATCCCATGCAAGAAGGAGATAAATATGTGTCCAAGGGCTAAGTTTTTGATCATTTAATATTGTTTATCGCTGAGGTCAGTATTCACTTTTAAATCAAGAGGTTGCTTTACACTCATATTTAAAGGAAAGCTTTTATCCAAAGTGTCTAACTTTTTTGAATTTTCTATAAAAAATTACTTCTGTACTTCTTGAAAAGACTAAAAATAGAGCAATGATGTTCAACACCTCACTCTTATTTTTTCTCTTTTGCTTCGCTCTTCAAGGACCAACCATTTTTATGGGGTTTTCCAGAACCAAAGTGGCTCCTTTTGTTGGTCATAAGATTTTCTTGAAGCCATTGATATTCTTATTTTGTAAATGAATCATAATTTCACATTGTTTTTGTTTTTTCTTTACTTTTGAAATAAATGTATCTAAAGTAGTCTTTATTTATGTTCTCTTTGCTAATTTCTTCAGTTTTATTTGATTTCGTTAAGTAAATCCTTCCACAATCCTAATTTATCCACTCCTATAGGAGTGGATAAATTAGGATTGTGGAAGTGCTCTTGTAAATGTTCTAATTAGAACATTTGGTGGAACATTTTTTAGCTGATACTTAAAACAAAAAAGTATCCATATATTCTATATTATTTTAGAGAATTCTTCTAATTTGAACAAAAAAAATCAGATTGCAATTTTTTTTTTCAATATACTTGAAATATATAAAGTTAAAAGATTGTCTTAAAAGTAAGTATAGACTTTTATTTAGATTAAAAAGTCTCCATTTTTACTAAATAAAAATTTCTCATTTTTCAGATTTCTTTGAAAATAATATTACAATTTTTAACTTCTTTTAACTATAAAATATAAAATGCAAGTTTTATGAAAAAACTGTTTTTACTTTATAAATAAATAATCATTGTAACTTATTACTATTAAAAAAAGGGCAATATAATTACAAAAAAGTTGTGAGGGGTTTATTTTTTTGTTGTTTTGAGTCACTGTGCGTCTGTTTACCATTTGAAGTGCTCTTGTAAATTCAAATTATCAGCCAAAAATGGCTTTTGTTTTTCTGAAGCTTTAGTATTCAGTTATTTTTAGAGACCGCCGATCCGTTACTGTTTATCGGATTGCGAATTGTGCACCAAACTATCTATGCTGAACGGTTCAAATTACTTACGGATTGATTTGATCCGAAAATAATGTATCGGAAAAAAAATCGTTTAAACTTTTTCGGATTATTTTTTCGGACTGCAATCCGATTCGATACTTTCGGATCGGATAGCAATTCGAACATTTTTTTCGAATTGAAATCCGAACCGATGTTATTTTTACGGTTTTATACGGATTCAGAATAAAAAATGCTTTTGAAATAAGATTCATTTTTATTTATTTATAATATTCAAATATACAATGAAACGAAATGATTTCTATGTTAAGAAATAAAAAAAAAAGAAGTTAAAATCACACTGAAAGTTAATCATTTTCCAAAATCATTTCCTGGCCACACAATGTCTTGAATTTTGCTAAGTTGCTTAGTGTTTTCTTTCATATATACCAACATCTCAACCTTTGAGATTGAAAGATTGGTTCTTCTACAGCTGTATATATTCCCTGCTGTTGAGAAAACTCTTTCAGATGTTGATGATGCAGCAGGTATACAGAGGTTTTTTCTGGCCAGCTTTGACATCATTTGGTAAATATACTGGTTTTGTTTCCAGAATTCCGGCACATTTGTACTTGCTGGAACTGATTTTGCATTTAAATACCCATCAACTTCAGCTGAGATGGCTTTCTTGGTGCTTGTTTCACCTCCAGGATTAATGTAACCTGCACCAAACACTTTCTTTCTCAGTTGTTCAGTGAAATCAAAATTGCTATCATCTTCATCATTCAACATTAAAGAGGAAGGAGTGCTTTGGCTAACCAAAATTGACTACTTCAATTTCCCCCCTCTTCCACAAAGAAAATGCCCTTGCTGTTAGGATTTTAAAAATGAGCAATAGAGAATTCAATATTTATCAGCTCCCCTTCGAATCTTTTGTTTAGATCTTCATTGAATTAGTGAGCAAGCTCTGATGACACCTCGGTTTTTGACTTGAAACAGGCCTTACATTTTGCCTTGTTTTCCTCCACCTTGTTGAAGAATTCTCAAATATTAGATAGCTTAGGCATCTGAAAAGAAAAAAAAATGAAATAACATAAAAATAGAATAAATTGGGTTATTTGAATTTTTCCTTAATATTTGTCTTAAAAAAAAGATATTTTTTGAGGCATGCATAAAACATTCAATAAAAGAACTAATTTTTTGCCTTAATTGTTGAAAAGAAAGTAACAATTTTTCAAACTAGTTTTTATCTCTATTTCTATTTTTATTTCTATTTATATTTAAGTAGAAGAAATATAACAATATAAACTTTTTTGGACCAATCCACTAATTGAAGCAATCCTCAAAGGAATTCGATCCACAAAAAAAAAAAAAAAAAAAACCCGCAAAAATTCAATTTGAAATATTCTTAACTTTTAAAGCAAAATAATATAACAATGCCTTACCGTAATAAATGTAAGTGAAGAATAGTAGACTTGATCTGTTGAACGAATTGTAGTAGGTTAATATTTCTAAAATAGGACTGATTGAAAATAAAAAAAAAATCCACTATTTATAGGACGCGCACATAATAAAAATGTAATTTTTTTGGACCACATCATTTAATGGTGACGCGAACGGAACACGATTCGCATAATTCGCTAAGCGAATTAAAGTTAAATTGATTGGTAAAAATTTTTCAGATTAATAATCCGAACAGCAAAGAGAATCTGCAAAAAAAAATTTCGCTATTACTCATGTAGTTTAAGGCCAGTCTCCGTAAATTTCGGGTTTGTTTCGTTTATCTGAGGGTGACGTAAAATTGTGCCGTTCAGATCCCGCGGGATTTTTCTAAACGTTTATAATAAAAGATGTGACTAAAAAAGTCCGACAAGAAAGTTTTCTTATTTTTTGAGTATATGTCATGAGTTCATAACATGTTATGAATTCGTATATAATATAATGATTTATAACAAACCACATTATTTATTATTCAAATCTGGAATACTTATTATTTGCAATAGATTTTTTAAATTGGATGTAAATTGTGTTAGTGTATTTTACAAAATTAGTGCTCAATGTTCAGAACAGAACATAGAAAATAGAAAGTGCTCAATGTTCTTAAAGAACAAGAAAATAGAAAGACTTCTTGACGATTCTGATAAAAGAGAAACTGGCAGCGTATATATATATATATATATATCTAAACAATATCTAGATAATCTAGATAATATCTAAACAAACAAAAAATCAATAAATAATTAACTGGATGATTATTCTTAAAACAAAATGAATAAAAAATTATGATGAATTAATATAATGATAATTATATATAATGACCACACGCTCTATTTTGTTTATTACGAATAACTTCCACCGACAGAAACCATTCTGTTTATGCGGTCATCAAAAAGCCTTTCAAAACAAAATCGCTAAGTATTACCGAGTTCTCGACACTTCATT
The DNA here is from genome assembly GCF_058129835.1 of Hydra viridissima. Classification (NCBI taxonomy): domain Eukaryota; kingdom Metazoa; phylum Cnidaria; class Hydrozoa; order Anthoathecata; family Hydridae; genus Hydra; species Hydra viridissima. The sequence continues at coordinate 9,999,593 of NW_028324309.1, forward strand.
GTATGTCTTTGAAAGAAATAATTAAACGTCGGATTTTCTACCCTACCTTCTTAATCAAAGTATGAAAAAACAATATAATTCAATATCGATGTCTTTTAGCTTGTAGATAACTAGAAAAGTTGTGCTTAACAATTTAAACTCTTATCTTTTGAAACATTCATCTTTAAGTTTAAGGACAATATGAGTCATCCACCATATTTTTGTCAATAACATTTTTTTCAACTTAGTCCAACTTTTGCTAAGTATTATTCAGCTTAGACAACAAATTTTCAAAAACAGTTTTTTTAAAAAAGAAGTTATAGAAGGTAGGACGAACTACCATAAAAATTTAGACTGGCCTTAAATCACCTGAGTAGTTCGTAAATTAATTTTCGGTTATGGTTTGTAAAATATTTAACGATCGGACTGTTTTAATCCGCAAAATAAGTCGGATTGACTTTTTGCGGATTTTACGAACCGAATCGGCAGTGCCTATTAAAAACCACCCTCTAACCTCCCCCTCATCACATTTTTTTCCCTTTTTAAACGAAAATTTAATATTCGTTGTCGCAGTTTTCCTAAATGTAACAGTAGCTTACTATTTTCATAACACAAATTACAGTTGTCGGTTTAATATTGCTATCAAAATATTGTGTTTATTACCATATTTTATACGGTAGAGCAATCAAAAAATTTATCATTTTACTCTACTGTATTAAATGTTTAATTTTTTGTTCTCTTAGTATCTAATTTTCTACTTTACAAGTAGGTTTTATAGCTTGAGTTGTGTAATTCTTTTTAAAAGTTCTGTTATTAGTTATGTAGATAAAGCAGTTATGCATATATCATTTATGAAATGGCCTGTTAGTAATTGACCATAGTTTTTAAGTAAAATTTATTATTTATATTTTAGAAATAATGAGGAATATAAAAAGAAAAGCATTATATATTCAACATAAAGCAAAAAAACAAAAGCTGGCTCATTATGCACAAAGGAAATTTGCTTCTGTTATTCCTGCAAGTCCCATAGCCAAGGTATATGCCTCTCCTTCTCAAAATTCAGATCTATTGAAAGTTGAAGACTTTATAGACTTTTTGTGTATGCGTGGCACTCCTATAATGCCTCAGGAGTTAGAAGTATTTGCAGAATCAGCCATAAATTTGCATGAAAAAATTTCTTTATGGCAAGAAGACTTTGGAGAAAAAGATGTATCAGTCACTGAACTTGTAAAGGTTTCATTTGAAAAAAGAGTTGAAGAATTATATTCTACAGAGAATCAACATTGCATGCTTGAAGCCCCTGAGTTTTGTGCCACTCTTGCTGAATTAAACGATTTTCTAGTCTTCATTAAAGACAAAGTGGAGGATCAAACATTGTGTATATTCTCCATTATCCCATCAGAGCATTTTGTTTTGCCTTCTTATGCTGATGAAAGCATTAAGGTTTCAACCAAAACCACTCATATTCATAGACTTAAAAAGTTAAATTGTGATAACAGTGTGAAGCTTGAATGCATTAAAAGGCAGTTGCAGAAAGAGAACATCACATTTAAAGATATACCAAAAATAGGATCATGCGAACTAGATTTGCCATTACTTTGTGACACTGTTGAACTATTTGGTGGGGTGGAAGCTGCCAGTAACCTGCATTGGAAATCAATAGCAGATCATTTGAGTATTCCAAAAAATGTTGGAAGAAGAATTGCAAAACTGGAGGACATTTATTTAAAGTATGTTCTCCCATTTACTGTGCTACCTAATTCTGAGAAAAAGAAATCCTATGACAGTGTTTTAGGGGATAAACAGTGTTTTATAGATATGCCAAATCAAATTGAAAATAAGAAGTCAATATCTGTAAACACTTTTCAGCGGATTGCAAATAATATTAAGTACATGTATTTACCCTTAGAATCAAATTCTAAGGAAACAGAAACTCTGTTTTGGAACCATGTCTCTGAGGGGAACAGGCAAGTATTAAATTTATTCAATTTTTAAATTGATTGGGAAAAGCAGGTTTAACACTTAAGTTAGTAAATCAACAAGAATAAAGTATTTTGTTATTATATTATTGTAATGAAAGTAGTAGAAGCATGTTTTATAAAAGTAATGAAAATATGGTTTGGCCTTTTTTCTAACAATAAAAACAAATTGTTAGCTGTAGAATGCATTCATCTTTTAGGCACATTGCAGCTCTGTCTGCAAATATAGGTACTTCACAAGTTCCATTTTCAACCGAAGTATCAAATACAAGCTTAAATCTTCAAGTAATCTTTTCTGCAAAAGATTCTATTTTAAAACATGTTGGAAAGATAGAGGGTTAGTATTGTGTGTTAGTGTTGTTTGCCAGCTTCTGTTAGTATTATTTTATACATATGGTGTAGTAGTATGCATCTTGATTCATAAATTGTCCTAGTAAGTCTCAAATTAAAAACTCTTTTTTTAGACTTAACTGTTCCAAGATTGCTTTATGAAAGTTTATTTTCGACTTCAAAGTGGACTGTACAAAGTAATGGTTTCAATACATTATCATATATTCATTTTGGTGCGGATAAGATATGGTATGTTGTTCCAAATAGTTTTGCCTCGCTCTTTGAAGAAATGTCTTCAAAAAGTAAAGGCTGCTTGTTAGAACCATCAGATATGATTTCAAAAGGTATACCAATAGTTCGTTGTGTTCAAAAAGTGGGTCAATGGATTGTTGTTACTGGTGGCTGCTATTATTTAAATGTATCTACAGGTTATTGTTTTTCTGAAACAGTTTGCTTTGCTACACAGTCTTGGTTTTCATCACATTATTTTCAGTTATGGGAGCCAACTCTTAGGGACTGTTTACCAATAAAGGTTTTATTGAGCTTTGTTACGGATAATTTTAAAAACAATTTACCAAGACATATCTCAGTCATCTTCATTGAAAAACTCAGAAAGTTCAAAGACTTAATAGAAGACACTCAAAAATCTGTGATGAAAATCGGCATTCGAGAAGGTAATATGAAATTAAAATGGAAGAATGTCATTACATGTCAAAGTTGTAATATGTTGTGTTTTCCGTTTTATGGACGTGACAAAGAAAACAAGGAAAAAACGTTTTGCATCATTGAAACTCTGAATATGGTTGAGTCTAAAAAGTTACCTGCTTCCAGAATGCTTTGTGAATCACTTGTTTCTATGAATGAAATTGAAAGAGTTTTACAGCGTTTAAAAAATAATAGTATTTAGTAAGTAGTTTCTGATTGTTTATTTGTCCACAGAACTTATAGCGAGTGTTTAGCGCGATCTCAGTCACCTATTATGTCTTTTCTGTTATTCAAGTTCTTGAAAAAAATAGGAAAAGATGCAAAACTTGTTAAGGTATTATCGATGTGAACTCACTTAGGTAAAGTACCACCCCTAACGATTAGACTTTGCAATATTTTCTAGGATTATGATTAACTTATTTAGAATGTAAGTGATCGATAGTTTTTCTCTTGCTTATTCAAAATAATGCAATAATCGAGGAAGTAATGGTGTAATAATAAATTTGATAAATCAGCTTCATGATATTAATAACAAATAACATAAAATCAAGAATATTTGTTGTTGGTTTTTTTTTTTTGAAATCGTAGATTCCAAAGAAAATACAATTCATAATGAAACTGACATTATTTTGCCGCTTTTGCTTCTAGATCGAAAAATCAGTTTTGAAAGAACTTGTCAGATATACTTTAAGTTCATTTGACTTATTCTAAAATTTTTATCATTAAGTATTTTGGTTCTTTCTTGTTTCTGTAGTCCTAATGATCATTAAAAATGATAAGTTCATTAAAAATGATAAATTCTTAGAGATACCAAGCAGCCTATTATCCAAAACATAACTTCTGAAGTGCAGCGCACAACTCCTAATCTATGATTTGTAATTTTTTACACTCCTTATTAAAATCTTTTTCGAAAGACTCTACAAAATGTAAGGCATACTAGCAGTTTTACTAGTTATTTTCATTCAAATCGTTATGAAAAATATACTTTTTAGAGATGACGCTTTTGTCGTAATTTATTCGAAAGTTAGCCAGGGAACCTTCAATGAAAGAGCGAAGTGAGCGCTCAAAAGTGTTTTAATAAAATCTTAAGCTTATATATGTAAATTATTGTAAAACAAACTACTAATAATATTGAAATCAATTTCCACATAAATAATGCTCCATTTGATTAAATCTTGAATTTTGATCCTCACAAGTTGATTGGTTTGTAGTTAAACATCTGCTCTCTCCTATTTTTTCAGGGTTGATTCGAGACCAGTAGAGTTTATATTTTGAAGCTTTTCTATAACATAAATATTTCTTTTTTTCTATTGCTTGTAGTTGTTCGTTCATTTCAAGAGGCAAACACTCCATACCTGAGCGTAGTTCTTTAAAAGAAAGAGAAAAATTTTTCAAGCAAAGTTAAGTCACGTAGTATCAATAATGAAAATAAGTAACAAGAAGAAATAAGAAAAATAAATGACAGGAAGTTTCGTGTTTAAAATAGAAATGTTGACCTATAATAGTAATATATTATGATAAATACCATAATAAAAAGCAAAACAATTACTTTGATCGGACAATAAAAAATTTGGGTCTTGAGCAGTTCTTTTGTGGCAAAGAAAGTTGTGAAATCTATTTTTTGTGCAAGCTTGATTAATAGCATTATCGTTTATTTTAATGCATTGGCATCGGCATTCTTTTTGACTTGGTTGAGTTAGCTTGTTATTGCAACACGATTGCTGATTGGTTGGAGTCCATTTAAAATCCATCGGCCAACAAGGAAAAGCTAATAAATACGCATTAAAACAAAAGTTAAAAAGGAAATAAACTTAAATTTTGTACAAGCCATAATATTAGAATTTTAAAGAAATTGGTGTTGTAAACTTGTTTTAGCATTATAAAATGTAATTAAATTCATTATTATAAAAGCAAATTTAAGGACTCAATGAACCAAAACAAAAGACCAGACGAATTAAAACAAACTGCTAAAAGATAATTTTAAAAAGGAAAAAAGATTGCCAAGTATTTCACAAACAAGAAATCAAAGAACTTAAGACACCTTGGTTACAGCTCTTGTTAGCCGGATTCAAACTTTGATGCAGCGTATTTTGAGATTTATAAGGTTGTGTTACTGACACATGTTTACTTGGGGATGTTGTAGTTGTCAATTGAACTTTTTTTGTGTGTTTCTGTATAACTATTGGATTGGTAGTTGCAAAAATATTTAGTAGCGAACGTTTGGTAGTTAAAGTAGTGTCCCCTCCAGGGCTGCTAGTTGGCTGTTGACTAGTTTTAGACTCCTGACACTATTTTGCCGATAAATGTAAAAAGTAATATTAATGTTAGACCTTCTAAATCAAAGTTGACATTTAAATAAGAATTTGTTGAAGTATTTAGAAGTGTTTATTGGAATTGAGTAAAAAGAATAAAAAAAAAAAAAAAAAAAAAACGTTTAATTTAATTAAAATGTTTTACTCTAAAAGCTTTGTTTAGCTGTATCAAATCAATTTGACTAAATCCGTGACGTTGTCCAAGATCTTCTGGATTCACTTCTTTGTTTTTTGGTTCAATAGTTAGTCCACCGTTCTTTGAAAAAGCCATGGAAGGATAATGCATTATACTTTGATAATCATAACTAAACATGAATTTAAAATATTTAAAATGAAACAATCCTCAGGATTTTAAAAATGTTAAATGTAATCAAAAATATCCTTTTGATCATTTATCTCTTTCGCATAAAAATAATTGATAATATTCTCTGTTGCTTAACATTTTATATTTGCTAAGGGGAATGCTTGTTTTTGAGTAACTCATCTTAAGCAAGTAACCCTATATACAACTTACGGTTCATCGAGGTATCCAGCAACACCTTCTTGGTACTTTAAAAAATTCATGGCCATTTCTAAAGACAAACAAGGCAATGCTATCCTTTCTAAAAGTCAAAAGAAAAGCTTCAAGTACAACGGACAGTTATTTTGAATCTCTAGGGAGCAAAGGTAACAAACAAGAAGCCGACGTATTTTTATTAATATATACGTAAACGTAAGTTCTAGATGAGTTTATTCAAATAACCGGCAGTTCACTGCAATTTATAAATGGCATCGATTACTCTTTTAACGAGTCATCATCAAATAAATCTTTTAGAAAATTAGCATGTTTGTTTCTTTCAATAAAAAATGTTTTGAAGCCCTTTCTATGACATACTTGCCTGGATAAATATTTTCAAAATTTATGTTAATATAATCGTCTCTATCTAATCTCGTATGTTCGTGAAAGAAGCCGAGGGCATGCATTAGCTCGTGGATAGCAGTTCCTTAAAAAACAAAGAAAATGATAATAATGTTAAAAACAAAGGCAAACTCAACCATTTATTTTATACGTCACTAAATATTGAAATCTTTTGGGTTTTTTTGTGCATCTACATAATAATCAATTGAGGTTTTTTCTACGTTACTGTAGATAATATTCAATTGAGGTTTTTTCAACGTTACTGTAGATAATATTCAATTGAGGTTTTTGTGCACATATATCTATGTGTAATCAATGAAAAAATCTGACAAACCTTTCCACAGACAATCATCAGCTAAACTAATTTCTTGCTTTCCCCCAACTTTACCGACATATGAGTAACATCTAAGCGATGCAAGTTTAACAAATTAAATACAATATATATTTATAGGGAAATTTCATGAGTAGCATTATTCTAGAAAAGAAAATATTCAGCTAAAAGAAGCCTTGGATTAAAATGCTTTACCCGATCAAAGATTTGAAAGATATGTAGTCTTTTTCATTAGTTCTTGGAATGAAACGGACGCACGTAAAGTTTTCAAAGTCGTTAATAGCAGCCTTTACTACTTCCTTCAGTTTGGTAGCTAAAAAGAAAATAGTACAAGATGTCAAATTGTACAATATAACCTTACAACTTTTTAATTCCATGTATATTTAAGAATGTGTCACTTTTCAGCACGTGCTATCAAAAGCTAATAAAAGAAGTTATTAAATTTATAAGTATTTTATGTGTCTTTATAAGATTTACAATAATATTACATGTATTTTCTTCAAACTCATAAGGAATTTTAGATGTTTCCCATGCGTAGCCACTGACTTGCAAAAAATCTCTTGTTACACTATCTTGTCTCGCACGGACATCCTCGAAAAATTTATTTACTTTGATGTCCCCCTCTAAGATCATCCCATCAGGAGCTTTCTTTTGCGCTAAATGAAGAGCTTTAACGTCAAAAAATTCCAAAATGAGCGTCATTAAATGTAAAAAATCTCTAAACGATGATATTACTCATAGCTAAATTTTAACTGAAATCGTAAAGTTTAATCTTCAGCTTCTAAATGACAAATTTACTTACTGCTTTCTTCGGCTTTAAATACAACTTTAAGTTCTGCTTTTGATTTTGGGCAAAAAACATCTAAGAAATGAACACGTAGATCAACCATGAACAGCTGTGATGTTCAATCAAATATTTAAATAGTGTATAGAGCATTGTCTATGTTTTATTAGTTGCTGTTCCAGAAGACAACACTAATAATATCCTTCCCAGGGTATAACAATTAACATTATTCCCATAGGGTTTTAAAACAATCGGGACACTATTTCTAAGAGGCACGATTGATTTAAAGTATTTCAATTTTTTTAAAACTTATAAAATGAACAAAAATATATATTTGTTTGATTATCTTTAAAAAATTCACTATTTACTAATTTTAATTACCTTGACCAACAATTGGTCCTAATACAGTTTTATTTACTGCTCTAGAGCTAACAATACTAAAGTTATAATGAACTGCTAATACAAAAACCTGGAAAATTAAACACGCTTTCATTTTTAATGCGACGAATAACATTTAACTCAGTTTTCTGGCATCTTTTGCTGTAATAATTAAACATTATTGTGCGCAATTTCAAAATGTGCTCAACAGGAGGTGTAAATTTAAAGTAACGGTGAAAAACAAATATTTATGAAGTGTTACCTCGATGTTAGACACATAGACAATGCCTATTGAATAGCCGCGTAGAAACAGATTAATATATCGCATGTAAGGTTCTAGGACAAAGATGGTGTAGATAAAGTTTTAAATCTTTTTCAAACTTGTATGTGTGTCTATATGCTTATTAAACTTGATAAAACAGTTACAACTTGATAAAACAGTACCACTTGATGAAATTATTTCATCAAGTGGTACTTAGTCTCGACTCATTCTTCTTCACATTTAAAATAAATGGGTCAAATTTGAACTTTTTTCGTTTTTGAACTCACTGATTCAATCGTGTATTCAACTTTGTGGTGACTTATTTCCAAAATCCACGTAACTTAGTGTTGTTTACTCAAATTTAAACACAAGCCCCAGATTGTTACAAAAACGAAACGACGATTAAAAAAGCGAAACACGTTGTAAATAAATAAACTTTAATTATTAAAATCAAGTAAAAAAAGACTTTGCAATAACATTACAATGACCAATAATTAAAAAATGGTAAACTTATTTTTCGCCATTTGCCAATTTTTAAAATCAGTTACAGGAAGAATACGGCTTTCGTTATAAAAGCCATCAAACAAACGTTTGTAAAGGCAACTCTATAAGTTTTTAAAATTTAAGTTAAAAAAAAAAAAATAATAATAATAATAGTAATAATAGCAATAATTCCATTTTATTAAAAAAAACTAGCTTAAATAACAATAAATGATGCTAAAAAAAACGCAACGTGAAATTTCAACTGCATAGGTAGTTCAAGAAATCTGTTCATAAAAAGGAATATATCGATGTCCAACGTTTACGGACATTCACAAGCAGGTATTTAGTTTTTAGCATGTAATTATATGTTTTCATAATTATACATTAAGTGAGGTAATTCTAAAAAAGTTAAGAAATCTATAAATGGCGAAGAGCGCCTCGAACCACAACATTCTGAATCTTTCAGACTTCAAGAAAAAAAATCTACATGACAGCAACGTAATCAAAAATGACGACAACCACCGAACCATCTTGTACCTAAGGATTACATAGGAAATTACATATATATACACATACATATATATGTTACAGATTTAAGTTACAAAGAAAAAATCATTTACCTTTTGTGTAGTTGCCTCGCTTTGGGTAACTCTTTCAAGTCGTCTTTCACCAAATATAGTTTTACACCTAACGTTATCGACTGGTAATATTTTTCCCAATCAATCTTTCTCATATCAAAGTCAAAATTCTAAATAAAAAAAATTAGACCATTAAATTTCTTTTATTATTTGACTGCATGGTGGATTCTAACTAAACACAGGATCATAAAGATAATGAATTCAGCAAATAATGCTTTAAATGTTAACAGTTATACTTTAAAAAAAAAAAAAATACATTACTTAAGAAAGCAATACGTGAACAATATTTTTGATGTCGTCAATAAAATTTTACAAAAACAAAGACAAAAAAAAAGGACTCACTTCACGGTCTTCATCTGGAAGAGCTTTAAGAATTTGATTGAATTCATGATTTCCCCACTAAAACCAATAAAATTTTTTAAAGATAATAACAACAGAATTTTCAACAACAGTTTTTAAAAAACAAGAAAACTATCAACAAAAGTGAAAAATGAACCTTCCATTCATTGAGGATGAAGAACTCCAGGATGGACAAATTGTTGTCTATAGAACGATACAAGCTCATAAACCTAAAAAATGAGTCCTTTTTTTAAAAACTAACCAATCTTTTGGCAACCTTGAGTGAACAATAGATTTAAACAACATACTTAATCAATATGGTTTCAATCTACTACAAAATGTTCTTTTTACAACATTATTTGACCAAAGAGCAAAAAGCTCTAAATATACTTTAAGATTAAGATGCTGAAAGCTAAAATGGCTTACATTTGTAACTTTTTTAGAACATCTAAATACAATAAGTATGTTTTGTAGAATTCTGTATAATCACAAGATTTTTTTTGTCTCTGTCTTTTAAAAAAACAAAAAACAAAACAACAGCAATAACAAAAAAACAATCAGTAAATATTTTGACTTAATTGATAATTGCAAATTTAGTTCTCTACAAAACATCATTCTTTTATATTTTTATCAAACTTAGAAGATGTGAAATTCATATTTCTCTGATAGAGTGTATAAAGAGCTTCAAGTACAATCATACATTCTTGATGATAAAGCATACTTCACTTTGACAAACACCACTCTCACCAACAATGAGACCTTTTACTAAGCAATGCTGAATGAATTCTTGGTAGTGTAATATATTGGTTGATTATAAAGTTTAAAACTAATTTGCTTATCATTTTCAGACAGGAATTTCAAGAGTTTGTTTTACTCTGATCAATGTTTTTTAGAGAAGTATATCAAGAAAAACCTAAAAGGTAAGCATTATTCTGACAATAAATCACTCTTCTGGGGTGATTTATTAAAGTGACATTGTAATATCAGAATAATATGATTTTACACTTTGATGAGAAACACAATTTGTTACAAAAATGTGATAACTTGCCAATTGTACCTGATTATTGAAGATAAAAGATATTACATTTAAAAGAAAAATTTAAAAGAATTAAGATATAAAGGAAATAGAAATAAAAGATTAACTTAATTGTTCAGAGTTCAATAGGAGGCTGATTGAACTCAGAACAAAATGACTATGATTAGAAAGTGATTATACATTATGTAGTTAAAAGATGACAGACTTTAAATTTGATATCTTTAATATCACGTATCTATTGAAAGTGGGGGAAATTCTTTTACATATATGAATAAATAAATGGTTTGAAATTTTTACACACATACCTAATATATGCTGTTAACTCTCAAAGCGTGTGTGGCCATGATTGTGACTTCAAGTAAACAAAAATTATATGGCGTATGGCCATGACTGAGGCTTGATGTATCTATGGTCAATTTTTTATTGTAAATTCTCTGATATTGGCTGCAGAACTGTACATATCAATTTACTTTATTAGAATTTTTTTAGTTAATGAATTTTTTGTTAGAATATTTTTAATCAATAAAAATGACGGTGAAATTGATTTTTCAAACCTGAACAGAGACAACCTAACTGACCAGGAATTCTTGTTTCTGATTCAGATAAAGATTTAGATCTATCTAGTAATAAATGAATTTAATTAGGAAAAATAATACCATGAAAAAATTTATCTGGTAAATTTTATTTTATCTGCCTATAAGAGCATAACAGAAAATTTTGTGCCACCTAAAGTTATGCGATGCAAATAAATAACCTGAATGCAAATAAATAACCTGAATAGAAATGGAAGCTGCAAAAAGGGTGCAACACAACTTCCTCAGCTTGAACTTTGCATCTGGTACATTCCCACCAAGTTGCAACACAACTTAGTGGGAATGCACTAGATGTAAAGTTGGACTGTGCCCCAGTGCTTTGTAAAATATCATAGAGAACTATAAAATAGAACTTTTTTACATTTAAAACTTATGTGTATATATGTGGATACCAATTTCTATAATATTTTTCAATTTGTGGTAATACTTTATTTATGTTATTAAGTTGTGATTCTCACAAATAAAATTTGTATAATGTTAAAAAAAAATTGGTTTGTATTTTTTTTCTTTAATATATTTTTCATCCGTTAATTGTCTAGAATAGCCAAATTCCTTATTTACTAAGCTTTTCAAAAATATATAGGTTTACTAGTATATGATAATACTTAATCCGCTAAAAGCTAAATTACTAAGGTGGTATCCAAATTTTATAAACAAAAAAAATTTAATCCCACTTTACAATGCACACAGTATAAAATAATCGAGTGCTTTAAAGGTTAATATCAATCCATAAGAGCTTTTATCTTTAAAGTAACTTTTATCATGATTGCTTTTACTACTATTGTTATTATTATCATTATTTTATTATGCTTAACTATTTATGTTTACATGTAAATAAACTAAATAAAGCATGGATAAATTTACAAACAATTCAAAAAACAATCTTTGAGACAACAACAATGATAAAGAAAAACTTATAAAACTCTATACAAAGAAAAAAAAAAAAAAAAATTCAGCGCAAATAAAAATTACTTTGGTTTGCTTCCAACAAGAATAGATAATCCATCTGCTAAAACAGCTGGTATGTAATGACTAATAACTTGCCAATAGCGGTTCATAAACCTATAAAGGCATTAACATATAACTAACTTTATGAACTAGGAACTAAGTAATAAAAACAAGAACTAAGTAATAAAAATATATTTAATGGAATAATTACTTTGATGCAGAAAAAGAGAAATTGGGTCTTCGAACAATGCTGTTAAAAGGGTATTCTACTAAGAACTCAGTGCATGTTTTATCCATGTTTACAAAATAGGATGGATTTACATTACCAGAGGTGCAATTGCATATCAAGGGTTGAGAATTTCTGAATACAAATAGATGTAATATTAGTACATAGCACTAGTAAAGATGATACACAGGCATGAACATGTAAATAAATCATCACATGTTATACATAAGTTAAGTCTCAGAAAATCAACAAATAGATTAAAAAAAAAACTATAAATATTGAGTTAAATGTTTTAATATTACACTTACTGACTTACACCATAATACCAGACTGCTGATAGAACACAATTCGATACCAAATCAACAGGAACCATGTCATTTTTAACCTTTGGAGCATGGAGAGTGCGAAGAACTCCTTTTCCGACCTACAAAATTTAATTGTCAAAGTTTAATTGATTTAACATTACCTATGTTATACTTATCAGATCTTATAAAACATTTAGCTTACAGCAGCAATCACCCCACTTATGCCATAGTAGTTGTCAACCCAACCCTAAAGAAGGATTTTTTTATAAAAGTAAACAATGGGTGAAAAATTATACTTTGATAACTTGAGGTTAAAAAAATGTATTTTTGTGTACAATAATGCATTGTTGTTATGTTGATAAAAACAACTGATTTGTTTCTATTTAAGTATAAATAAAATATATTATACCGGAAATGGATCTGAAAGAGATGCTGTAACAATTGATGGTCTCACAATAAGTAAAGGCAAATGACTGGCTTTACGTTTTAAGTAATCTTCAACCAAAGACTTGGTAAATGTATATGTATTAGGAAAATCTCCAAGCAAAGGTTTTGTAAAGCTGGCCAACATTTCATCTGTCATCCATCTAAACAAATTGTGGGAATTTTTAATATTTGAAAGTCACCTACATTTTTTATGTTTAAAACATTAAGAATACAAAAAAGATAAGGAACATTTTTACAAATATATTTTATACTTTATTTACAAGTTATATTAACTGTTTTGATAACTTATCTTTAATTAAGTTTTTATTAAAAACAGCAAAAAACTTACATTTATCTTAAAAATCAATTTTTAAAATATTTATTATTAGTTTGTCATTACATACTTGTAAAAACTACTTTCTTGCTGCCCCATTATATGTAAAACATCTATTCTTAAATTATATACATATGTTCAAATAATGGTTAAATACTTGTAGTTCACATTATACTTTTTCAGTGACAAACACAAGATATTCGTTTCACTGAGTAAATGATGATGACATCAGGGTAACTGAAATGCTTATTAAGCATATTGATGCTCTCTGCTAAAATTGGTTGTAGAAATTATAAGTATGTCTAGAGCTATTTGGAAGTTTTTCAGCAGTGCATGATTGCAATCAATTTCTATAAGACGCTATCACAGCTTATGAGGATTATGCTAAAATGCCAATCAAGAAAGTCCATGAAAAATCCTACTTTAGCTATCAGTGACTGCTTAGATATTTTTCAGTCAGCTTGGACATAATAAATGAGAGCTTAAAGGGATGCGCTATATGGCTGCTAATTTTTGCAGACAATTTCTTTGCAACTAGGGTTTGTAATCCCATGCCAAATTTAAAATCCCGGGATTTTAGGATTACATTTACCTATTCCCAGGATTAATCCCGGGATTTTTAAATACCTGTTCTTGAAATACTTTAACATATTATTTTAGTAAAACTTTAAGGAAATTAATAGCACATTTAAAGTATGTTTAGAAAAAACTATTTGCAAGGAAATTCTTTGGTTTTTTAACATTATACACACTTAATTATTAAATTATAAAGAGTTCGTTGTTTTGTAGATATAATTTACATATGTTATTATTTTTGATTATTTTTAAAAAAAATTTTGAGGAAGCAGAGTACATCCAAAGTTTGATTTCTCAGACAACTTCTTATTTTTGTTGCAAAAAGTCTGACCGCCAAAAAAGCACATTCTGATTCCACACTGGTAAGCTTAATAGTCATCAAAAATTTATACACTCTTTGCAAAAAATCACCACGTGTTCCTCTATTTCCAAACAACAGCATTTCATTTTGAATTTTCATCAACAACATTTCACATCAAATTGGTATGCTGGGCAGATGCGCTTTTTTTATAGCTTTATTAAGTTCATCTGTTATTGTTACATATGTAATTATTAGAAATAGATTCAGATGGAGAGTAAGAAGAATCAGAAACAATTTCAAGTAGTGCCTCATTTGAAACAGAAAGTTCAACTTCAGATTCAGACTCATAAACTGTTAATGATGCAGCTGGATTTGTTGCGTCTAGTCTTTCAAGTAACACAACTATTAATTTGCGCCATTTTATTGAAGTCAGAACTGTTACTAGCTCTATTTCAGATTCGGACTAAACGTTGGTTCTACCATTGTGCAGATACTGTAGGATCACACTTACATCAGTATGCCTTTGTTGCATTCGAAGAATGAGAGATGAATGCAACTTTTGACTAGTAACATTGTTAACATCTTTAAGCTTTTTGAACGCAAAGGGCCTCAACTGTTGCTTTTACTGGGACTAGCACATTTATGATAGCAGATACGGTTTTAATCTCAATATTAGATAAAGTCAAAGATTCACCTTCTGCTAGACTTATGTCTATTAATGCCTTTTGCATACAATTTTTTAATAAATAGACGCGTTGAAGCATTGACAAAAGACTGTTTCATCTTGTCTTGCAGTCTTTTATTAGAGTTATTTGCTTCCCAAATTCAGTCGCAACATACTTCTGCAAGATAATGATTTTTTTTGGTGATCATCTGAACATTACTATTAACTTTCCTACCTTTTTGATCAGTGGACCACAACTTACCTCAGTAACATCATATTGGTTTGCTCGATGCCTATTATGACTAGCATCGAGATCAACCAATTCATCGTTGTCAGAAAAATCATCATCCTTGCAAGAGTTACTCTCTGAAAAATCATCTTCTATATCTGATTGTTCATCTTCGTCGAATTGCTGATCTATTTCTCTTTCTATATCCTGCTTTTGATATAGTACTTCAATAACAGCCAGTTACACACCATGGGCAAAACATTGATTTACAGGTAATATTCTCCCAACTTTTTCATCACACTTGTTCCATCAGTCATAATACCAGCAATATCTTTTCGCAAATCAAGTCCATTTGTGCAAGCTTTTGTTCTAATAGCTCAATACATTTATCTGCAGACATTGATCCTGTTACATGAATTAAGCCCAAGCTTCAGAACTGACAATTTTGTGCAAGTAAATTATTATACATGTAGCAATGGTTACGCAGTGATGTCCATTCATCAAAAGATAAAGAAAATCTTTCTCCTACACCAAATTCACGTTTTTTTTTTGCCAGCTATTTTAGTAATTAAAAAACTCGTTATTTTTTTTGCTGTTATCTACAACCATTTTACGCAGTGTTGACTGTTGTGGGTAAACTTTTGAATCCTGCAGCTATAAGACCTGCACGTATATCACTAGAACAGCATATAACATTAAATGAAATCCCATCAAGGGCTGTAATTGTGAAAGTGTAGCAGGAAGTGATTTTTCTTCTTGCTCCAATAGTAGCTGGTGTGAGGTTAATTTTATGGACGGAAAGTAAGTGCATATGGAGATCTTTCGTTGAGTCACCTCCAATTTTTAAAATCTTTTTCCAGTCAGTATACTTACACATTGCTGTCTGCCTTTTTTCTTCTCTTAAGAAATGTTTCCAAACAGTAGAATTACTTTTTTTGTCATATTCTATGTAAGAAGCCATTACGATGTAAGATAATGTACTGTTCAAATAACCAGCAATTTTAGTTTAATTAAAACTAGTACTATAAAATATTCACAAACAGATAACATCTATTCGAGATAAAAATTGAAAGAAACTTGAATAAATGAGACTAAGCACCAACAAATTTTAAGAATGTAATTACAATCCTATTTCAATTATTATAATAAATTTAATCCAATTATTCAAAAACATAACTGCAAGAATTTCGAATTTGTAAAGTTCGAATTTGATTGCAATTGAACGAAAAAAAATAATTCAGGAATTTTCAATATGAAAATAGTCAAATCTCAACCAAAGAAATTTTAATTTAAAAATGTTCAACCAAAAATGGTTTTAAAAAAAAATCTCAGGATTAAATACTTAATCCCGGGATCTCAGGATTCCCAACCCTAATGATAAGTAATAACAACAATAATATAATAATACTTATGTAATAATACTAATATAATAATGCTAATATAATATGTTAAGAATTTTATGTTATAACAAAAGCAATAAAAAAATAAGTAACAATAAAAGTAAATAATAAAAGAAATTTAATAATATAGCCAAGATAATTTTAAAATGTAAAAAAAAATAAACAATAACAATTATGAATTTAAAAAAATATGCAATAAAAATAATAGGTAACAAGGATAATAATACAAATATCTAACTTTTCAAATATTTTAACAATCCTGAAATCCCAGGATTTCAGGATTGTTAAAAACTGCAAAATAAAAACCTGGGAATCCTGGGATCCCAGGATTTCCAACCTTACTTGCAACATTACTGCACCATTAAATTTGTGCTTTCTGGCATTGGTGATATTTATATATTAAAATATTAATTTTATTTTTTATGAGTGAAAACAACATTTTTGAGATAAATCCAAAACTATTTTTAAAAAGTCATCAAAAGAACTATCTTTTGTTTTTCACTCATTTTAAAAGGTAATAGACTAAATACTTCTTGAATTTTGCTAATATTGAAGTTTATTTATAGATAGAGCTCTATTACATTAAAACTTATATAGAATAAACTCTTACCGTACACCAATCAATTCCCAACAAATTTATGGATCTCTACCTTGGACTCAAGTGGCTTTAAATGTAAGACCCATAAACTCCTACTGACATTTCCCAATTACGGACAAAAACAAATTTTTTGTCCTAAACTGGAAAAAATCAATAAGGCAATGGGAAAAAAAAAAAAAAGTAATAATAGTGTGATTAAAAACAAACTCAAATCTTACTCCAAGATGCTGATAATTTTTTCTGCTTCTACTGATACAGGATAAAATTGCTCTTTTATTTCACAATCCTTCTTTTGGTTACACTGTGAATATGCAGTTGAAATGTGACAAAAAACCTGCGAAGTAACAAATAAAAATTGCTTTTTAAATGTAAGATTTAAGAAAACTATTCATCAATTTCAAAGAAAAATTGGAGAAATTTAAAAATACTTTAAATTAGTTTTTATAACTCCTTTAAAAAATTTATTTTGCACCTCCAGCTTTTTCATTTCTTCTGCTAATTTAAGCATTTCTATAACACCTATGACATTCATTTCAACTGCAACTCTATAAAAATAATATTGATAACTAACGCAAAAACGATATTTACTTTGATATAAAGAACTAAAATCAAAATTTAATTCAATCAAAAAAATCATTCAATAAAATGAAGCATGATTTAAACAAAAAGATTGATTAGTTTTAAAAAAAAAATTAATCAAACCTGATTGGCTCATCAAATCGAACAGTAGCAGCTGAGTGTATAATTATCTCAACATTTTCAAGGAGAAGTTTGCGATCATCACATGATATACCAAGGCTTTTATGAACAACATCTCCTGGGATAGGAATCACCTTATTAATAGCATCAGGATTTATTGCATTCAATTTATTGAAAAGCTGGAAAAAAGGCACAAAGAACAGTTGTTTTTTTCTGAGTAAATTTATATAATCTCTTAGGTATAAACTTTAAAATTTTAAAAGATCTAGTTCTTAAGCTATAGGTTGGAAAAATTATTGAAAAAGCTTTACTTATATTGGCTATAAAGGCTGAGCATAAAAGGTGAATAACTTTTTACAATTTCAACATACACTCAGCTTGTTATACTGCATAATTTAAAATTTCGATAGGAAAAACATAATCAAAAAAACCCTTAAAAATGTTGAAAAACTGTGACTGTTAATTGCATAAAATAAAGATGATATTTAAATTAAAATTATAAAAGTCTTATAGACTAGAGCTCCCAACCAAAAAAATTAAAAAAATCTAACTAACTGAGCTTCAACAAAATCTAAAGGATAGTGATTGCTCACAAGGGGTAAGCATGTTATTAAATGCTTACCACTCTTTGAAAAGCTCTTTACTGTTTTTTGGGAGTCAGTAATCTCCAAAAACAATTATTTAACTTTTTCATAGTGTTTTACTTAAAGTATTTTATTTACTCTTTCATAGTAACTTATTTCATAGTAAGTTACTATGCTTATATGCATATTATATATATTTTTATTTATACTTTTATTAAACCAAAGTTACCGGGCACTTTAGGACTTTGGTTAACCTTTCTTCACAAGACATTCCTTTCTTTGGACGAATCATAAAGTAAATATTCTTAATATCAGGACAACCACGCAATAACTTTTCAACCAAAACTTTGCCAATAAATCCAGTTCCACCTGTCAAAAAAACACTTTTACCAGCATAGTACTGTGGTACTGTGACACTTTTAAATGTTAAACTCATATCAATGTGTAAGTTAATGTTTTTCTTTTTTAAAAGCTAAAAAAATTTCACAGATTACGGTCTTTATTTAATGTTTGAATTAAACTGCTGAACTCCATTACTATATTATCTATTTTATATAATTAATTTTTATTATATAGACCCATTCATTAGGTACATAACGTATGAATGTAATGTAAGTGCTTTCGTAAAAATATTTTTATCAAACACTCTAAAACCTGCCTAAGAATATTAAAAAAGAACCTAAGAATATTAAAAACGTGCTAACTTTTTATAAAAATAAACTATGTGTATGAACCATGCTTCGTTGTATCAACTATTAACTATCAAAACGGGGTATTATTTTATAAATAATTGCTTTTTGATTTTAAGACAAAGTGATTTAAAAGTGCAGACGCCTTAGGACAAAAGTAACTTATGAAATATAGTGAAAAGATGAACCGCTTCAGGGGGGGTCTTTGATAAAAATTCGGTTTGAAGAGTGCTATCTTTTTTCCTTGCTCCCTGAAAACTTTCATAAAAAAAATTGAAATGTACCTAATAAACTATGATATAACTTCAGAGAATGATTGTTAAATGATTCAATTTTAAAAATAAGTAGCTCATTAAGATACCATTTATCTGTTTCCAGATAATGAGCAACTTATTTTTCAAAATTTTTAATGAGCAACTTATTTTTCAAAATTTTTAAAATTGAGGCTATTTGTTGAGAAAAGAAAATTTCAACGTAAATTTTTATAGTCATATAATAATGATTTAGTTATACTTTATATTATTTATTTATGACTACTTCAGATTTTTAACATCTATCTTAAAATTTAAAATAAAGATTTCATGTAAGATAAATAAAGTTAAAAGTACATTAGCTCTCTACGCTATTAAAGATTGTTTGAGCATCAACGTTTTGTTTTTCCATTAAAAACAAATAAAAACGAATAAAGTCGAATAAAAACGAATTAAGTGTAAATGTCAATATCTGTCATTTGAAATAAATCGAATTTAAAATATTTTATATGTTTAGACATGAAAAGTTGTTGGATTCCAGATTAAAAAAATAAAGATAACTCGCATTATCACTTCCTCTTTATCATTCCTCTGGCTCATTAAACTTGCAAGGTCGGCTTGACGTAAATGTTAAACATTTGTCCATTTCGACTTAGTATAATGGTATCTATATATGATTATTTACAGAAATTTAAATTTAGTACCAAAATGAAAAAATTAAATATTAAAGACCATTTCAATATTAAAGTTTTCCCATCAAATTTACGATATAATTGGCACGATAAATATTATATTATTAAATAGGTTATACAAGATGACAAGAAAAAACGAAGGTTCAATTTTTTAACATTTTTCAACAGAAAAAGGGATCAGTGAGAGTAAAATAAATCAAAGAATTAAATTTTTAAACATCCAGAAACTCTTCAACAGAAGTTGTTCAAAATGTTCGCTTTTAGATTTGATGCAGAGCTTCAAACGAGCTATCCTTACTTTATCTCACTTACGCAACAAAAATTGCTATAAGGACTCCAAGTTTTTATGGGGTTAAGAACAAAAATTCTTCACTAATATTAACCAGATTAAGTAGTCGAGGGGTTTAAGATCAGGTCACGATGAGGATCATTCTTGAGAGATGATTAAGTCAGGAAAAATGGCACGATACCAATCTTGCATACCACGGGGTCTGTGAGAAGGAGCAGAAGCTTGCTGAAAGATCCGGTAGTTATCACCAAAGTGCTTTTCAACCAATTCGATTGAAAAACCCCTTGATCGACAAAAACAAGAGGAGGTTTCCCATTGGCAGAATATCAAGCCCAAACCGTGAGTAAGGATGGTTTTTGGCGGTGCTTAACCTGCTCATGTAGTTTAAGGCCAGTCTCCGTAAATTTCGGGTTTGTTTCGTTTATCTGAGGGTGACGTAAAATTGTGCCGTTCAGATCCCGCGGGATTTTTCTAAACGTTTATAATAAAAGCGGTGACTAAAAAAAGTCCGACATTAAAGTTTTCTAATTTTTTGAGTATATATTATGAGTTCATAACATGTTATAAATTAGTAAATAATACAATGATTTATAACAAATCACATTATTTATTATTCAAATCTTGAATACTTATTATTTGCAATAGATTTTTTAAATTGGATGTAAATTGTGTAAGTGTATTCTACAAAATTAGTGCTCAATGTTCAGAACAGAACATAGAAAATAGAAAGTGCTCAATGTTCTTAAAGAACAAGAAAATAGAAAGACTTCTTGACGATTCTGAAAAAAGAGAAACTGGCAGCGTATATATATATATATATATATATATATATATATATATATATATATATATATATATATATATATATATATATATATATATACATATATATATATATATATATACACTACCGTGCAAAAGTCTCCGCTCATGTGTAATATTTGCAAGGAACAGTAAATGCAATACATTTTAGGATGATTTTAAATATATAAAAAGAAAAAAATGTTAATATAAAAAGTTGATGAGGCCAAATCATAATTTTGCATACTTTTTCCTTTTCTTTTTGTTTCAAATAATTTTGTTTACCTTTGTTTTGTTGAGTTCTGCTGCTAAAAACATGGCAGAAATTTTTCTATATGAATAACCTTTTTCACGTAAAATACATATAAAGTTCTTCAGTATTCTTTATTAAATTTAAAACTGCACAAAAGTTTTAACCAAAATATTTTTTGTAAGCTTAGGTTTGACAGTAGCATGATACTTTCCGGCATGGTAAGGATGTTTTCAGTAATTTTAATTGGTTGCTTTTAATAGACTTATGTTTATATTTATACTTGAAAATGGCATTAGTGTGCGCATTTAATGTCTTGAATTTAATAAAGAATTTGAGAAATGGTGAAAGTAAACAAAGAATATTGTGAAGAACTTCGTGGCAAAATATGTATTTTACGTGAAGAAGGTTATTCATGTAGAAAAATTGCTTCCAGGTTAAAAATATCCAAATCAGGTGTGAGATATGCTCTACAACGATTGCATGATATTGGTTCCAACAGTGACAGATCACGTTCTGGAAGACCAAGAGTTACATCACGGCAAGAAGATACGTTTATTGTTGTGTCCAGCAAAAGAAATAGAAAAATTCCAGCCACAATTTTAACAGCAGAACTCAACAAAACAAGGGTAAAGCCAGTATCAACGGATACTGTAAAAAGAAGACTAAGATCAGTCAACTTAATTGGACGCATTGCTGCACGTAAACCTTTGTTGAGGGCAGTAAATAAGAAGAAAAGATTGGAATGGGCAAAAATGCATAAAAATTGGGGATTAGAAGATTGGAAGAAAGTTCTATGGACAGACGAGAGTAGGTTCGAACTTTTTGGTACCCAACGTCACGTGCATGTTAGGCGTTTACCTAATGAAAGAGTGCTTCCTCAATGTATACAAAGTACTGTAAAACATGGAGGTGGTAATATTATGCTTTGGGGATGTTTTGGCAATGGGTTAACTGGAGATTTAGTTAAAATCACATCTACCATGGATAAACACATGTACCATAATATTTTGGTTAAGCACGCGATTCCATCTGGTATTCGTATAATTGGGAAAGGATTCATCATGCAGCAGGACAACGATCCAAAACATGCATCTGGATTATGCAAAAATTATTTGAAACTAAAAGAAAGGGGAAAAGTTTGCAAAATTATGACTTGGCCTCCTCAATCACCAGATCTATCACCCATCGAAAAGTTGTGGGATGAACTGGATCGGAAGATCAGAGAAGCAGGTGAAACATCTTTTATTAATCAGCAAATGCTATGGGAACGTTTGCAAAAAGCTTGGAATGAGATAACAGCGGAAACCATGAATAAATTATTAGCCCGAATGCCAAGATTATGTGCTGCTGTTATACGCTCCAAGGGGTCTCATATTGATGAAAATAAAATTTAACATTTACAACTTTGTATATTAACATTTTCTTGATTTTATATATTTAAAATCATCCTAAAATGTATTGTATTTACTGTCTAATTCATTGTTTAATAAACAATTAAAAATAAACGCAATTTTCTTGCAAACTTTTGTTACTTTATTGAAATATTACAAATGATCGGAGACTTTTGCACGGTAGTGTATATATATATATATATATATATATATATATATATATATATATATATATATATATATATATATATATATATATATATATATATATATATATATATATTAGGGTGGTCCTCATTCATTACAAAAAAAATTTTCTTCAGTTTTCTGACGGGGCACCCCCTTCAATGGTTGACGTTTATGAAAAAATAATTGTACTGAAAATTTTATTTGAAAAAAATACATTTTAGGGGTCTCTACCGCAGAGTTTATATCTATAAAAGTGCCCACAGAAGGCTCATATGCTCAGTATTCTACAATATGAATGATTAGGACATATATGATCACAGAGCACAACATTGCTTTATTAAAGCACATTTAAACAACTGTTACAGTGTTACATATTGTAATTATTATTGTCCTTCTGTGTTGAGACTGTCAAAGTGACAAAAACCGTCTAGTTAGTCCATTGCCAGGGTATTCTTCGCTCGATCAGGAAATCGCTGGCGGTACTTCTTTACAATTAAGAGAAGGCACTGTTTCTGCTCCTCATCGTTTGTGTGCAGCTTGTTGTATTCGTCCATTAAGGCAACTCCACGTTCTGCTATGTCATTCACAACTCTCATACTACTGACAGTGTTCTTCGCCAACTGATAGTCAGCATCTGCAGACCAGAGCTTCACATCTTTGTTGAGGAAAGTTGACGGTAGACCAGTGATGGTGAAGAATCTACGACTGCTCTCGGTGACAAAGTCTTCCAAGTTCTTGGAGCTCACCAGCGTAGGATCTACAGTTATCCTCTTCAAAGGATATTATGCACCCGGTGCTTGCAGGGCACTGACCATCAGACGTTTAGTGTCATCGGAGACTTCGTCATCAAAGAAAGCCAATGCAATCAGTTCTTCTGACAAGTACCACAAAATTTTCTTAAATATACTAAAATTTTCTTCATTGCGATCTGAGAGACTGCTTGATTCTGTGCCTTGTATTTGTCGATAAGCTCGAGATCAACACGAGGCGAAGATGGCGCTGACGGCGCTCTAAACCAGGCCTTGACATACAGAGTCACTGTGAAAAGACACACGTCTGCTATTCCCTTCTCTTCTTTCTTTGTCATCTTGAACTGGCTTCTCAGCATCCATATTTTCAATGAATAAATAGCCTTGGCCATCCATCTGGCTCGATGCAGTCCTGCCGGAGCTTTGAATGAGCATCCTTGAGATGGAACGCCTCCCAGAAACATTATTGTCAGCTCTAGCAGTTCGCGATAATCATCACGAGGCTGAAACTGTTGCAGTTGGTTTTCAGCAAATACAATAATTTCATTTGCAACACTGGAAACGGCACTGTGCACGATGTCATTCGAACTAGATGCCTGAAAGTTTGACCGGTCAATGATTTCCCAACTGCTTTGAAACCTTTTAAAAATCATAATGTCTGGACCCTTTGAAGGGCCAAGAGAAAGAGTAACCGTTGCCTCTAAGACTATTTCTAAAATGTGATGACGGCAAGCAAACCAGAGCAAATCTTTGTCAAACTTCTGCTCCAGTAGGATGCAAGCACCATTTCTTGGACCACTATTGACGGAAGTAGTGTCGAAGCACACGCATTTGACTTTATCAGCTATGCCCCACGCTACAGTTACATCATAAACAGCTGTTGCTGCAGCTTCTCCAGTTCCAGATGGCAGCTTCGGTACACAAAGAAGTTGGTCAACTCCTAGTCCAGACACGAGGATTGGGAGCCGGTCCATAATTTTTTTGCTACTGATATCTTCCAGCAATTTCCCATCCCAGTGTATTGTTAGTGGAACTGTTGGCTTGAATTCTGCTTTCAAGTTCTCTGCCATTCTCTGCCTACATTTCATCCTTTCTCTTCGAATGGACGATCGATTGATATTAAACTCTGCTGGGTCATGACCGAGGTGCTGCAGTCTGGAGTCAGGACTAGTGCAGCATTTCTATCACTGACCTTTGCCATATCCAGACATACTGCTAACTTGTCATTCAGTATTTTGTGTGTGCCACGTTTACGTTTAGTTCTCTTTGAAGTTGTGGTTGATGATGGCTCACCAAATGCTTCATTATCATTACCAGACTCCTGTTCGCTTTCGGAATTCTGAAGAATAGCTTTCTCCTCTCTGGCCACTCTGTCCTGTTCTTCTCTCTCTTTTCTTCTCTTGAAGTTTTCTTCTCTACTGTGAACATCTCTTTCTCTTTTGGCCATGGCTTTGTCAACACTTCCCATCTTACCACGTCGTCCCGCCTCACGCTGAGCTAACAGGAATTTCCTGTCCTCCTGCATGCTAATCATCTTCATGGCGTCCGCATGAGCAATGTCAAAAAGACTCTCTAAGCCATCCTTTCATTCTTCTTCCTTCTTCAGTAGACTTTCAGAGCGCTTTGCTTTATTTTCCTTATTTTTCTTCAGTTTGTCATATTCATGGAACAGACATTCAACTTTTTCAACAACGTGTTTCTTCAACCGTGTCGGGATGCGGGCTTTAGCCCACACTTCAAGAACGTCATTAGTTGTTGAATGTGATGCTTCACGAACGGTCTGTTTGGTGGTCTCTTTGTAATAGAAGAAAAGTGCCATGACTTCCTTCTTTGACGGTAACTTTGTAGAGCTGAGAATTTCAGACATTTGGCCTATCAGCCACAACTTAGTTTCTCGTCTTGTAGTTGGTTTCGAAGTCCTACAGCAAGCATTGGCCATCTCCCTTAAAATAATAAATTTTATTTGTTACCATCCAATTTAATTATTCAAATTATATGTAATTTCTAACAAAAACTTATAGAGCTCAGAAAACTAACTGACAAAATTTATGTTATGCAATATAAATAAACAACAATGACATATGAAAACTCTGACAAGGTCTAAAACCAATAAATAAAATACACAATTATGTGCATAAATGAAAAGTCAAGTTCGATACTATGGCACTCAGGCAATTGATATTAATTAACAATTTAAAATGGATTTAGCACAGCGGATCGGTCATTCTGTCTGTTTTATAGTAATTCATTGTTAAATCAATATAATTTGGCAAATTAATGTTTAAGCAAAAATAAACAAAGAAAACACTCACTTTTGATCCAGTATCCACTAGGTTAGTTGTTACGGAAGTTTCCCTGAGAGAGTCAGTAGTCACTAATTCAGATTCATCAAATATTATTGTTATATTGAGTGTCTGTCAGTGTCTGATTACAAATGGCTGACAGCTGGTGAAATGCATTCTGGATAATTTAACAATAAATAAGTAACATCATATTGATAAATTATGCAGGCGGTATAGTGTGCAGTGAAAGAGTTCACCAGCATAACAACTAGTGACATGCAGCCACGGAACCCCACATGATACTTAACTATTATATATGTGGTAGGGACCTCTAAATGTTTTCAGATTTAGCTGATTTTTTTTGTGAATTTTTTATGCATGCATATAAACAAAATTCAAGGGTGCCCTGTACAAAAATCAAACTTTGAAAATTAATGACCACCCTAATATATATATATATATATATATATATAATATCTAAACAATATCTAGATAATCTCTAAACAAACAAAAAATCAATAAATCAATTAACTGGATGGTTATTCTTAAAACAAAATGAATAAAAAATTATGATAATTTAAAAAATGATAATTAATACAAATCAAATCCTATTTAACAAAAATTAATTACTAGAATTTAAACTATTACTCCAATAATATCACAAAGGATGTTTTTAAAACCAATCGCAAAGGTTTTTCCAATTCATTTTGATGTATATAAACATTCAACAATTACCATAATCTTTAAACTTATTTAGCTGCTTTTAATAAAAATTACTTGTTAATTCAACTAATGTCCATGCATTTGTTGTCATTGATTTACAATATATTTTGAATAATAATAATTTTACTACAAAAGAATTTAATAAATCGATTTCTATTTCTTCCAAACAAATCGGTTAAATTCGTTGTGTCAACAGTCTACAAAAGACTACTGCTGATTTTGTTAATTTATTTATTTTCAATCTAAATCTTTTTCTTTCTCGCAATATTTTCATTCTTGTTAAATAAACCTTTTCTTTTTCTTCATTTTCTCCAGTTTTATTAATCTATGCTATACAAATTAAACATGCTATCAGTCGAATTTCAATGTGTTGTATTTAAGCAGAATCCATCCTCCTATAGTAAAATAAATCACATTTCTATATAATTATAAAATATACTTGGAAATAATTTTTTTTTAGCTATATAGTAAGCATTGTAAAATAGTGATTGATTTCTTTGACCAGGAAGTTCCATCAGCTATATTAAAAAATAAAAAAAATCATGAAAAGTACTCAAAAGAGACTATGCTGTCAAAATATATTTGGCAACTAAAAGAAAAAAATAGTAACTTTAAATTAAACTGGTTTATTCTAAGAACTGCGCCTACCTATAATAACATATCTCAAAAATGTATGTTTTGTTAACAAAAAAGTTTGAAATTATTACTTATTTAGATCAAGAAAATTTACTAAATAAAAAAAACTGAACTTAATTCTAAATGCAGACATAAAAATAAGTACCTTTTAAAAAATTATTAAAAAATGAGCAAACTTATCAACCAAATTTATTTAATTCTAAATACCAATTAAAAATAGTAAATTTATATATTCATATATATATATATATATATATATATATATATATATATATATATATATATATATATATACACACTGTGTGACAAAAGTTATCGTACGCTAAGAAAAAAAAAAAATATTCAATATAGACACAATTTTTCTGCTATATTTAATGAAAATTATTTATAATTTTTTTTTTGATAGTATTTATTTTGTTAACTTATGAATTTTTTGGAATTTATATTGAAATAACATTAAAATTAGGCTCAAAATTTGAAAAAAGTACATTAAAGATGATGACAAAAGTTATCGTACACTTGGCGTACACTAATGTTTATTTAACTCCAAACCGTTATGTCCACCATTTTTCATACATTTTTGAAAATAAAGTAAACTATAAACACTTTAAGATTATTTTCAATTGTTTTAAATGAATTTTTTGGTTAAAAAAAAAGTAAAATGAGCTCGAAACGGGTTAAGACCACTGTAGAAATTCGTAAGCTAATAATTAAGCATTGGAATGAAGGAAAATCGTTAAATTGTAATGCAAAAATTGTTGATTCTAAAAAATCCACAGTTTCTTCAATTATTAACAAGTTCAAAAAAACAGGAAAATTAACTGATTTGCCCCGAAGTGGTCGTCCAAAAAAACTGAATAAGCGTGCTGAACGAAGCTTAGCTTCCACAATCAAGAAAAATCGTTTTGTAAGTGCCAAAACTTTAGCTTGCAAAATAGAAAACGATTTGGGGGTTAAAATTAGTCCAAAAACAGTCATTCGAAGTCTTAAAAGACAAGGAATAGTGAGTCGCGTTCCAAGAAAGGTTCCTTGTATTAGTTATAAAAATTGTAATCTTCGATTAAACTATGCTAAAACGTACATTGATATGCCAGACTCATTCTGGAATAAAGTCTTATGGACAGATGAGTCTAAATTTAATGTAAAAAGATCTGATGGTAGAATTCGTGTATGGCGTTCATCAAAAAGTTGCTTAGAAAATGGAACTACAGTCCGAACATTTAAACACGGAAATGGATCAGTAATGGTTTGGGGATGTATGTCGGCAGCAGGTGTTGGAAAGTTAGTATTTATTGAAGGAAATATGGATAAACATTACTATAAACGTATTATTAAAGAAAATGTTGAACAATCAGCACGTAATCTTGGTATTGGTGATGACTTCGTTTTTCTTCAAGATAACGATCCCAAATCACAGTGGGCCATTGACTGGACAAAAGTATAAAAACCATAGTCAGAGTTTTAATGTCATAATGGTTTTAAACAATTATATAGATATTATAAAACAGTTTAAAACTGTTTATATACACTTAAAATTTTAATGCATATACAAATGATGTGGTTGAAGTAGACGCAAATGTAAATTAGAAAAAAAAAAATTATAAAGAGAAAAATGTTGTTTAAAAAATCGATGGAAATAAATAACATTTACATAAAGTATTGCGCTTTTTAAAATATTATATTATAACTCTATATGTTATCTGGATTTTAAAAGTTGTTTGACTCAAATTGGAATGTAATTAACAAATTTGCAGCTACTTTAAACAAGCTTATTATTTTATATTTTATTGTATGACTTTTGTTTTTATTTGACAAAGTATTTTTTTTTATTGTTACATCTTGCTTTTATACTTAGATATTTTGAAGCTTCTATATGTTTCCTTTATAAATTTCATAAATATGGCTGCCACTAGGCGCCACCTTGGTTTTCTTTCACATTTGAACATCTCTTTCCTAACCAAAAATCTGTAATTGCGCTCAAAAATTTTTATTTGCACAAAATTTTAAAAAACGCGGAAAACATATAATACGATCTTACTCATACTAAGCGTAGTACTGAACAATAATATATATATATATATATATATATATATATATATATATATATATATATATATATATATATATATATATATATATATAGTTAGTAATTTTTATATAAGAGTTAGTAATTTTTTTAAAGTGTACGATAACTTTTGTCACACAGTGTATATATGTATATATATATATATATATATATATATATATATATATATATATATATATATATATATATATATATGTATATATAATGACCACACGCTTTATTTTGTTTATTGCGAATAACTTCCACCGACAGAAACCATTCTGTTTATGCGGTCATCAAAAAGCCTTTCAAAACAAAATCGCTAAGTATTACCGAGTTCTCGACACTTCATTGTATGTCTTTGAAAGAAATAATTAAACGTCGGATTTTCTGCCCTATCTTCTTAATCAAAGTATGAAAAAACAATATAATTCAATATCGATGTCTTTTAGCTTGTAGATAACTAGAAAAGTTGTGCTTAACAATTTAAACTCTTATCTTTTGAAACATTCATCTTTAAGTTTAAGGACAATATGAGTCATCCACTATATTTTTGTCAATAACATTTTTTCAACTTAGTCCAACTTTTGCTTAGTATTATTCAGCTTAGACAACAAATTTTCAAAAACAGTTTTTTTAAAAAAGAAGTTATAGAAGGTAGGACGAACAACCATAAAAATTTGGACTGGTTTTAAATCACCTGAGTAGAGGCAATTTGGGATTATCGGGTTTACGCCTATTTTGTCGAATCCGAAGAAATTCATCGGGTTTACGATTTTTTTAATTGCGATCGGAATGAGTTTTATTGTAGTGACCCACGGACCAAATTCCTTGTATCGTTTTTGAATTGTTTTCAATACAGTCTGCTTGGAAATCTTCAATTGTCAAATATCATATTGACGCTCCCCTGCCTCATGAAGTGAAATCATGAAATGAATTTCTCACTTTCCTTATAAAGAAATGTGAAAAAATGGTGGGTGACTTATTATTATTTTCGGAACCAGCAAAACGATGGCTCCGCGCAAAATCGGACTATCTGCAATCTCCGCGGAAAACAAATTTGGCATATCTGCAATCTCCGCCAAAAACAAAATTGGCATATCTGCAATCTCCGCGTAAAACAAAATTGGACTATCTGCATTTTTGCCAGATACCTTTTTGGACTATCTGCGTTTTTCGGGTGCATAAATTTTTGGTGGTGTTTCTTTAAATATTTGAAGTTTTTTATAAAATTCTACAATTTTTTAAATAATAGCGATTATTTAAACATTTATTAATAGCGATTTAGACACAAAACCTTGATCATAACTTGATTAAGTTTGTGAGTAATCAAGTAGTTTTAGTTAAGATAAATATGTTAAAAATAACTTATGTTATTGTTAATAATAATATAGCATATGTAACAAAACATTGTTATGTTACATACTAATTGCTAAATTCATCATACATACTTTGTCAATTTTATTTAGCCTTGTTGTTGTGACTAATAAGTTTAGATCAAATTAAATTCTTGTTATGTTATGTTGCAATGTTGCTAAGTGGTCTTTATACACAAGATCTGCATATAAATATATACAGGATGTCTGCGAAATCAGGGAAATGCCAGGGAATTCGGATATCTTCAAAATAATCAGGGGATTATCAGAGAAATTAGGTTAAATTTTAGAAAAATCAGGAAAGATGAGTCTTTATCAAACTTATATAACTTAAATAAGTTGTATATAGTTCACGTAATCTAAAAGTTTATTTGGCAGAGAGTTTTATGAACTTCTCTTATATATTTATGTGGGTTGTATTATTGTTTATATTTTTGCAGTTGAAGAGCATTTTTCTAAACGAGAAATAGGTAAATATCAGGGAAAAGCTAGGGAAATCCAACTTATAATATTGGCAGACACCCTGTGTATATATATATATATATATATATATATATATATATATATATATATATATATATATATATATATATATATATATATATATAAACTATGTTAGTGTATTCTATAAATAGAGTGCTCAATGGTCTTAAAGAGCAGAGCAGTAATAAATTAGTAAAAAGACTTATCTAATTTTTTCTTCCACAACTTGTTTCACCATCAATAAGTAATCAGGAAGGTAACAAATTAATCATTAGTTAACATGTTATATATTAACCTTATATATTTATAAACTTATCTTTCACCATCACTAGGTTCATCAGACTTCCTGATGAACCTACTGATGGTAAAACAAGCTGTCAAAGAAAAAATTAGATAAGTATTTTTGCTAATTTATATATATATATATATATATATATATATATATATATATATATATATATATATATATATATATATATATATATATATATATGTATACACATATCACAATAATTTTGTGTATATATAAATATATGTATGTATATATATATACTATACGTGTATATATAAATATATGTATGTATATATATAAATATATGTATATATATATATATATATATATATATATATATATATATATATATATATATATACATATATTTATATATATACATACATATATTTATATATACACGTATAGTATATATATATACATACATATATTTATATATACACAAAATTATTGTGATATGTGTATACATATATATATATATATATATATATATATATATATATATATATATATATATATATATATATATATATATATATATATATATTGTAACCTAGATCGTAACTAACAAAATTATTGTTATTAACCTATTTTTGTTCATTAAGCAATCAAACTATGTGGAGTTTTCTTTGTTGTCTACTTAAAACCATTCTTTTTTGGAGATGCCACTTAACTGAACACAAACTAGTTAAAAACTCATGCATTAGTATTAAACATTATGGTTTCCAACTTTTCTTAAACTTGGTTTATCAATAATTAGGATCAAAATCAAACTGAACCTAAAGTTCAGTTGGATTTGAGCTCTAAACCATTAAACATTGGTTTAATCAGATGTCACCTCAACTGCAGTGATGATCAAACAATTTTGGTCCAATTATATTTGATAATTTTTTTATATCCAAGACTTTGGGATGTAATGATATATAAAAAAGGGTTGTAATTTTTTTACTATGATAGTAATAACTATGATACAATCAAAAATAGCTGTATTTTTTCTATAAAAGAATAATTACAAAATAACAAAAAACTGCTGTTTTAAATAAACATATCCTTAACTTGCACATTGATCTGAATATCAGGCTTTTATTACTTTTACAGTATACCCAATATAATAAATTATCACATTTGTAATAGACAATATTAATTACTTGAATTTAAATTATAGTCACATTTAGGTAACTTTTAACTTTAGAAATTATAATTTAACATACAAACACAACTTATCTAAAAACATCTATAATTTTGTAGTCCTAACATATTTTTAAGATCTAACATATTTTATTTGACAATAGCAATAATACACTTGAATTAATTAATTTTTGAAGCTAAACAAACTAACTTGTTATTTTCACATTTAACCAAAACATGACTGACTGCTATATGCTATATAGTATACCTATATAATATAGATAACACAGTAACACTACTTTTTTTTTTCTGTTGAAAATAGACAAACTTGAAAAACACCAAACAATGTTTCGAATAAGCCTCGTAAAACTGTAAAACGTTTTCTTAATCCAGCAGCATTTTAATTTCAAATTAAATTTGAATACATAAAATTGGTTTTGCGATCAGCTACACTTTGATCAATTCATGATGTGTATACGCTTACTAAGTTCAGACTTGAGATTAAAGTAGATGCAGACTGTTCTTATTTTAGCCGCTAAAATGATGTTCTAAAAATATTATAAATTTTTCATTTGCATTAACATACCATGTCATATAACTATTTAAAATAATTACTTCTAAACAAAATCAAATGTGGCAAGTGAAACTTTGTGTTAAAACTTAAACAGATTTATATCTCAGGAATAGATGGAAAATAATGCAATTACTGTCTTCTTATTAACAACTTATTTCATGAGATCTGCCATTTGTAGTGAAATCACATTTTGACAAGGCGCATAATTTCATGCAATAAAAACTTTGAACGCCCGGAGAATGCAGATAGTTCAAAAATAAAGCTGGCGGAAAATGCAGATAGTCCAATTTTGTTTTACGCGGAGATTGCAGATATGCCAATTTTGTTTTTGGCGGAGATTGCAGATAGTCCGATTTTGCGCGGAGCCATCGAAAACCAGAAATGTAACAATCAGACAATATTGTTAAAAAAAGTTTTTTTTTTTTTTTACTGGCCTGTGTTATCGATTTTATGTTGTTTTTCTTGTTAAAGTTAAAATAATTATAAGTTTAAAATATATGTACATTTTCTCCAAATTTTAAACAAGTTTTCACTCAAACATGCAGCAATCCAATTTTATGAAAATGAAAAACCAGAAATGTAACAATCAGACAATATTGTTAAAAAAAGTTGTTTTTTTTTTTTTACTAGCCTGTGTTGTCATTTTTATGTTGTTTTTCTTGTTAAAGTTAAAATAATTATAAGTTTACAATATATGTACATTTGATTTGTAAGATTGAGAAAAAGATTCACCCTTTTTAAAACTATTTTGCAATTAATGATTGTTTACTGAATTTTTATGTTTCTTTTTTTTTAAAAAATATTTTGATTTATAAGAAGTAGAATTATTTTATATCTAAAAGTTATGAAAAGCAAAATAAGTTGTATTTTATAACTCTTAGCTATTTAAATTTAAAAAAATGGTGCTACTTTTTTTTCTTAAAAATGAGCCTTATTATATGAGTTAAATTTAACATTACATGAGTTGTATGGCAGGTTTTTTTTCTCAGAGAATACATCAGTAAAATATGGACAATAATTTTGTTTGTATCAATTGTGGACAACATAATATATCTGTCTATAAAAACTTTCCCAATGGAATCACAAAGTTATCAACTTGTGTATGTATTGCTATGTTTTTGCTGACTAATTTTTTAAATACAGTCAACTTCGTGGGTGACACCGCTTCTTACTTTGAGTTGTTAATATACTTTTATGTTTCGAGTTTCTGTTATTTTTTCAAAGCTATGTAAAAAGTTACAACTCCTAACAAATATTGTGTTTGAGCAAATTTACTATAATAAATCTACTTACTTACTTTTCCTTTAAATTCTTGTTAAATTCTTGTTTAATGTTTACTAAATTTTTGTTGTTGTTGTTGTTGTTTTTGTTTGTTTGGTATTTTAAGTATGTAAATGATTATGATATAATGTTTAATGTTCAAGATAAATTATTTCTAAAATTTCACTATACAGAAATTTAGGTCTAACAGCTTAATTCATAATAATATATAATTTTAGTAAAGAAAACTGATTTAAAAGAAATCTCTCAAGCAATCTTTGTATAGCTTGGTAATATCCTCAACTCCATTCCAATTATCAAAACAACTTGTTTTCAAACAATCCATTCTGGCAAATATGGATATTCAAATGAAGTTTTATTTTGTAATTGTTACAGTAAAATCTTTTTTTTTTGTTTATTTAGATATTTTGTAAAAAAGTGGTCGATTGTTATAGTGAGTATGACAATGTTCTGATCTCTTTAAATCTCCTTCTTCATAAGAAAGAAGCATTTCGTCACTTTCTTTTTAACAAGAAACATATTGTAAGTAAAAATGTGTTGTAACTTCACATAAAAGTTATCGGGGCAATAATTTCTGACTGAAAAGTAGGAATCATTATAAATGAAAAAAGATAAAAATCTGTTATTGTTGCAGAGTTAGCTACAGCTTTAAATACAAAAATTTTGTAATATTCTTTGAAAATATAGTTTGACATAAAAAAAGTTTAGGCTTTGTTCAAATATAGTAGTCATGCATGGTTCTTTTAAATAGAAATACTATATAATAAATTTCTTTTTTCAGAATTACAAACAGCTTATTGTTTTGTATGTTCTTACAGAATCTTGTATCTTTTTGAATTTCCTTCTATATATAACATTTAAAAATTCATAATTTACATGTTTGCTTAAAAATTACTTATAGATAAAAAAAGTTAGGCATCCAGAACCAGGTATCCAGAAACCCAGAATTTGTCTTTTTCTGAAACATTAATTCTTATAAGACCTCAGAACTGTTTTCTGTTATAACTGCTGACAGCATTAGGTGATTTTCTGCATACAACAAATCCAGCATTACTTATGTGATCAAATATATAGTTCATCTTTTAGCAGTAGTAACTGGCCTTTTATTCCAGAAATAAAAAGTAGATTTAAATGTCCCTGGCATAATTTCATTTTTATTGTTGTTAAATTTATAATTTTGATTGAGTTGTTATTCTAGTTCATTATTTTAAGCAAAAAAATACAGTATAAAGCAAAGTTAAGAAAACAAAACTAAGAAAGTTTTAAAACTTAAACTGAAAAATTTTTAGTTTTTTATATTTTTTTTCTTTTGTTTTATTTTGTTAACCTTTTCAAAATTTTATCAGAACTAATTGCCAAGTTTTGAAAATCAAATACCAAAAACCTGGTTCTGGCTAATCTGTATGGTTCTGCATGCCTCAAAAACGTATTCACATTCATCTTTTCACGTTGTAGTAACTAAAAACTCTTTAATGTATTGTTATGTCTGAAATGGTTTTCTTATCCACATTGTGTTTCAAATTTCAATGGAGTTATGAACTGGGAGTTGTTGCTAGAGAAAAGAATATATCAAATATTTTTAATAGTTACTGGAGGTGCGTTATGTAATTTTTTCATCATTTATCGTTTTTGTTGTCTCATGTAAAGTACCATAAATGCTATCAGTTATGATATGTTGCACAATTAAAATTTTGTCTCGAATATAAAAAGATTTTTTTTAACATGATATTATTGTAATAAAAGTTTATCAGTTGAACAACATTTAGAACTCATTTAATACTCACAAAGTCTTTTTGTCTGTTCAGTGATTTTGTAATAAAATTTGAAAATGTTCAGTTTCTCTTATGTAAGGTTGCAAAAATCTTTATTTGAGAAATGGCTTTGAAAATGACAATGTTTGTGGGATTGGTACAGTGCTATTACACACGGCGATCTCAATTTATCAAGTTTGTAGTTTTTCTTCTTAAAGTTAATTAATTTGTTTTAAAGTATTGTTCATTACAGAATTTGTGCAAAATGAATAATTTTATCATATTGCGATATATTAGTTTGAAGGTAAAGATTGTGTTATAGTTTTTCTGAAAACAGAAAAGCTGTTGCTTTTCTTTTTAAAATTAATGTATTCTAACAGAATAGAATGGTTCTAGGGCTTTGGCAATTTTTCGAGTTGCAATACTTGCAAGTTATGGAACTTTATTTAACCTTGCAATTGTGGTATGGAGCAGTGATGATTTAATGATTTCGATCTGGTTAGCAAGATTGTTTGTTTACACTTCACTAGTGCAGGCATTGAAAGGTGATTTAAAACTGGCGTTTTTTTATACACGTACACATTTTAATTAATTTGTGCTGCTCATCCTAATGTTATGTGCTGTATGATCTTATGTATTGTTTGCGCATCCTGTCGTAATGTCATGTGCTATTTGTTCTTATATGTTATTTCAGTGATAACAAAGATGCCACTTTTTATTGCTTCATTAGTTGTACTAATTTCAACTGCTTCACCTGCTATGATCAGTAGCGTCGCTTTTTGTTTAGTGATGTGATTAATCTAATTTCATGAATGTAGCTTCAGCGTAAAAGTTGTACAAAATTTATTTTGTAATTTTGATAAAACATGTCTAAAGATTGTAGCTGTAGAATTGATAGAAGTAATAAAAATGAAATAAAATTTTTTCTGTGTAATGTTAGCTTTTGAAAAAAATATTTAATATCGTTTAATATAAAGTATTAAGGTAGTTTTTATTTATAAGTTGAAATAATTTTTGATTTCAGTTTATTTGAAAAATATCTTCAATTGTTTATTGCAAAGGCTCGATGCTTCACTTACAAACTGCATCTCAATTCTTCATTATTGAGAGTTCGTTACTTATCTAGCTTCGTGAATATATCTCTCAGGAAAGTTTCTACCACTTCGTCTTCCTTGTCATCAACAAGGTTATTAATTAGGTCGGTGTTAACATGAAACTTTTGTCCAATGACTTCGGCAATAGCTTGGGCTCGTTCGAGAGCCTTGTCCATAGCCATAAAAGCTTCCAGAATACGTTTGCCTGTTGATTTGCAATGTCCAACTAACGTCTTTGCTATAAGCTTTCTAAGAGATCGGGCACTTTTAATATGCTTTTTCAAATATTTAACATGACGGCTGCTTAAATTATCGTCCTTCTCTTCAGAACTTTGGTCTAGTTTATTTAATTCTTTTGCTTCATGTTTTCCTTCATTTGCAATTCCTAAATCATTTAAGTTAATGGTTTCTGTGATTTTCTTTTCTCCGCTCTCAATCGGTTGAGTTGATGTTCTAAAAAGTTGTGTCACGGTGTTGTCGTCTATCTTGTCTTGATTAATATCAATGTCTATGGTAACAGGTTTTGCTTTTTTTCGCTCCGTTTCGATCGCTTCGAGTTCGTTTAACTCGATCTTTTTCTTTTTTATAAGCTCCTTCCACGCAATCATTCTTAATCCAGCGGGAAGGTCAATCAGGAACTTATCTGGTACTTTGTTTTCGTTAGCTTTTAACAGCACTGATTTCAATGAGTCGATTTTTTCTTCAAGCGCTTCCGTCGGCATCTCATTCTTTTTAGTAAATTTCGCAATATCGGAATCTACAAAATTTTCTAAGGTTAAAGAATGTTGAAGGGCTGACTTGATCTCGTTTATTTTTAATGTTTCAATTGTGGATTTGTCTGTTACTGAATACGTGTCATTTATAATTGAGCTATGCTGTTCTATGCTGTTTCTTTTCTCTGATGACATGACGTCATCTTCATTTATAATTTTAGGTTTCTCAATAATTGATTTTTTTTCATCATAGGAGAAATTATGATTTTCTTGGTTGCTATTTTTATTGCTGAATGCTGCTGCCGTCATTTCTATTGTACTGCTTGCATTTTTAAAGTTTGAAAGTTCTATTGACTGTTCTTTAAATTCACTTTGGTCATTTTTAGTAGATTTTGTAAGATCTTCAGAAAACTCTGATTTTTTTGAAGCACTTGTCGCTTCACGATTTATACCGGCAGTTTCACCAATGTGGTTAGTGGCTTCTTCTTCTGCTACGCTTAAGATTTGACTTTTCATTATTTCATCGTTACCGGCTAAGTTATCTTCTTTTTTTACAGCATTATTTTCTCTTATATCTTCTTTATTTTTTTCATTATTTCTTATTTCTTCTTTACTTTTTTCGATACTATTCGCCATCTTAGTATCACTTATTTCTACGTTTTTTTGCGAGTGACTGTTTTTTGCATTAGTCAAAGTATCACTTAGTTCTGCGTTAAGGATTGGTATATCACTCACTCTGCTTCTACCTCTTTTTTTATAGGTGTTTGTTTTATCGCTAACTTTGCTTTTTGCATCAACTCGCTTTTTCTTTTGACTTTTTGAATTCTTTTTTATGCTTTGCTTCTTTGAAGGGTTCTTTTTGTCGATTTTGTTTTTCTTTGGAGATGATTTCATTCCTACTAATGTCCCACCTTTTTGCTTAGTTTCTTCTTTAGCTTTAACCTTTTGCAATGTGGCTAGTGCTAGTGCTTTTCTCGCTAACTTTCGAATATCACTCCGCGTGAGTTTGTTTCTTTTTGCGGACTCTATTTGTGAAAAAATCGAGTTAATTTCTCCTTTTGTATTTATGAAACTGAAGGGTTTTTTTTTTGAATGATCCACTTTGTCTGCGTTTCGCTTCACTTTAAGAGCAGACGTAGCTTTGGCATTCAGTTCGTTGCGCTGATCGTTAGAAAAAATTGGTGCCATTAGGTCTGTAAATTCTTCAGACGCTTTTTCTGTTTGTTTACTTCGCTTGTTTCTGGCTGAAGTATACCGCGCGGATGCTACAGCCATTAGATCAGTTTCCAAAAGGTTTTTATTTAGAGGGGCTGGCATGAATTCAGTTTCAGTTTTTTCATCTAACAGTTCATTTTCATCTGATTTGAATTCGCTTTTTAACTCATCCACCAGTTTATCTAAATAATAAGAGAGATTTGAACTTTCCTTAAGCACTTTTTTTTTCCTCTTTAAAAACAAAATGCGATTTCTAAGAAGCGATTGTTTAACCAGATATGGTTTTTATTAGTCGATAGTTTTTTGAATAGTCAAGCAATCAGACTTGATTATTACAGTGCTTTATTTTAACACGTGTCCTTGTATTTGGGGGTGGGAGTTAAGGTTAGTTTTAGTCTAATTAAAATTAGCCGACTAACTTTTTAGTCTAACTAAATTTAGTCCACTAACTTTTTAGCGTAACTAAAATTAGTCGACTAACTTTTTATTCTAACTATAATAAGTCGACTAATACCCCATTCACACCAAAAAAACCGAGTTTTATTATATAAAATAATCTGTACCATGAAATTATATGAACATAATATGAATTTTAATAAATAAATCACTTTAAAGACATTCATTAAAATTTATTATTTTTAAGAAATTTAAAATACGCAATATAATTTGTGACAATTAGGTAATAAAAATGTTGTGTTTGTACCTAGTATTGCCCCAAATTTTCTTTTATTGAATTAAATAAAAATTGGTTTGTTAGCAGAACAACTCCGTCAAAAACAGCTGATATTTTATATCGAAAACATAATTAGTTATTAGCATTTTTATAATAACTTTTAAAAGAAAAACAAAATTGAGAGTTGAACAAGATATATATTCAATCATACACTATAGAAATAATAAAAAATATTAATTGCCTAACTGTTTCTTATTGTTGACACTGTAAATTTCT
Organism: Hydra viridissima; assembly: GCF_058129835.1. NCBI lineage: Eukaryota > Metazoa > Cnidaria > Hydrozoa > Anthoathecata > Hydridae > Hydra > Hydra viridissima. The sequence goes on from NW_028324309.1 coordinate 10,039,796, forward strand.
GCGTTTTTATGAACGAAACGTTTGTAGAACGAAATAAATTACGTATTATTATCTCAAAAAATCATTGCAGTTATTATATAAAGGAAATCCGAAAATGCTTCTGCGCATAACACACCTTTCAAAAACATGGCACCATCTTTTTTTATAAACTGATTTCACATGTGTTTTATAATTTGTAATTCACTTTAATTAGAAAGTGAAAAAATTCACATCTGAACCGCTTTTCATTGAAATTTAAAACAAGTACTTAATAATAACGGGGGACTTATTAGATAAGTTTTATTACAAAATTCCAAGTATATATGTCGCAAACCTTTCTCTAAAAACCTGAAAAACTCTGAAAATCGAACCTTGAAATAGATGCCCTGCAGATAAAAATTGTAACTTACAGCAATTTGTAATTAAAAACATGGCGCTCAAACCACTTCACAACTAACGCATAACAAGATTTTAAAAAAGTATATTTTTCGTAAATTAAAAATTTAGTCGACTGAATTTAGACTAAAAAGTTAGTTGATTAAACTCAGTAGGACTACAAAGTTAGTTGGCTAATATTAGTTACGCTAAAATTTCAGTCGACTAACTTTAGTTATACTAAAAATGTAGTCGACTAATTTTAGTTAGACTAAATTCTTATTCACTAATTTGACTGAAATACTAGTCGACTAAATTTAGTTACGTTTTTTTTAGTTAAGTTAGTTACAATTTTTAGTTTTGGACACAACACTAGTCCTTATAAAAATCAATTTCTGAATGAAATTTGATTTTTCGAACAGATGACTGAGGATCGTGTTCTCTCAAGATATTTAAAAGTAGATAAATGTGTTTAAAAAAGTGTCCAGTGGTAAAACTAAAGATTATTCAACCTAAGAAGGAAGATAAGCCTCTCATATATATATATATATATATATATATATATATATATATATATATATATATATATATATATATATATATATATATATATATATATATATATATATATATATATAATATATATCTATATAATATATTTTTAGATATCTATACTTTATACTTTTTTAAATATTCTTTTCGATCACATGATGCGAATGTAATTTACTGTAGTTTTTTTTTTTAAATAGTAAATAAAGTGTAAACACAGGTAACTATATTTATATAAATGAACGTCCTGGATTTAAAATTTTTAGTTTTTTATTGGGACTCAATTTTTAGATTTGTAGAGAGTATGGTTCGTAAGCGCTCATACGTAAAATAGTGATATGATCAAAGAGAATAGTGCAGTAAAAGAAAACTCCCAGAAAGTCAAGTTCAAAAGATAAATCTAATTAAAGTTTGGTTGAATTGTTTTCGGTATTAGTGGTTAAAAAGTCAAGTTTAGTATGATAAAATATAATATCTATATTTTCTCTCCATTTAACAACATATGCTTTTTGAATTTAAAATTGTTACTGCACGGTAAAGCTATATGAAATTTGAAAAGGACTGTGCATCAAATCGAAAGTTCTCTATTCAAAATACATTCTTTTAAAGAAACCACCCCTTTCCCAGAAGTTTTAATAATAAAGTTAACAGGTTATTGGGCGAATAAGATGGTATTTCTACGAATAAGATTCTCAATAATATTATAATTTATAGGCTTACTATTTCCGGCTTTTGTTTCCAGACTTCTTGTAAAGACAATAAGAAAAACCAATAAAATTCCAGCGCCCTTCATTCTGTAAAACAAAAGTCAGTGATTAGAATAATATCATAAAAATGATCCAAAAGTGTAATTATTGCAACGACAAATCATTACAATATGATTGATGTGACTATTATTAAATTGAGGTAATTGATACCTCGGTTTTTTGACGATTATTTTGCTGTGTAAACCATACTGAGTTGTGTTCCCGCTTATACGAGTATTTATTAAAGGCAAAACTTGCTCTCATTTACAAATTTTGTTTTGAATCAGTTTTCCTCCCCAAAAAAAATTATTTCAAACATGGAAAATATAAATGCATCAACGTTGTTCTTCTTATAAGCAAGAAAAAAATCTTTTTGAGAGTTAACTGAGGAACAATGCAGGTGACACGTGATATTTTTAGTTTGGAGTTTTACAGGCTGTAGAGCGTATGTAGAAAGAAATTTTTTTTTTTTAAAGTTGATGTTCATTTAATCTCTATTTTAATTCTTTTTTTTTTTAAAGTTTAGAATGATTTTTAAAAATGGATGATAGGTTTAAATATATATTAAAGTTTGATAGGTGCCTTTTTCTTTGTTTACAACGAGTTTTTTTGTAACTGTGAAATATATCAGAAACCTACCTTCACTTGATTCTCAACCAAAAAATGAGCTTAAAAAGTTTACGAAATTCTTAAATCCATTTCATTTTTAAAAACAAATAAAATAAAACTTTCTCCTACTTAAAATCCGTTTGCAAGCCTCACACCTCGGTTGATGTGTTTCACATGCCAATTCGCTGGTACAAAACCATGCATCAAACGAGTGTAAGAACGCCTTGCGACTTTCAATCGTGCTGGTTGCGAATGATGAATTATCTTTTTTAAAAGATCTAGTAAGAAAGATGTATTTTATTCAAGAAAGTGGCATAGCACGCTAACAAACTATTGATTAGAGTTATATCAAAATACAGGTGTTGCAAACCGTTTATATCAAAATACAGGTGTTGGCAAACGCTCTTATTCACAGTTCGAAGCTAATTTAGTTTTTAACTTTTCGTTTTAATTTTGAAACATCTATCGTAGAATATAAACAATTTTTAGCTCAATGTCAAGTTTATTAAATTGTTTAACGTTTCTTCAAAAAGTTCGTTCACTTTTAAGTTTATTTTTTAATGAAGATTACGTAAAGTTGTAATTGAGAAATCCTTGTTAAATAGAGGATTGTACCAGATTCTCCTAATATTGAGCTGAGTTAGATTTTGCAACAAGTCTTCCTTTACGCATAAAGTTGATAAAATAAAATTATAGTTGGATAATAATTTTCCGCGTGGGATAGGGTAATATCCATTACAAAACTTTAAACTGTCATGAAACAGTCAGTGCACAGTCCGCATCCATTCGCTACAGTGTGTTCATCAGAACTACCTCCTCCTTTTTCTTTTTCCTTTCATCATTTGTCAATGGGAAAAAAATGCTGTTCTCCTTGTTAACGCCAAACCTCAAATAGCTAATGTCACGCAAGAAAAAAAATTTCGGAGATGGTTTTTTTTAATCTAACCCGCGGCATTCACCTAAATAGGCTCCTCTGGAAATCATTGTTATTCTACAAAAAAAATCATTAATAAGTATTTTGTTAACAAATATCAGGTTCAAGAATTTATTGAAACTTTTTTCATCAACAAGCAGATTTCTTCACAAAGTGAAATTGAAATATTAGAGTGGATGGTAACAAATAATTGTAAATTATGGCGAATACATCATAGGTGCTTTGTCAAAACAAGTCGGATTTTTCAAAATAAGATTTTAACTCATTTTTGTTCATAGAAATATATTTTTTATGTTAAAAATATATTTTAAACACATTTTATACAAATATAATATTTTATAATATAATATATTTTTATAAAATAAATTATAGAGAAAAAAAAATTTACCTTCAATTTTTTTTAAAATACGGAATGTTTAGATGTATAAATATTTTAGAAAGTGTAAGTATTTTCTTTTTAAAATAAGAGAGTTTAAAGTAGACGAATAAATAAAACAAAACTCTTCAAAAAAAACGATTTTATTCCAGCATGACTCACGTTTTCTCTTCCAAAAACAGTTACAAAAGGGCAGTTAAAACCATGAGACACAGAGGCCCACCATGAAGAGACACAGAGGCCCCCCTGTGAAGCGCGAAAACTCCACCCTTTCAGTTTACAAATATATCGAAGGTCATAGAAGTAGTAAGAAAAAAAAAAAAAAAGTTTAAATAAAATTTCAATAATAATAATAATCAATAAACTTTTGATAATTATAGATCAACCTTTTTTGCCCGTTTTTTAATCTACATAAAAAATGATAAATTTCTTGATAGGTTCTTGCTTAATTTTTTTATTATTTTGAATGTAATTAAAAAATATGTTCATAGCAACGCGTATGGCAACGGAATGTGTCTTCTACCCAGTGGGCACGCAACGTTTTATGCACGTTTTATGCACGTTTTTTTCAGGTTTCTCCGTCCATGGTATTTGTGTGACGTTTTATGAACGTGAATAAAACGTTGGTAAAAGCACGTCATATTTAAAGCGTAAAAAAAAAGGTTATATTAATTTGTTAGCCTATATTTTCTAATTTCTAAGAAGCATACGCAAAATATATATTTAAATATACCTCTTAAAAGTTAGAAAATATAGGTAGACAAATTAAAATAACAGTTTTTTCACGTCTTTAAATCGTTTGAAAATGCCGTACTTTTACCAAAGTTTTATTCAAGTTCAAAAAACGTCACACAAATACCATTAACGGATTTTTTTGAAAATACAAAAATATCAGGAGTATTAGAATAAAAAATGGCGGAATATATGGCCTAATACAAGGTATGCAAATATAAATTTAACAGATTGCTGTACATTAATCTGTTAAATCTATATTTGATTGCAAATAAAACTATACTTGATGTCTAAATATCTAGATTTGATATCTAAATTTCTAAGTAATCTTTATATATAAATTATTTAGAAATTTAGATATTAAATATAGATACAGTCGACTCTCGATATCTCGAGCAGTAAGGGGACCGGAAAAAAAGTTCGAGATATCGAGAAAAGGGTTGAAAATAAATAAAATTGCCCGACTTTCATTAAAACAAGTTATTTTTCTGACAAAAATCATTAACAACAAAAACTACAACTTTTGGAAAAAATCTGTTATCTGATATTGCTTTAAATTATCCATCTTTTCCATCTTCATTAAATCCTCAAGTTTTAGTGCTAGGGATTGTATTTCATTTCCGTATTTTGAGCTGTATTGCGAAGCATTTTGAATTGTTTCAAAAGCAATTTCTAATTGAATATCAGATGGGCGTGGCGGGGCTTTGACGTCAATAGCTTCGTCAACGCTATCTTCAACTTCATTATCGTCGTTTTCAAAATTAGGGTCTAAAATCTGAGCAATGATTTCAGCATCAGTAGCAAGTGAACCGGTGGTTACTACATCGCAATCTAAACCAATGTAAGATTCCGCTGAGAGAACTTCTTGGACGGCACGAGGATCTAACTCTCGCAAACGGTTAAGTTCTTCTGTCAAAAATTTAAAAGAATGATCATCATCAGCTTCTTCAATATTCTTGTTTGTTTTGCTGATACCAGCTTTTTTAAAGCAGTTGATGACAGTCTCCTTCGACACAGCATTCCACGAAGAAACAAGATCTTTCATTGCTTGAAGTATAGAAATTTTTGGCATGGGTTCGTTATTATCGACAGCCTTGATATACAAACGCACAATTTTGTGACAATAATGAGCTTTAAGACTTCGTATTACGCCTTGATCCATGGGCTGAAGGACAGATGTGGTGTTAGGGGGGGAAAAATATTAGGTTGATGTTGCTTAGCCCTTCAATGTGTGGGTGGGCAGAACAGTTATCCACCAGGAGTGCTACTTTCCTGTCTTGAGCACGAAAAAATGAGTCAAGTTTCATTACCCATTCTGTAAAAAGGTCTCCGGTCATCCAACTTTTTAGCTGATTTTTATATGTGCAAGGAAGTTGTTTAATGTGCTTAAAACACCGTGGGTTTTTAGATTTTCCAATAACAAACATAGGTAATTTTTCTCCCGTTGCACTCCCTGCTGCTATGCCTGTTAGTCTGACTTTACTATTTTTTCCCCCAAAACATTTTTCTCGTGATAAATGGTATGTTTTGTTTGGTAGACACTGGTAAAATAGTCCAAACTCATCGACATTGAAAATGTTTTCAAGCTTGTAATTCAAAAGCAATGTTGGAAGTGTAGTTTCATTCCACGAAGCAGTCATATTATTCGTCACGGCGGCACTTTCGCCTGAGATTATTTTAAAGCTGATGCCGTTCCTAAAAATAGGAACAGAATAATTGAATTTTAATTACACGTTTAAAAAACTAAATAAATTAAATGTAAACAGATACATGTTATTTGTTTATATTAAAATTGAACAAGATTTGACAAAATTTAACTGACCTTTCTTTCCAATTATGAAACCAACAATCAGATGCTTTAAAATCCAACTCTCCTAATGCTTTTGCGAATTTTAGTGCCTTTTCTTTTAGTATGGTACCATCAATTGGTACTTGTTGACTTCTTTTTGCAACGAACAACGTGTATATGGCCTTGTCTACATTTTTGAAATTACCACTACGAAGTTTCTTCCGTTTGGATTTTGTGCCATTTTTTTCCAGTGAGGTTAATAACTTGGTTTTATTTTTAATCCAGGTTGATAATGTGTTCTTTGGGACTCCATACTTTTTGGCAACCTCTTTGTTAGACATCCCAGTCTCTAGGTCTTTTAATGCCTTGCATTTTTCTATTATAGATTTGTTCGTGAGTTTTCGTTTAACGAGCGGCATGTTGCTGCGTTTGACAAAAAGAATAAATTATATATTAAAGGAAAACTTTTCAGAAATTCGATTCTTAAAAAAAATCGAATTTAAAAATCGAATTAAAAAATTTTTTTTTTTTTCGAAAATTGAAACTTAAAAAAATTAAATTTTATTAAAACATTTTTGAAAAAAAATATGTTAAAAAGTTCGAGATAACGAGAGAAAATTGCCCTGTGGACCGAAAATATTGTTCGAGATACCAAAAAGTTCGAGATAATAAGGTTCGAGATATCGAGAGGATTTTAGCCTAAACTAGTACGTTATGTCCATGGGACCGCTAAAAAAGTTCGAGATACTCAAAAGTTCGAGATATCAAGTATTCGAGATATCGAGAGTCGACTGTATTTAGAAATATATATATATATATATATATATATATATATATATATATATATATATACAGTGGCGGCCGGTGACATTAAACTTTGGTGGGGCCAGCAAATATTAACCAAAAAATATCGCAAATTTTTGAAATTAGCGATGTTTTTAAGGTTCTTTTCTTCAAGGGCCAGTTCAATGAGGCCCTGCGGTGCGTTTTTTCGTCCCATCTGAAAGCACTACAAATTCTGCGCGCGCATCAAAAATAATATTACTACAAACAAAATAAATAGGGCCAGTAAAAATCGGCCCAGCCGTTATTGCCAATGATTTAAAATAACGCTAGAATACTTTGAATAAATTGCAAATAAACATATTACTTATAAAGTAATATAGTTTAAAATTAGAAGTAACTTAGAACTATTTATTTTTATAAAACCTGTCTGCAAATAGTTTAGGCTAATAGTTGCATGTTTAGATATATATAAATACATAATTACATTACCAAATACTTTATCTTAAATAAATATAAGTGGGGCCGGGCCCCTATGGCCCCTATTGACGAGCCGCCACTATATATATATATATATATATATATATATATATATATATATATATATATATATATATATATATATATATATATATATATATATATATATATATATATATATGTAAGGCTATGAGTATTTTGTTGTTTTTCAATCTACAGTAGATAGCTAGCTATAGCAATAAAGATTAACTTTTTTACCTCAGGTTAGGTAATATATTATTAAAATGTTATCACATAGACCAATCTAATTATTGCTTTAAATTTTTTTTTGGGGGTTTAAATTTTTTTTTTTTTAAATAAACCCCATTACAATTTTTTCAAACACCAGGTTTTCAAGTTAAGTTTAAATTAATGTTTTGTTGAGTCCATTTAGAATAACTAACTATCAAATGATTTAAACAAAAGTTTACTAAAAGAAAGAAGGTGTGTGAAATAACTATAAACTTTTTAGTTTGCTTTCTTCTTGGCGTGCACGTAGAAAGGCAGTTGTACAAATGTATGATATATCCATGTCAAATTTTCCAGTGAATCTAGAGCCCCTAGATGAAGCTGAGCCTGAACACAGTTGTATATCTCCAGATGATATAAATCATTATTTGGATGATCCAGTTGTTAATGACTTACCATCAGAAAATGAATGTTCGAAGTTATCAAATTTTCATGAAAATATAACTGAAAATTACAGTTATGATGAGGCTTTATGTTTAAAACTACGCAGTTGGGCAATTAAAAATGGGTGCACACAACAATGTATAAATGAAGTCTTAAACATATTTTTAGAATCTTCTTTTAATGTCCCTAAAGACTCTAGGACGTTGTTGAATACTAAGCGAAACATAATTTGCACTAATCTTGGTAATGGAGATTTCATCTACTTGGGTTTAAAGGCAGAAGTTACAAAACAAATTATTCTTCACTGTATTTCAGAAACTTCTTTGTATTTAAGTTTTAATATCGATGGAATGCCATTATTCAAATCAAGTTCTACTCAGCTGTGGCCTATTCTTGCCTCTATTATGAACTTTGAACCGTTTGTTGTGGGACTTTATTGTGGGAATACCAAACCACCCTTGGATACATATTTAAGAGACTTTGTTAATGAGTTAAAAGATTTGCAGGATAATTTTATCAATGTTAACGGAATTAATTACAAAATTAATATTTATGCTTTTATTTGTGATGCGCCTGCTAGAGCTTTGCTTAAAGGAATTGTTACTCATTCTGGGTTGCATTCTTGTGAGAGATGTACAATAGTGGGGAAAAGTATTACTCACCGAGTAGTCTTTACACATCAAGAAGAAGGTGTTAGTTTGAGAGCAAATGAAAAATTTAAAAATGATGATTATAAGGAAAAAGATGAAAATGGAAGATCTCATCAACAAAGTAATCCAATTCTGAGAGAACTTGATACAATAAACTTTATTAACATGTTTCCATTAGATTATATGCATCTAGTGTGCTTAGGGTGTATGCGGAGATGGTTATATTTTTTAAAAGGGGTTATTAAAGGTACCAATACTGGGAAAATATCCACTAATATGATAAGTCAAATTACTTTTAAACTTGTGGGTCTGAATGGAAAGCTACCAAGTGATTTTGTACGACAACCCAGAATGTTAAGTGAGCTTGATAGGTGGAAAGCAACTGAACTGCGCACGTTTTAGCTTTATACTGGCATAGTTGTTCTAAAAGGAATTATAGACACTGCTGTTTACAAGCACTTTATTAGCTTTTCTGTTGCAATAAGGCTTTTATGCAAAAGTAATACTCATGTTCGTAATTTGAATTTTCAAAGTACTCGTCAACTCCTAAGTTACTTTGTAGTAAATTCCCAGGAAATTTTTGGACAGTTGTTTTGTGTATACAATGTCCATAGTCTCTTGCATTTATGTGATGATGTTTTTTTTTATAACGTTTCTCTTGACATTATATCGTCTTTTAAATTTGAGAATTACCTCCAAAAATTAAAGAAGTTAATACGTAGCAAGCACAATCCATTGGTTCAGATTACAAAAAGATTGGATGAAATGGATGATGTAGTTCTGTTACAGAAGTTGACTTGTAAAATAACTACATCTAAAAAAGATAATTGCTTTTTAACTGAGAATACTGTAGTTTTCTTAACAACACAAGTTGCTGAAGATCAGTTTCAGTGCCAATCGTATTGTAAACAATGTTTGGAAAATTACTTCACTCATTTTCTCCCATCAAAAGATATTGGAATATACTTTCTTAGAAATAGCATTCAACCTGTTGTTTGCTTTGAACGTAAAGACAACCTTTTACGGAAATGTTGCTGTATGAAAGTTGAAGATGGGTTTGTTATTTCAGCATTGGTACATGAGTTGGTTTATTAGCATGAAAATATAGTATTGGATTTAGCATAAAACAAAAAATACTTTTTATATTGTTTATTTTACTTGTCAGTATGTAATTATAGATTAAATAAATCCTGTCAGACTAGTTAAAGTTGCAATCATTTATCTTCCTTTTTAAGACCACACGCCTGCATGGGTGTATATATATGGCCAATTAAACATACATCAAAACACTTCAATTTTATATAATTTTTCACTTGCAAAAGTTAACTTTTGTAAACAGTATTTTACAAATTGCATATTTATTAAAGACATAAATTTTGATGACACTTTTTTTTGTATGAACTATTTGAGAATACTATTTAACAATTGTAAAATATTCATATTGTCAAATAGTTTTATTTTATTCATATTAATATGAATAAAATAAAACTATTTGACAATATGAATTTTTGACAACTATTTGTTCAGAATGTGACATTGTTTGCACACCACATTCATATTTGTGTCATTTTATGTACCTGTTTGTTAAAACATAAACAATATTTTGTTTTTCTTTTTAGTTCAATAAGAAGACTGTATTCTGTTGTGACCATAAATGAAGAAGGTTTGACAAAAAAGTGCATGGTTCCCTTGCACTGGGTTGATGGAAATCAAAAGATAGTGTACTAGCCTCCAAAAGGAAAGAAGCCAATACATTATTATACAAGTAAATGGGCGACACCAGATATGAGCTGGCAGGAGTTTGATCTGCTGAAAATATGCCTTGAAAAAGGCACAAAGGATATGTGCAATGATTGCATGAATATTGATTCTGAATATTTGTGTACTGATGTCCCTGAAGGCAAGTTTCTTTTAGCACTCAATTCTAGATTTGAATTTAAAATTTACTAGGATCACTAAACATCAAACTAGAACGCCTGGAAAGGCGTTCTAGTTTGAGCAAAGATTCCTGACTTAACTAAGTCTTGTCAAAAAGTATTTAATATAACTTAATATGAAAATATTTAAAAACACAAATAGGCTTTCTGATAACGCAGTTGATTTTGAAAAAGAACTAACAATATACTTTCACTATGATAATAACAATTCTTACAGTTAATGCTGCTGTGTAATGTAAATTGATAAACGGTAAAGGAAAAAACTTATAATTTTTAAATTATCACCTACCAGTCTGGCAAGACCACTTTTGATAATTGATAGACTATTTTCTGTATTTTTACTTGGCTAACTGATTTCAATTCAGGAGAATATATACTGTGTTGATGTTGATATCTTATGTTGATGTTTAGTGATCCTAGTAAATTTAAAATTAATATTTTTTCAGATGATTTTGAATTCAATATTGAGAAGCATATTCGGGAAAAAAGCCCAGAGATTATAATTAAAAAAAAACTTTCCATATTGGATGTAGATGATGCTAGCAGTACTGTTCTTTGTCCGTCACCAAGAAAGTCACTGTCCCAACAAACTCAAAAATTACCAATTTATACTTCAAATCCCTGTTCAAATGCTGCCTTTGTTAATTATGAAGAGCCGATTTTACAAAGAAAAGCACAATGTTCTTCAAGTAGCTTAACTTATCAGTCAGAATCTTCAACATTGAACTTATCACAGCATGGACAGTCAACGGGAAACTTAAGTTTGTTGTCAAGAGAATTACTGAAATGTTCAGAACAACCTAAAAGATCACCAAGAAATAACACGACATCATTTAGACCGTTCCCTAGTCAACAGAATGTTGATGGTTTGCAGAGAAATACAAACTATCTTCTTGGAAACTATGGTGAACCTCCAGTTACATTCAAGACTATGGATCTCAGACGTAAGTATTTCTTTTCATTACTAACAAAATTTGGATTGACACAACTATTTCTTTATTAGTTCTGTCAAAGACTCTAATGATTTATGAGCCAATCACCCTAAGTAATATATGTTACTAGTGGCAATATGAAGAAAATCTACAAGATTTTCTTCTATTCAAAACTATTTTAAATGGCTATAGTTTATCAAAAAATAAGTTACACACTATATGAGTATTTTTGTTACCACTTTTTGTTTACTCTCCCAAAGATTGAATACAGGGCAGATAAATTGGTTCGTCTCATGTTACAAATTGCATTGATCATAAAATGTTGCCTTAATGTAATTGTTTTCAAAAGAAAAATATTGACTTTGATTTTTTCAAAAGCTATAACTTATTAAATATTGTTTTGATTAAGTTAATCCCAATATTAAATGATGTTTTAAAACTATTTCGTATGTGTAGCTTCTAGGTTTTGGTTTATCATAGGTTGGCAATATGCTTTCTTCATGGAAATGGCAGAGATCAAAACAACACAAGCTAATATTGTTGCTGCTATTGATCGACTCGGACAGAGAACTGAGCCTAATGATTCGTCGTTCTATATTAAGAGGTGCGATTCCATAGAAGAATTTGATCAGCTAGAGAGAAAATTAGTTGATAAAAGTGAATTTGAGTTAATGGTAATGTTTTTGAGTCCTTTTTTATATTTATTAATCAAACGCTACCATTGAAGTCTAACTATCACAGCTTTAATACACTCTCTGCCAGAATAAAAAAATTCTGGGAGAAAAAAATGTTAACGGTCTTTTATAACAGATAAAGATCCTTTATTAAACCAGTGTGTGTGCAATTTTTTCACATACCTTAAGTGGAACGTAATGATAAGATTAAGATTTATGTATTGTGAAACATAAAATCTGTTTATCAGAGAACTTTGATATTATTTATATAGGTCCAACGTTTGCAAAAGCTGGGGGGTAATACATCCTCTCAATTAGTAAACAAATGCCTGAACGAAGTGTTACATAGGCGAATTCAAGCGAAATTCAATAAAGCTGGAAAAAAAGGAAAGCGTCCTTTCAAGCGAACCCTCTTATACAAAGCAATTATAGGTATTTTTAATAAATTAATGTATTGTTAATTAATGTTATTATGCACTATTTAGTCATTTTATTGTTTGATTGAGTCTTCTATCTTTTTATCATTTATGCATTCGAACACGGTGATAATGCCGTGTTCTAAGTTCAAATATCGTAACTTTATCCCTATGTAGAATGTTTATTAATAACCGCAGAATTTTTATTATTATTATTATTATTATTATTATTATTATTATTATTATTATTATTATTATTATTATTATTATTATTATTATTATTATTATTATTATTATTATTATTATTATTATTATATATTGTTTTATTTTTTTTGCAGCTGCGCTCGTATCAGAATCTAACACCCGTGATGTCATTGACCGATACATTGGAGATCACTTAAAGCGAGCACCACGAACTGTTGCGCTGGAACGACGTGAAGAAAGTCCAGACAGAATGTAGTTAATGTTAAATAATAGTTACATATCCATTTATATTTCGTTTCTTTTCTATAAAAAAAAACGGAAAATTTGGTTTGCTAGAATTCTTGACAACCAAATTTTCCGTCTCAAGAACTGGTTTTAAATCCGTGCAAGAAAAAACCAAAACACGTTCATTGTAAGTTTATCTGGGACGTTCACGGCACGTCCAAAAAAGACGTGATTTCGTAACTTCATATAAACGGATATTAAACCCAAAAGACACGTCGCATAAAAGCGTGAAATAAACGTTTTTTAAACGTTCCTGTGCCCACTGGGTAGCCTTTTCCTGTTTATATCGACACCAGCTATTCGCGAGGTTAGAATTATTTTGTTCCCAGTGGGCACAAGAACGTTTTGCAAACGTTTTTTAAATATCCCGTGAAAACGTTTTGTAATGGTTTTTTGGAACGTTCATATGAAACGGTGACCGGACGTTTTCCTAAAAACGTTTTTTGAACGTTTTTTAAGGGTCTCACGAAAACGTTTTTTTTATGGGTTTTTATTATGTGTAAATGAAACGTTTTAACCTTTTCAAGGATTATCCTAAATGCATTTATTTAAGTATAAGCTATTTCAGTAAGTAACTTATGTTATGCAGAAAAAAAATCTTTTACAAACGAAAGTTTAGGAGCAACAGCCTAGATCCCAATAATTTAATAAACTTCTAAAAGTTTAATTTTCTATTTATCTATAATATAAGCATACAAAAAAAAGCATACTTTTATAAATAAGCCTACAAAAACATAATAAAATAATTGTTATGCTATTCTGTCAAGAGCTCTCTTCAAATGATCTTCAACTTATCGACCGAATCAAGCATCGTTGTATGTGAGACCAGTGTTTCTAAAAACAGAAATATTACAAAAATCTTTCATGAATTCCAACTACCACATATAAAGGGTGTTACTTGAACACACATTTATAATCATGGTAAATTCTACACTTTACTTTTAGTTTATTTAACAATTTTTTTAACATTATTATAATTTGATTATGTAACAAAACAAAAAAAAAAACCTGATGAAAGTTCCTCATAACAATAAATTCAAGTGATGCTTCTTGGGTAGTTTTTTAAACTTGATGAAAAAAAACTTCATATATTATTTATTAACGTTGGAAATACTTTCAAACTTGATAAAAATTATTTATTTACATAAAATGTTTAATAAAACCAGATGACATTCTTTGATAAACTTACATTCAGCAAATTTTTGCACTTTAATAATAGGACTTGCTTCTCTTATGTGCAAATAACTGTGATATGTTGCACTGTTTTATTCAAATATGAATAGAAATAGCTTCCTACATTTATTAAAAAATTTATTTATAGAATATTTTTAACTCAAACATACCTTGCATTCATTTGCTTGTAACTATGTCTGCACCTTTGATACTCATAATACTCGTCAAAATTAAGTTCAATGAAATCGTTAAAAAATCCGTTTCTAGTTCAACAGTTGGATAATTATCGCTTTGGGAAACTAAAATATTTTGATGGTTATTTCCGAACTTTTCTAGAACTGCATTTCTATTTTTTCTCTATATACTAAAATAGTAATTTTTATCTCATTTATATTTCATCTATATATAGTTTAAAAACTTAATTCATTTAAAAAAATTGATTTTATTATAAAATATGCTCTTTAAAAATAACTTGAATTTGGTTGAGTTTGTTTTCTTGCAACTATTTATTTGCTACTCATTACTGAGAACATATGCACAAAAATCTTTGTATTACATTATATCTATAATTTACAGTAACAAATATAAAAACTACAAATTAGAAATTAATAGTTAGAAATGCACTAAATTCTTGTTAAAATTGAATAATTTTATTTTAATACTTTATAATAAAACGTGTAAAACAAATACTAAAAAATGTAAAATTTCATACATTAAATTAAAAAAAACAAATAAACTGCATATATATATATATATATATACAAGTGCACAATAAGAATCAATGTATAAAAATAAATTTATAGTAAATATATATACATATTTTTAAATAAAAACATAAACATACATACATGTATACACAGATATATAGGTAGAACATTTAAAGAGTGTTGCTACATTGACTGAGGGTTTTGGTTTAGGCAGGCAATTTATCAATTAAAAATCTTTTATTTATAGTTTTTAAACTTTTTCTAATCTTCTAAATTAATTTCTTTTTTATTTAAATTTGACATTTAATGGTATATATATATATATATATATATATATATATATATATATATATATATATATATATATATATATATATATATATATATATATATATATAATATATGCAGTGGCGTACCTAGGGTAAATAGCGCCCTGGGCAAACACCGATCTCGCGCCCCTCCTTCCCCACATAAAGTGCTTAACTACAACTTTTTAATAAATGATGACACAAACTTTTAATAAAACTTCATTATTCATTATAAATAAACAATTTGTTTATGTAACATACATTACAAATTTTTTTTTCTACCTTTAATTGCTGCAAATTTTTTAATAACACTGTCAAAATCAATTTCTTCGGTAATTTCTCGCTCTATGCTTAGCCTCTTTTGCGCCCCTTTTAGGTTGGCCCCCATGGCACGTGCCCTGCCTGCCCTACCCTAGATACGCCACTGAATATATGTGAGAAACTTCAAAAATTAACTTTGCATATAAGCTTGCTTATATCTTTGTTGTTCAATTTTGTCTAATATTACGCATGCGCAGTTAGGCATTTACAGTTTTCAAAAAGCGTTCTTTAAAAGTTTTTCTAAGGTCCCGCAAAATTATAAATCGAATAATAAAAAAAATTTTATCAAAACGTTTATCAAACGTTTTTAAAACGTTTTACAAATATATTCGTCGTTCAACCGACCATTAAACGTTTACTAAACGTCTGCAAAACGTTCCTGTGCGCACTGGGTTCTATCTCCAAATGTAAACGTTGGGAGAAAGTTTTTGATTTTAGAGTGAAAATTATTTAAAATTTCAGCTTTAATTTTTAAAGAAATAATAATTTATCTTTAAATAATTGTTTAAACAAATTATTTAGAAAAAAATTTGTAAAATAGAGTGTATTTTAAAAGCAATCGTTACTTACTAAATTAATAACTCATTTTCTCCCAACTTTTAAAATAGAAGATAGAACAAAATAATTCTAACCTCGCGTATTGATACCGTTAGGCAATTAGCATGCTGGTTATTTTCAGCTAAAGAGACTATATGAAAAATTTTTGTAAGTATGGACTTTTTTCATACCTTCTAAATCTAAGATTTAGAAGTTATGAAAAAGCCTATATTAAAAAAATTTTTACTTGTAAACTTTTCTAATCCTGAAAAATATTGACGAGATGCATTAAAAAAACTCTTCTATTTCTATCAAAAGTTTTCTTTCCAGAGCATGTCTTTGGAGTGAGGGGCACCAAAACTATAACATTCAGCTCAATAATTTCTGAAAGATTTAAAAAAGACTAAATATTTTTTACATCATAACTGATAAATCACACTAGATAAATTTTCAATGTCTGCAACACGAGAACCAACAGTTTTGTCTTTATTTTGCAGTGATGTTTCATTTTTTTAAATTTTTTTGGATAAATTTAACGAAGTGTTAGAAGAAAGACTCTCATTCTCAGTACTAAAAACAAGACTAAAAACAGTACTAAAAACAGGAGCTGCTGATGTTGAATCAGTAAATTTCTGCTATATCCATTTAGATTAAATCTTCTTGATTTTTTAGTTTTATGTTTTTGTTTTACTCT
The DNA here is from genome assembly GCF_058129835.1 of Hydra viridissima. NCBI lineage: Eukaryota > Metazoa > Cnidaria > Hydrozoa > Anthoathecata > Hydridae > Hydra > Hydra viridissima. The sequence goes on from NW_028324309.1 coordinate 10,056,658, forward strand.
GCATAACAGTGGCGGATTTAGTATAAGGCGTGGTCGGCACTCCCTAAAACATTCAAAAAATAAAAAATTATAGATTCAAATTACCGATAAAAAAAAATTAAAAAGAATAAAAATAAGTACAATAGTAAAGAAAGAAAATATTTTAAAAAAGAGGGTAAAAAAAAAAAGTCTAAGATCAAAAAATATAACGGTTTACACGCTTTAAATGTGAAACTTACTTCAATGTTTTGGATACAATTATAACCCAAATAAATGAACGATTTCACAACTTTAGTAACATAGTTACACATTTTGATTGCCTTGACCCGTCAAAATTTTCTGAAGAAAATATAAATTCATTTAAAAATTTATGTCAAATTTATTGTAACGATATAAATACCGAAGAAGCAGTCGTAGAGTATGAAACTTTCAAAGATGTTTATGCATCGATATCACCATCGCTGACAACTGACTTACAAATGAAAGATGTATTTCAATTCTTGATTGAGAAACAGATGGCACCCGGTCTCCCTAACTTGTCTTTACTTTACAAAATCTTTTTGACTCTTCCTGTTACATCTGCTAATGCTGAGAGAAGTTTCAGTAAACAAAAGATTATAAAAAACTGTCTTAGATCGACAATGACAAACGAACGTCTTTCTGGATTAGCATTGATTTCTATTGAACGAGAGCTTGCTGAAATCATTGACTTTAACTTCTCAATAAATCGTTTGCTTTAATGAAATCTCGCAGAAAAAAGTTTGTCTAAACTATCTGAAAAGTTAATTTTTTTCTAAATGCTAACTTTTCTAATATGTCTATTTAAATATATTTTTAAATTACTGAACTATTTCAGTGATATTAAATGTTTCTTATTTTAAAAAAGATAATTTTTAACTAAAATTAACGTTGGTAACTCAAAAAAAAATTAGGTTGTTTAGTGTCTTACGGTATGTAATATGTATGATAAAAGTCAAATAAAACCACTTATAAAGTGTTTTAGCCATAAGTGCAATTTTCAGGAAAATAATTTCTGGGGCTTAAAATACCACACCCAACCCCGGTCGCCCTCTATTTACTGACTTGCCCCCCCCCCCCCCCGTGACACTAAACCTCAATTCGCCACTGCTGCATAACCTATTATTTAAAAAGTTTACTAAATAAAAAAGTTATAATAAAATAGCTTGTAATTCTTATGAAAAAACCTGTTGCTTCGTGTGTTGCTTAGCAGACTAAATTTACCTTTTTGTAGGAAACGTTGGATAGCAATTAAATAAAGTTCGTGATCAGCAATAAACTTCGTGCTAGAGATTTTTTTAAAAAAATCGATGTTTTTAAGAATTTTGAGCGATCTCAAACCTTAAAGACATGTGTTTTTGAATCTTTTTTTTGAAACTAATATCTCCTATATGAGAACTATCTCCCATTCGAATATGTCAAAATATTTGCAAAACAATTTCCAGTCTATTTTTTAATATAAAAATTTAAAAGAGAGTGTTTTTTTTTTTTGTTTGATTTGCGAACATAAATGCTCAGGAACCGAGATTCAGGTAAACAACACTATCTTTTTGGTATATTTTTTCGGGCTTAAGATAGATTAAAAAAAAAAATTAGAAATAATAAAAATCTTTTCTAATAAAGTGATTGCTCAATAAACTCGTTAATTATCTTCTAAACCAGCCATAGCTTCTGCTTTAACAAGTATACTAGAGATTTGGTACAGAGGTTTGACAAGTAAAAAGCACTACGTGAGAGTATGTAAAAAGAAATGAGAAACGAAATGGAGAGTTTTTTTAAAGGGAAAAGTCATGTAAAAAAAATCTGGGCAATCCAAAAATTGCTGGCCAAAGAAATCACAGAACTCGGAATTATTGATCATCTAAAAAAAAGATAAGAAGCAAACCAACTAAAATGAGCTGAAAAAAAACCTTAAAAATGTAAAACTAATCACAAACTCTGAATGCCATCGCAAAACCCTGTTAAAAAAGAGAAAACTTATGAAAAAGAACACCTTATGCCACTCTAGCCTAAAGAAATACAAATTTTAAATGCAAGTGTAGAAAAGAATTCCGTTCAGACATGATGTCATACGAGAATCCATATTGCAACACTTGGCTCTGCAACGAAACATGTTTGCTATAGAGCTTTGTAATTAATTCTGACATTTTTTTATTGTAAAAAATGTAAAATTGAAATCTATTTTTATTTCTGTATCCTAAGTAAAAAATATTTTTTAGATTGTTACATTAGAAATTTTGAAGTTCTTGAATGTATTTTATATTGATCGTTTTTAACTGATTTTCTGCCAAAAGCGATTCTTTTTTTTTCTTTTTTGGTTTTTAATTGAAACAAACTTTACTCATGACGAATAGTTTTAAAATCGGTCAATTATTTGCAAAGTTATTGAGACTCTAGTAAATGACCGTATGATTCATTTTGAAGGATGCTGAATGAATCTATAAATCTCGATGAACCAGATATATTTAACAGCATATATAAATAACTAAAAGAATCCTTGCATAGGGATAAATTTAAATATCTTTTACTATATTAAATGTGGTTTTTGTGATTGGTAATTAGAAGGGGCATAATATAAAATATAAAAATAAAAAATTATCGAATGTTTAAATAATTTTAATTCATCGAATTAAAATAATATTATGTGCTAAAACATTGCGAATATCTCTGAAATTGTAAATAGACTCAACTGTAGCAAGTTTTTCCCATCTCGTTAACCAATCGTATATATGTACTTGTAGTGAACCAATCAGACTTACTCTTATTCTTTTTAAATTATGTCGAATTATTCAACCAATGATAATCACTGAAGCGCTTTTGTTCTGTTGGGTCTTTTATAGGGAAGTGAAACTTTGTTTTAAAAAGATAAACATTTAATTAGTATTCATCATTTGAAGCAAAGCTTTCACGTGGTCGGGTCTTTATTAGTTAGTTGGTTATTTTCGAAATGGAAACCTATGGACGCAACTTACTCATTGCACTAATTGTTGTAACAATGTATTTATCAGGTAAGATTTGCGTAAAGTTAATAAAAGCGACGGCTCAATTTTAAACAACTCTCAAACAATATACAATTATTTATTTTCTCTATTTTTATTATCTCTACTTTTACGAAAAACAGATGTATGGCAATTTTGAGTTTAATGATAAAAACGTTATTGACGTTAAAGCCAAAATTTCTTTTAAAAATTTGGATTTTATAGATAGAATTGAATTAAAGCCCTTGTATTCTTTTTATAATTTTGCTAGCCATCCCTGACTTTATTAACCATATATTAACCGAAAGGGCTGAATACTCCATTTTTTACTTTAAGAGAATAGTTGCAGCGATCTCTCTCAAAAAATTGAAATGAAGCGAATTCAAGAAAGTATTGAACGCAAGCAAGCTATGGAATCTGCTGCCGAGTTCGGTGAAAAAATGCCTACTTTTGAAAACAAGCGGGATGAGATTTTATGGAAGTTAAATTTGGCTAAAAGAACTTTGAAAAAAGCGCGTGAAGTCGAAAAAATTGCAAAAAACTCCGCTGTACACTTTGGCTATTTCGAAGAAAACAAACAGAAACACTCTGAAGTTGCCGATTTGCTTGGAAAAGCTGACGAAACTCTAATGACCGCAGGTGAAAAAATGGGCTTTGATTTCGAAAAATATTAATGGTTTTATATGTTGATAGCTTATATAACATGAGTTACAGCAGTTGACCATCTATTACTCTTTATTATTTCTGAGAACATAGGGAAAATCTACTTTTAAAAACTTTTTGTTATTCTTTTGTTCTACAGTTTGCATATTAATCTTTTGCAGTTCGATCTTATTGTAATTGATCTTGATCTAAAGTATAAATGAAAAAAGCTAAAAAAATATTCTGATATTCTTAGCTTTAGAAATATAACATGTGAAAACAAAATTAACTCCAAAATTGTTCGGATTTCTAAAACTTCCACACTCTTTCGCCATACGCGAATACAAATTTATGCAAAAGGGATCAGGAGTTTTCAAGCGAAGCCATTATATTGAAAAAAAGAGTATTTCCTTATTTTATCTTTATCGAGTGTTTATAAAATTAGTAGCCACAGGCCTTCATCAGTCCAAGAAAAAAATTTATGTATAAAAGGGTAGACAGAAATAATATACGTAGGTTGTACATAAAGATGCAGTATATGTATATAGCAGAGCAAAAATAAAGACAATTATCGCCAAACTCTTCGCGTGCATTTATTTGAAAATAAATTTTCGAATCAAGGCACGATCATCTCGCTCACCCAGAGCTCTGGGACGATTAAAACGTGATTTGTTTAATTAATTTCCAATAGCTTTTTTGGTAATATTCTGAACGCTGGAGCGACATTTGCAACTTTGTTTTAGTTGCAGAAGTCTGTATAAGAAATTTTAAAGAAAAACTTAAAGAAACGGATTCTGGATTTAAATACAGGTAATGTTATTACTACTGATAGTGCCATTATAATTGCAAAAGCCCGCTGACTTGTTGAACCATTCCGTCAAATTTCTTATGCTCACGGTTTTCAAGGAGAGATTTTTAGATGTCACTTGAAAAAAACCCAACTATCCCTCAAGGTGTTAAAAAACAATTATCCTTCGGAATATTCAGGAACTATACATATCAGTTTAAACACAGTGTTCACAGAGCGACACCTTTGTTTTAACAAGAATTTTCTCGGAAGAATAGTTTATTTGAATTTCATTGAAAGCACTTAAAAAGTATGATAAGTTAAGACCTGCTTTAAATCGACCTTGGTTCAGACCGAGGGGAGTCTTGAACAGAAGTATAGATCAAAAGATACTAATAACACTAGATATAAAAAACCTCTTGAAAGAAATTCTGATTTTATCAGTCACACCTTTTTAATTCTTTTGGGGTGATACACAAATGTGCCAATCGATTTTAAGGGTTATTATGATTTATTGTTAATTCTGGCGCTCAATTTGCTGAAATAAACAGATCACCCAGAAAAGAAAAGAAAAAAAAATTATATAAAATATTACTAACTTGGTCGATGATTGGTTAACCCACGACAATAAAGATTGATAACAGTAATTAGAAACATTGTACAATAATTCAAAAATATATAAAGATATTTTCTAAGTGCAGGCAATCTGAAAAACATTACTAAACCAAACGGAATTGTTCAGCGAGTCGGTGAAATAGGATCAAAAATCTATATTAAAACTGAAAACTGGCTATCGAATTGAAGACATCGTCCTGTTGAACATTAGCATTACCATACTTTTATTCAATCGTAGAGTGGAAAAATATTTTATACTGGACTATGATTCCATGAAGTAAATATATTGCTTAATAGTTAAAACATTTCAATGCGAGCTTCAAAAAATATTAGATGGCATTTTGAAAATGATTCTTTATTCCTTGATTATTTTTGAATGTTGCAACTGATGTCTTCGCCAGTTACTGTTATCAATGACTGATTTATAAATTATATGCGTTAGCTGTAATTCAATTCATTATGAACAGTAACATAACCTGACATGATTCAGTAGTAGACATTATGAACAGATTCGGTAGCATGACCTTCAAGCTTCTTAGATTCGTAACCTCCTGCTTAGTTTACAACATTAGTTCACTTATCCGACTTCTTACAAATTGATAACAGGCGGCATAGGGAGATTTGGATTAAGCACTCTAATCTGTTGGAAACTATTAATTACAGCGTTACTGGTTTGAATTTGAAGTTCTAACTGCCTCTGCTGTTCCTCAAGCTCTTTACGTTGTTTGCGTCGAGTTTTATCTTCTTTTAATCGTTGACCTTTGCACTTACGAACAAATTTTGTCATTAAAGATTGAATCTTTTCTGGGATTATAGGACTGTCTGACATGGTCACCTAAATCATTGTCACAAATTAGTAAAATATTCAATTAAGCATTATACGCAAAACAAACATGAAAGTTCAAAAATATAGACCTGTGGCACAGCTTTTTTAAGGATATTCTTGTATTCATCTTTAGTAATCTCCTTATTTTTAAAGTAAGATTTTAAAACAGCTTTCATTTCCTCTTCAACCTTGGCTTGACGCAACAAGTAGTCAACTAACTTTGGCTGAAAAAAAAAACAAAAAAAGAAATACTAATGTAAATCTAATAACTGTAACAAAACTGATGTATCCTTTTTTAAAATTGGTTTCATTTGAAATTATTTTGTAAATAAATTTCTTAAATCAAGAAATTTAACATCTCTTAACTGACCTTAGAATTTGCCTTATTCTCTGATTCTCCTTTCATTTCTTCAAGTTTGCGTTTTTTATGTTTTCTTGCTTCATGTTTTACTTTTGATTTCATTATATCTTCAAAAGCTGTAACTTCCCTGTATACTGCAAAATTGACACCTTTTTCATCTTCAATAGCAGCTGCACTTGGAGAAGGAGGTGAAGAAATATCAATGGGACTTGCAACTTCAGGATTGTAAGGAGAGTTGTCATCAGCATCAGAGAATGTTGGCATGACACATTCTTCATCACTTAACAAAGTAGATTTCTAAAATAAAAAGATAAAGTAATACCATAATTTAACAATTGCTAATATTTAAAAAATTCAAAAATAAACCAAAATGTTTTTTAAATTCAGCTCATAAAGATAGCTGTCTAAAAGAAAGTCAACTTTTAAAGTGTCAATATTTGTTTATACCCTATCATTTTCCTTTGGCTTATGATCACTATCAGTTAAAAGTGGAATAATTGATTTGTCATTTTTTGCTTCAATAGCATCACTAAATTGAAAAAATAAAATAAAATTTTTATACTAAATATGAAATAAAAAAAAAAATAATAATAATAATATGAAAAGCCAAAAAAAATCAAAATACAGCAAAGTTTAAAATCAAACTACTAAAAATAAACAAAAAGAATATAAGAGAAAAAAAAAAGAAAACTTTTAAAGATATTTTTGTTAATCATGTTACCTTGAAGTCTTTATTCATTAAACATAAATAGTGACATGAATTCAGCAAAAAGTTTCAAAAGATTTTAAAGGAGAAATTATTTTAAACCCTGATTTCCTAACATAAAATAAATATAACTTTAATAGCTTACTTATTGCTCTCTCTAGCATTACTTGTGGGTATGTTTTCTTTGTTTGAATTGGGCCATTTTCTGTCAGGAGATCTTTGAGCAATCTTTGAACTTACATCAGTTGAAGCACTAAGATATTATTAAAAAACAAAACAAACTAAAAAATGATTGTCTTCAAGAACTTTCAATGTTTACAGTTGTAAATTTTATTTTGGGATAGCTTTATCTAAATGCTTCTTATATTTTTCTCAAGTCAAAAAAACCATATTAGCTTAGCTTTTACCAGTTGCAATAAATACATTACACTTTATAGAGTACACACTAAAATGGTCGTTCATTAGATCAATAAATTTAGTTTTACAAATATCAAATAGAATTATTATATATAACTAAATTTATTGACCAAATAGACATTTATCATAAACAGAATATTAAAAACATCTAGTTGACAAAAAAAAGATCTAAAATATGGACTACGATAAAATATTGAACCCTAAAAAAAAAAAAAAAAATCCATTTTATTCAAGAAACAAAAATAATGTTGCAGACTAAATATTTGGTTAAACCCTGAATCAATTAACCCTGAAAGCAAACAAATTTTACCGAGATGTAGATTGTTCTTGAAATTTTCCAAATTGCTTACGCTTTTGATAATCATGTAAACTCAATGCACCAGTTTTTTTAACATCATTTTCTTCATGCAATTTTACAGTACCTGTTTCAGACATAATTTTATCATTAAGTTGAGTGTTTAAGGATGTGAAGTTATTTATATCAGATTTGTTAAAACCTTTCGATTTATTCACACTACTGCTAGAGTCTACAGTTTGTTCGTTATTCATCAATACATTCTCAGGAGGCAAAATTTCAGGTGTTTCTTTATCTACAATACAGGACAGCAAAATATTTTTCTCATCTGTTTTAACAGGGGATATTACATCTTTCAAGATTATTTCAGAAGATAGAGTATCTTTATTACTTTTTTGTACAAAGGAGTTATTATCTACATTAGGGTAAAAAGATTTTGAAAAATTATTATCAAGGAGACTGTGAACTTTTACTGGTTCAGTTCTATCAAGCAGACTATCTTCAATATTGTTAACATTTAGCCTTGATTTCTGATTATTTTGAGGAAAGTTACTGGTTAAGTTATGTTTGATAGATATCTCTAGTTGGCTATCATTCAATTCCATGCCGTGTTGAGCTCTGTATTTACTCAATTCTTTAGAGTAATTTTCTAAAAAAGAATTTCTTTGAGGAATTTTTTTTGTATTAATACTATCAGATTCTTCAGATTCACTTTCTGATTTTCGTTTAGTTTCATAAGCCTTGCTCTGTTTTTTGTATAATTCACTTTGATTTGGGTCCGATGGTGAAATGATCTTTAATCTGTCTGAATTTAAAGGTTTATCAGAAGAACTTTTTTTTTCGGGTACATGAATTTCATTTTCAACACGTTTATGTTTTTTATTTTCAACTTGTTTTTCATCATCCTTTCTTGAATGTTGAGGACTATCTTTCTTGCTATCATGATTTTTAAACAACAGTTTTTTATCATCAGAATCTTTACGAGATCTTTTATGGCTTGATTGAATTATGTGATCAGTAGAACTGCGTTTTCTAACTTCTCGTTCCTTGGAGTCTGGACTTCTTCTTTGAGAGCTATATTTATGATCTTTACTTTGGTCAACATGTTTCTTAGTATCCTTCTCTTTAGATTTTTTTCTATATTTCAAATTATCTTTACTTATAATTTTTGCTTCTTTAGCATTCTCTAATTGTACATTACCTTTAGTACTGTTAATTTTCAAGCTATCATTAAGCAGTGTATTTAAAACTTTCTGTTCCCTAGGCAACTTGTCTTTTTTCTTTTCCTTTTTTTTCTTTAGTTTCTCATCATCACTGCTGTCTTTTTTGTTTTTAAGTTTACTCTTCTTCTTCTTTTTCTTTTTATTTTTTTTTTCATCTTTAGCTTTAAGTTTCTCTTTGTTTTTCTTCTTTTTCTTTTTCTTTTGTTTGTTAAACCCTTTTTGCTCTTCAACAAACTTTTTTGCAAGTTGCTCTTTTTCTTCTCTTTCTTCTTCTTCTAATTCTGCCAAAGCAGTACCAAGCAACTCATCATTATCATCAATCGTATCACCTTTAACTGATAACTCACTTTTAAAAGCTTTTTTAGAATACGAAAATGTCTTGTTTTCTTTTAACATTTTTTCTGACGAGGAGTCATTATATGTGTCACTAAGTGATTCTTGGTCATCTTCTGGAAAAATTGGCTCATTTTGTGATGCTATTGTTGCAAAATTTTTTGGCTTGTTGTTAGTTAGGCTGAGAAATGAATTATTTACTAGAGAGGATGCTTCAGTTTTTTCATTATCACTAACAATTTCCATATCAACGTTTTGAATACTGCTAAGATTATCTAATTCATCTAAAGGATTATATAACTCATCACCATTGTAAATGTCAGAAACAACATTTGGAGTAAATACTGATTTAAAATCTTTTATTTTTGTTACTGAACTTCTATTATTAACCATTTCAGATTCCTTTTTTGAAGTATCATCTATTAAATCATTTGCACTATAGTCTCCTAGCATTTGCATGCTTTGAAAAGCACTCACAAACTTCCCTTTTGCTGTAGACATATTTGAGTTAAAATATCTTTATTCTCTAAATTTATTCCTAAAAATAGAAAGAACAAACAAAATAACAACAGAATTAGGATTTGCCAGCCAATCTTGTAATCAAGTTTGATCACGCAAAAAATAATATTAGGTTTTTTATTCGCCAGAGCAAATACATATTGCGTACATATATTATCTAACTCTTATTTTCATTTTAAAAATTTGTTTAATAAGTTTTTAACAAATCTTGTCTAAATTACATCAGTCTTTCTTTAGTTGCTAAGTATAAATATAAAAAAGGTTAGACACTTTGATTAAAGCAAATATAAGTTAGTGGAGATTAAATTAAAATATACTTTGTTATCTGACTAGGGGTATATTACAACTAGTTAGTGTACCTAAAACGCATATAGAGGAACTTTATTTTCTTTCATAAATATGATAAAATTTTCGAAAATCTTAAATTACTACGAGATTTAACCATAAAAAATAGCAATAATATTGCTAGATTTGCCGACATTTCAGTTTTACAAAAAATTTTCAAGCAGAGCGTGCTTCAGTAATTGCGCGTGAAGATGATTTATAGAACTGCCATAATGAAACTTTAATGTGCCTATAAAGAAATACCAAATACTCTTGGGCACCACAGGGAATGTGATGTCTGAACTATTTTTTAACCAAATGCTTAACTAACGTTTCTTCACCTTTTTAAATTGTTATACAGTGTGTAAGTCGAAACTTTAAGTTTTTTAGAATGGATCAAAAACTTTCCTTAAGAACGTAAGAAGTCGAAAATACTAATTAGTGGACACCTCGAAATATGCATAATTTATAAAACTTTAAACTACACTTTTCAGTTAAAAACAACTTAAATTGACTCCTCTTGTTTTTAACTGAAAACAAGAGGAGTCAATTTAAGTTTTTAAAAACTTTTTAAACAAATTTTTTTTAAAAAAAGGATTATTAAGTTCACTCTACATAGTTAAGCTCATCTTTCCCAGTGGGCACGAGATGTCAAACCGACGTCGGGTTTACGTTGGGTTTTCATCGGTGATGTCAACCGACTTATTACGACGTCGTTATAAAGTAGCGATAACGACTTCAAAACAAAGTTGTCTTACCAACTTCGTTCTGACATCGTGCTATGTCTTTTGCCATAAATACGACGTAAATCGACAATTTTACTAATAAATAAAATTTACATAATTTTATTATATTTTTTTGAACTGGAAGTTTTAATACCGGAAAATAACCTAAGTAGTTATTCTACCGGAAAAATTATCATTAATGGAAAAAAGTAAATTTACCGGGAAGATATAAATTTAATACATAAGACTTTATTGACAGCCATTAACAAACCATAAAACGCATGCTTTTTATGGCTAGCAAAAGTTTGTTTTTTTTACTTTATTTAATTAATTGTGATACTTTAAAACATATATATATATATTTTTCAATGAATAAATTCAGAGTAATATATTTTATTTTATGTGATAAATTAAAAAAAAACTACATGTTTACTACTTTAAGTTTCATGCTTATTTCAATCATCAGGTAAAAAATACATTATGCTTTTTTTGTTAATAACTATTTCTAAATAGTTAAATGAGGGAATTTGTTTCATAATGGAACGTGATGAATTTTTATTTCATTTCCTTCAAATACTTAGTGTTGTTGAGTATTTGAGCTTTTTGTGAATAAATGTTTGTAATTTGCACATCTTTATTTCCATTCTTCTTCGGATACGCCAATATACACTTTGCTAGATGTATTAACTGTTTCATCATGCTTTACAGATCTTGTCTCTTGTTTCATGATCTTAATTTTTTTGGATAGGGACACAGTGGGACAAACATGAATATTCAAAATTGCAGTTAAATGGGTTGATATCACAATCTATAACTTTTTCAACAGCTTTTTAACATTGTTCTTTAGGTGTCTTATATTAATAATTAGAGAGCACAGAATCAAGAAATCAACTATCTAATCAACGATGCTGTTGGTACAGTTAAGTTATCTAAGTTTGTGAATGACTTTGTAAATAAGAGGGTAGTTTTTAAAATTAATAACACGTAACAAAGTTCTTATAAATTAAAATATATAAGAATTTTTTTACGTGTTATTAATTTTGTTTTGTTAAGTTTAGTCATCCTAATAAAAAAATAATTCAATACATCCCTCAAATCATATCAAATCAACATCACAACAATCATAAAAATTAGGGTGAATAGACATAAAAACTCTGTCTTGTAAGTATAATTTAAAATTATTAACGAACTGTATAAGAAAGATATCTGTTTTTATACTATTTACAGTAAAACAAGCAATAAGATAAAAAGTAAAACATAATATCAATAGTATTTTAATGCTTTTCTTTAAGATTGCTTGTCTTTCAAGAGATGGTGGGATTAAATTAAAAGAAAATATTAACAACATGTTAGAAAGGTAATTTTATGATGCTTTTGTGGGGACTGATAGCACTGAGTAAACATTAAATGTGCAATGTAATAACAAACACAAAAATTTGTCAAAGCATATTAATGGTAGAGTACTTTTCAAGTTTACAAAATTTTGTTTGTCTATGCTATTGTAGTTCATGATGTTAATTTTTATAACAATATCTTTTATGCAGACTAAAAAAATGACTATTTATGAATTATTTTAAAGTATGTTTTGAACCTTTGAAAAAATATTTTTTTTACCTTGCTTCAGCATAAACATTTCAAAAAAAATTCAGAAGTTCTCACTGGTTATCAAATATTTGGAGACCTGAGTGTGCTACTGACATGCATATTTGATAGTTAAGAATATTTATTTATCAATATATTGGTTCCAAAAACAATATCTTTTGTTTTCAGAATCAACTTCAGAGTCTGATACAGAGAATGAAAACACACTTCATTTGAGAACCAGAAATCAGGGACAGACCATTACTGTTATTAAAGAAGATAATGGGTAAACCATGAGTACTGATGTAAGTCTCCATGCATATTTAATAGTAAAGAATATTTATTTATCAATATATTTTGATGATGATATGGATACAACCAATAAAATGACTGCAATATTGATCCCCCATACACTGATGGTGAGCTGGACATGTCATATTGGGAAATAAGCTCCCTCTACAACAAAGAATTCAAATATATATATTTTTAAATTAATATATTTTCTTAAGGAGCTTGCAAAAAATTTTTTAGGTCTCTATGGCAGCCGCAACACTTTGCACCAAAATCTGCACTTTTTAAGGATTGATTGATTGAGCTTGGTTTTTTTTTGGCTTGATTTAAAATAGTATTTGGCACAAGGTGATGCAAGAGAAATAGGTACTCAAATTTTTTTACACACCATATTGATATGATCAATTACCAAATATGTCATACTTGTCTGTAGCACACTCGTGTATCCAGATATTTGATAACCACTAAGAATTTCAAGTTTTGTAAAAAAAAAATGGCATCTGCTGGTGCAAATTTAAAAAAAAAATTATTTTCAATACATTAAAGATATACTTTAGAATTACTCAGCAACTTTTTAGTCTCCATAAAAGTCATTAAAATAAAATTGTTGATTTCATTTTTCTAATTTTAGGGAGTTAACAGTTTTAGTAGCTATAATTATAAGGGGACAGAAATTTTGTTGATTTCAGGGGTTTTTTAAGGATCTTATTGATTTTATGGTGAATTATTTTTCTGATTATATGTTTTTTTCTTAGAGGAGGATCCAATTGTTAAAGGGATACATACATATATATATATATATATATATATATATATATATATATATATATATATATATATATATATATATATATATATATATATATATATATATATATACATATATATATATATATATGTATCCCTTTAACAATTGGGGGATACATATATATATATATATATATATATATATATATATATATATATATATATATATATATATATATATATATATATATATATATATATGTATATATATATATATATATATATGAGGATCTAATTGTTAAAGGGGTACATATATATATATATATATATATATATATATATATATATATATATATATATATATAGATATATATATATATATATATATATATAACGTAGTGTGTATACATGGCAAATATATTCTTAAAATTATTTTTTCATCATGTTAAAATTTTCTTTTTCTTTTTATAGTCTGATGTCGTACAAAGTTATGGCTTGTTTTAATTTGAAAGGGACAAACAGCAATGAAAAAGTAAGAAAGATGTTCGGGATAAACTAAGTTTTGAAAAGTTAAAAGTTTACAAGCTTATCATTGGTAATTTTTTCTTCTTTTATAATAAAATGTTTAGATCATATTTTACCGGCATATTGTTTTAAAGACCGGCATATTGTTTTAAACATTTTAAAATCATACAATTGAAAGCTTTTCCTGACAGACAATGAGAAATGACAACATCTCATGAGAGATGTGTGGCCACTTATGAGAGTTGTGTCATTTTTTTCAACTCTCAACTCTCAACTTCGAAATATGAATAGGTCTCTATGCGGAAAAAAGAATCAGGCGCGGTACTCCCAGAGACTTAGGAAAGAATTGAACTGCAAACCTCATGAATACAAGGCGAGCGCTCTTACAACTATTCTACTACAGCACTAAAGTTGACAACAATTTAGCTGATTTCGACATTTACGAAACCCTGAAGTAATAAAACAGACTTAATATATGACTGTTTTATTTACCTATAAAGATGGTAAATGGGTCTAGTTTTCGGAAAGTTTTTAATGTTTTCAGTCAATTTAAGCTGTTCTTGTCGGGTAGTTAATGGATTATTTTTTTAAAATTTCATTAGTTGCTTGTTTTTGTAACCGAAATAACTTGACTTATGATTTGAAATTCTAAATTAATTAAAGTTGGTCTTTATATATTTATGCCTTCAACTTCTATTTAGCTAGACAATAATTCGTCTGACTTTTTTTCCCGTGAACTTTGGGAACTCAGACGAGAAAACTTTGGTTATTTAAAAAAATGAATAATGGCGAAATATAATTACGGTTTGCATGTTTAAGGACGGGGGTAATAAACTTTTTCAAAATCAACTATTTTCAACCAATTATCAACCATTTTGCCAAATATAAATATACGTCAAATATATTTTGTAAACCCGTATTTTGAACTTTCAAATTAATGTTTTTCACAGCCTGTTGGTCGGCAAACAAAACAATCTATGCCATTGCTGAGAGCTTTTAAAGCTTCTTTTTGGTAATCCTTTAAAGACTTAATAAAAAATAAATCACAAACTATTTTAAAAGCATACTCTAAATTATCCTTTTCGTTTGTCATATTGCTTCTGAATAGCACTGACAATTTAATTAAGTAAATTTTGGCGCAACCTTTAGTTAACCCCCCGAAACTTTACGATATTTCATTAAGATCAAAGAAAAGCCTCAGGAACATATTTGTTCCGGTAGATGAAAAATTGCATTAGCGCAAAAACCAAAGTTTTCTCGTCTGACTTCCCAAAGTTCACAGAAAAAAAAAGTCAGACGAATTATCGTCTACTATTTAGCTAGCGTCATGACGAAAAGAAGCAAAGTTATGGTAGTCGATATCAAAGCGGAAGTTCAAAAGGTCTGGCGGTATGCCCCTAGCAAAGCTGTTGGCGGGGGTGGTGGGCGTCTCCAGAAAGCTACTGATGCAAAATAGAAAGTTGTTTTTTGTACTGAATGCTTTTACGCTAGAAAATATGTGCTATTTTTTAATTTAATTTATTATGTTGGTTTAACATCGCTCTACCACACAATGACATCGTCTTTAAGTCAGTAAACTGACATCGTTCCGATGTTGGTTTAACATCGCTCAACGTTGAATGACATCGGAATGCTGATGTTGCCCGATGTCTTTTTTTCGACGTTGCCCAACCTTTCCATTTCCAACGTAAATCCGACATCGATTCGTTGTTGTTCAGAGGTCGCTTTGCCCACTCCCAGTGGGCACCCGATGTCAATCTAACATTGGAATTCAGTTAGATTTTCATCGACGACGTCAACTGACAAAATCTTAAGTTGAATCGATGTCAGATGTTCGACGTTAGTTATTCCATGTTATTTCGATGTCAGTCTTTGATCGGTTGCAAGCATTTTAATTTCCCGCCAACATGAAAATTCAACTTGTTATTTCTGCGCAACGGAAACAGTTATAAAATCAAGCAAAGTTCATTAAAAAAAGTTTGGTTGGTTTAGTTTTTAGGTTTTATTGTTATAAAATCGCACTTTCAAGGGTGTTCTTTTCAAAATGTATTTTTATTATTCAAAAGAATCACATATAGGATATAACAGTAGCTAAAGGATATAACAATAGTAGATGGTAGCTATAGGATAAAGCAGTAGTAGATGGTAGCTAAAGGCCTTACCTACCACTGGTAGTACCTGTACCGGTCACATAGTTAGCTTTACTAAAGTTAAGTGAAGCACTAATGCTACGATCATATTTGTTTTATGGTTTTAACATTTAGATGTCCTACATAAATAATTGGAGAGCTCACTATCACCAACTTAACCAGTTAGTAAGTATTGCCTTACAATTTGAAAATGATGATCTGGATTCTGTTGATCTTAGTAAATCTCCGATATCAGATATAGATGATATTTATAATGGAATTGGGAGTAGATTAAGTGATTGTATTTATTCATTTATATCATTTATATGTTGACATATCTGCTATAAATGATCAACTTAGGGTGTCTGTCTCAAGAAAAAAAATTCTTTCTGAAGAGTTAGCTTTATGGGTCACTCACAATAAATGTACGCATGCATCTTTTGATGAACTTCTGCAAATTCTCTTCAATAATGGTCACAATGATTTACCTAAAGACAGCCGAACACTATTAAAAATGCCACGTTATGTAAACACTTTACCTGTAAGTGGAGGTGAATATCTCTATCTAGGTATCTTAAATGGGATAACAAGACTATTGGAATCTGTAACAGCAGATATAATGTCTTTAAGTCAGATACATTTAAGAATTAATATTGATGGTCTTCCTTTATTTAAAAGTAGCAATACACAATTATGGTCAATACTTGGTTCATTTCATGACTTTAAACCATTTATTATAGCAGTTTACTGTGGCACCAAAAAACCAGATCCTGTTCATGAGTTTTTGAATGATTTTTTAGTAGAATACAAAAATTTAAAAGCAACTGGATTTAACTACAATGGTCAATCATATGAAGTGGATATCAAATATTTTTGTTGTGATGCTCCAGTTAGGCAGATGTTGAAATGTATTAAGTCCCACAATGGATATGATTCCTGTGAAAGACGCTCAGTCCATGGTGTATATGTAGAAAACCGAGTTGTATTTCAAGAACTGAACTGTCTCTTGAGAAATGATATTAGCTTTTCCCAAGGTAATTACCCAGGTCATCAGTTTAAGAGAAGGATACTTCTTGGTTACGATATTTCTTGTGTTCAGAATTTCTTACTTGACTCTATGCATCTAGTTATGTTAGGTGTTGTTAAGCAGTTACTGTTTTCATCAAAAAACTATTCTACAAAATGGATCTGGGGCTGCCGATAAGTCAGCTGAAAATGTTCCTGAAAAAGTCACAGAAGTCAAAGAGCTTCTTAAATTTGATGCAACTTTAAATTACTATGGTAAGTTTAATATTTGTAGTTCTATTATCTTTTTTGTATTCATTGTCGCAATTTTAACTTATTTTTTAACACTTTTGTCAGAGTATCTCATTCGTTCTTTATGATAAAGAAGGAATGAGATAAGAATTATAAATTATCATGTAGCGAAAAGTAATTTAAAGTATATTTAAACAAGTAAACTAATTTAAATAAAAAAGGACTTGCATTGAATAAAATGTTTAAAAATCAAAAATTAGTTTTGGGAAAATACCAATTTAAAGCCCTTTTCATAAAAGATAAGTTCTATAAATGTAGATATAAAATATGATTTTTTTAAATTTTTGACCAAAAATAATTATGTATTCAAAGTTTTTGTTTAAAAGCTGTTTTTCAATTACATTTTCTTAATATAACAATTTATCAGGTCTCCCATGTCCATTTTTTCCAAATTACTAAATATAAAGTTTCCTAACAAGACATTATTAGATCTACTAAAATTACTTTTCTGAACAAGTATTATTTCTTATAAACACTCTCTTTGATAGATTTTTGATATTTTTTGAATGAGTATTTCAAATAGATGGTTTTATAAAGAAATTGCCATTTTTTGAAGCCGATTTTTTTATTTTACAAACAAATAAAAAAATGGTCTGTCTTTTAACTTAGAAAATTTGAAATGAGCTGTAGATAAACAATCTTACTTGCTTAGGGTAAATAAATTAGTTAATCAACTTGTTCCTAGAATTTCAGTATTTTTTTTTTTAATTATTTATCGCCTTCAATGAGTAAACTATAATTTAAAAAATGTCAAATATATAATTTAATGGGTTATATTTATGTAAGTATTTTATATATTATATTTATATAGGTAGCTCATCTTTCAAAGGTTGGTGGGATTTCTTTAAAAGATAATCTTAAAAAAATAATGGAAAGGTAATTTTAAAATTGTTAACTTAAATGATTTAGTTTACTTCATGTAATAATGCTGTGTTATAGCCATTATTATTTCCACATGTTGTAGCCATTATTAGTTCCATATATGAGTAGACCAGATAATAGAAGATTTATTGGTCTATAAAGCAATCTTTATTTGATTTGTTGTGTACATTTACCTGTAAGCATGTTTTTTTTTCCATAGTCTGACGTCATAAAAAGTGATGATGAGATTCAACATGAAAGGGACCAACTGCAATGATGAGAAAAAAGAGTGACAGTAACAGAAAAGCAAAGCTTTGAAAAATTAAATCTTCTCGAACTTATTATAAGTAAAAAAATTTCCTAATTTTAAAAGAAAATTGACATTTGAAAATGATCACTACAAAGAACGTTTTAAATAATAGTTTTCAGTATTATTATTTGATATATAATATTAACAATATATTAATCAACCGTTTCTTGACAAACTTGGAATTATCATAGAAACTCTTCAGGGACTCCAACTGTCATATGTTTATTTTTACAACTTTTATCGTAATTCATCTTTACAACTTTTATCGTAATATATAGTTAACATATACTATATCTTTATGTTTAGCTATTGTTATGGCAACAAAGGGAAGAAATGGCATAGCAATTGCAGAAATAAAATGCGAAGTTCGAAAGATCTTAAGATACGCCCCTGACAAAGTTGACGTTGAAGAGGGTGGACGTCATTTAAAAATAGGAAGTTTTTAAAAATATAATTTCCTTATAATTGTTTGTTATTCTTTCTAATTTACCCCTACATATTCATATATCGCTCTATCAAAATATTAATTCGTACACATTTATATTTTGATAGAGCGATATGAATATATAAGAATTAACGATAATATTCAAAATAAGCCTGCATGTATCTATGTATGTATGTGTATACAAAAGGTTTTTTCCTAAATTTAACAAAAAATTAAATAAAGTTGAATAAACATCGCTCGAAGGTGACATCGTATTTACATCGAAATGTTGACGTCGTTTTAACTTAATTAGTTAGACGTCGACCAACATTTCCATTTCCAACCTAAATCCAACGTCATTTCAACGTAAAAGTCAACGTTGATCCAACGTTGTTCCGACGTAGCTTTGCCCACTGGGCTGGGTTTGTATTAAAAATGAAATGATGAAATGGGAAAGTCCTATTTTTGTTGATCTCAAGAAAACTTTTCCAGTAAACTAAAAATCGTTCATGTAAACACTGTTAGTGTTAGTGTTGTGACCAAAACTAAAAATTGTAACTAACTTAACTAAAAATCAGAAACTAAATTTAGTCGACTAAATTTTTAATTTGCGAAAAACATATTGTTGCTGGTACCCAAAAATACTTATTAAAATCTTGTTATGCGTTAGTTGTGAAATGGTTTGAGCGCCATGTTTTTAATTACAAATTGCTATAAGTTACAATTTTTATCTGCAGGGCATCTATTTCAAGGTTCGATTTTCAGAGTTTTTCAGGTTTTTAGAGAAAGGTTTGCGACATATATACTTGGAATTTTGTAATAAAACTTATCTAATAAGTCCCCCGTTATTATTAAGTACTTGTTTTAAATTTCAATGAAAAGCGGTTCAGATCTGAATTTTTTCTAATTAAAGTGAATTACAAATTATAAAACACATGTGAAATCAGTTTATAAAAAAAGATGGTGCCATGTTTTTGAAAGGTGTGTTATGCGCAGAAGCGTTTTCGGATTTCCTTTAATAATACCTGCAATGATTCTTTAAGGTAATAATACGTAATTTATTTCGTTCTACACTCATAAAAACGCAGATATTAACAGTGTCAACAATAAGACTGAAACAGTAAATTTCTTAAAAACAATAAATTTTGATGAATGTCTTTAAATTGATTTATTTGTCATAATTCATATTATGTTCATATAATTTCATGGTATATGTTATTCAGTTTTTTTTGGACTAAATCTCGTTTTAGTCAACTAAATTTAGTTAGACTAAAAAGTTAGTCGACTAATTTAAGTTACGCTAAAAAGTTAGTCGACTAATTTTAGTTAGGCTAAAACTAACCTTAACTCCCACCCTTAATGTAAACACTGTTAATTCTTCCTGCATAGGAACTTAAACTTATTCCTTCAAATTGAATGAATGGTAATTTTTTTTGCGTTTAACGGAAAAATCTATGTAAGTGGTTGAATAATACCTTTTGCGTAGTTGCTAAATAAAAGAAATGTAAATTACACTTTGGTGAACTTTTACAGCGCTCTGCAAGGTCATTAACTGTAACAGAAGTGGTCTGGAGTCTTTTACGGAAATATTTCCATCTGCTGTAGAGCGCTAAATCTGAATAGCTAATGCTACAGTTATCATATTTCTTCTTGAAATCTAATTTAATGCCTTTTTCTTTGATTTAAAACCCCAAAATCAAACTTTACAATTTAAAATTCAATAAGTTATTTCTTACATGTCAAATTTAAATTTACTATGATGATCAACAGGCTGCTGTGATCACAATTCATGTTGCCTTGCCAAACTTGAAAGTGACTGGTGTTTTTGCAATATCACAATTAAACCTATTTTTAAGATAAAGAGCGAATAACAAACATTGAATGTGATGCATTATTATTTCACATCGCTTAAAAACGTTGAGCCACACGATACATGGAATTTATTAACATCATTTTCTAGATATATAAAACTATAATTTTTATGTACAATTGCGATGTTTGCATAATCTTAGCAGATGAGACATATTCCTCTACTTTCATGTGGACATTAAAACTTCGAGCTTCAGAGAACCGATGAGTCGAACTATTTTTGATGTTTTCCCGCGGTTTTACAAGTTTTACAATAACACAAACTGATTGCTTAACTCAATATGAGTTTACTCAACTTTTAGTAAATTGAATGGAGGAATATTTTTTTTATAATGTACAAGCATTATAAAAAAATATTCCTCCGTTCAATTTACTTTAAAGTTATCTGATGAACCCATCAGAATCTTTTTTTTTGATGGAATATTTTCTTGGGAAATAATTTCCTAGAGGTTATTTTCCGGAGGGATTGTTTCCTGATATGGGCTATATATTAGAAAATAACGCTCCTAACAACCCACACACTATATCATATTAAAATACTGAAAATAAAATCCGATAACCTGTTAACTTTATTGATGCAGTTAAAATTAGAACATTTATTGCTTTTGCATCACTCAATCACATGGGGTTTTATTGACTTCCTACTGGGGGGTAAAATTCACCCAATTAAAAAAAACAAAAAAGGAGAAAAGGAAACTGAGAGAGTAAAATTATTCTTTCATTTTTGCAAGTAATTCGTCGGCTTCAGGAGCTCCGCTAACTCTAATTAAGTATGTACACGGCACACTGTTATCACCATCTCCTGCTTTCGTGTAAACCGGCGGATTAGGAATGGAAACAATCATGACGTTATTTTTCCCAGTACGTGACATAGGCATACCGCTATTTAAACTAACGTTTAGTAAAACTTTTCCTGTTGCATTTTCCATGCGAATAAGAAGTTGAGTTTTTGCCCCCTCAGAGGACCTTTTCAAGTAGAGCATTCCTTTGCCCAGCTCTTGCCACTGATTAGATTTTTTAAAAAAGAGTTTACATCGAAGCTGATGAAAAACGTTTTCTTCGACAATCCTAAAATGTAAATTAACGTAAAAATTTTTTTATGATTTCCTTTATTTATAAAAAAAAAAAAACAAACAAAACAAAAAACAACAAATATATATATATATATATATATATATATATATATATATATATATATATATATATATATATATATATATATATATATATATATATACCGCAATCTTTTATTTTCTTTAAAAATATGAAGTACGTTTAGCACTCGGGGATAAAATTTTCTTTAAAAACTATTTTCGAAAAATAAAAAAAACACGAGAACAGTCCCATGTTTCGTCAAGGGTAAGTGAACTTATGAGAAGCTCTAATGAAAACTGTGAAAAAAACAAAAACATTTTATTTAGGAAAAAAATTGATGTATATACAACAGTTAGAAAACGGATTCTGACTTTGAATTAGGTTTAGAAGACTGTAATGGTATAAGGGAGAATGAACTTAATCTATGAAAAAGTGCAAAAAAGTAACTCGCAACAATTTCGTAGACCCGATGTAAAAGAAATATCTTTATAAAAAAAAAACATCAAATACTAAATTTGCTGTTTTTAGTAGCATCTATTTTGTTTTAAAGAAACATTTTTCTCTACTTTTTATTTTGCTTCATCAAAAATTTTAAATATTTTAGTACGTTAGTTTAATGTAGGTTTTATTTTTTATCTTTATTTACTGTAAGAACTACTTTTATTTTTTATAAGAACTATTTTTATTTCCTTAAAGAACTATTTTTATTTTTTGTAAGAACTATTTTTGGACTAAAAAGTTAGGTCAATATTTAGATTGGTTCTCATTTTATAGCACTTTGAATAAATTATAGGCAAAAAAATCCTAATATGAATATTTTTTTTGTTTTTGACAGCACAGTACACACTTACTATTTCTTATTTATGGGGTGAATAGTTAAAAGAAAAAGACAAAAGAGAAACAACCGCTTACGTCTTTATTTCAGGTTCTGGTAAAACTTCACTTTCATCATCATTATCGTTTTTGTTTGATTCAACTGTCTCAGTAGACTTTGCAGGGAAAGGTGTTGAGCTGAAAAAGTTGCTGCTAAATTTTGGAACTAAAATAAAACAAAAACTGATGTCATTTATTTGTGTTTAGCTCTAATTATTAAATTAAACAACTTTTAATGTCTTCTAAAAAAGTTCAAGCGGTTTATAGAATAAGTTTGATATCAAACTCTTTAATTTTTTTACTGTTGTAATAATTTGAGATAATACTGTACATAAAACTATTCACAAATCTCATGCTTGGTATTTAGATTTTTAATGCGCCTGGGGAAACACATATTTTTAAGAGTTACATTGCGATATACAAATTTTAAGCAAAAAAACTAAATAACAACCTCAGTTAGCCTACTTTTTTTCTAGCTCAATTGGCTAGTTTTTGTTTTGTGTTAGAAAAACTACACAAAACACATTTCATGTTGCCCCAACACATCTGATATATCACTTATTTGTAATTTGTTAGCTTTGCTATTAAAAAGTAAAGACAATATAAACAATTACCAGAAAAGGTGCCTTCTTTTTGAATCGGAGTTGATGATATAATATTCTCTTTAGATGTAGCCATCAATCCTGATGACACATGACAATTTTCTGGTGTTTTAAGTACACTGGTTTTTGATTCTGTGTCAACAGACAGTGTTTTTTGAATTGATTTGGATTCTCTGTGCTTTTCATCAAGTTCCTTTAAATGCTTTGAGTAATCATTAAATACAGGTGTCAAATCAATACATGGGTTATTATCAACATGACGTTTGATCCAGGAAAGAACAGAAACATTTAAAGTACATAAATGTTGTAAATAAGTATCATTATCATTAATTTCACTATCAATCGGCTTTGTGTCAACAGATGCTAAATCTTTTTTCTCACTTGAAACTAAGGATTGATTAGGAATAGATGACTGAGTATCATTGGTACTCCTGCTAGCAAAAAAGTTCTTCTTATCTGCATCTGTTTTTGACCAAAAACTGCTCAGTTCAGTTTTTGCTTCTGAATTAACCTTTACCTCAGGTTTTAGAGAGGCATTTATTGAATCGCTTGAGGAAGTTTGAAAAATAGCAGAACTAGAAGTCAATTTACTCTCTGATTTTGAGTTGTTTGCAAAGCCAGACAGAGATTGAGATGAACCAAAACCAGAAAATGCTGCAAATGGATTCTTCTGCTGAAAATGGATATGGAATAATTCATCATAAACATTTGTTAACTTGTACTATGTAAGTAAAAGCTAAAATATTGTTTATTAGCTTATTGTTTTATTTTATTGTTTTTTTAATTTTATTTTATTTTATTGATTGTTTATCATTAAAATATTGTTTAAAAGCTAAAATATTCTTTATACAAAATAGCTTTTTTGAACGAGACCAAAAAGATTTTCCTTCAATTAATAAATACTCACTTTACTTTCTTCACTCACATCAGTATCTCCTACTCTTCCTGTTCTACGGTGTGCTTTCTTAAAACTAAATGCAACAAATTATTTTTTAAAGTTCACTTTCCTATTTGAGAAAAGAAAAAAAAAAAAAAAACTCTTTTGCATTAAAACTATATTTTACCATTTACTTAATTTATATATATCTCTATATATCTTTTTGTTCTTTTTTATTACAACAAAACTACTATTAAACTTATTGCATATATGATTGATATACCTACATTTTTTTTTTATTTATTAAACTCAACATTAAAAACAATTCCTGATCTTAAAAAATAACACAAAAGTGAAAATGAACACAATAAAAATAAACTTTTTCATAAAAAAATATATTTCAAAATTCTGTATCAGAATAGTGCATATTACAATAGAAAGGTCACAACATAGAGGTCGTATGTGTCAAATCATTATTGAGCATAACCAATAATGCATAACAAAATTATATATAATTTTAACATTATTACTTTTATATACACATTTTACGAAATTGTAAAGTAACAAAATTTAGTTACACAATGTTTGTTTAGACTGAAAGTGTTGCATCTACAAATGTCAATAAAAAGCTTAACCTGAACAAAATTTAAAAGCAAGCATCTTATTCCAAAAGTAGTTAAAAATATTACTTCTATAGTAATGTGCAATACCACAAAGACGATCAAGAATTTCACTGTTAATAAAACTTTATTAAGCACAATAAAGTTTATTGAAAAACCACTTCTTAGGTGGCCATGCAAAAAATCCAGCAATCTAAATCATAAGAATACATCTAATTTGCTCATAATGCACAACATCGATAACTGCCTAAAATGTCAGGTGTTAACAACCAATACGCTTTAAAACGTGCAATGCCAAAATTTGACAGAATTGATGGTACAGAGAAAACTGCTATTTATGCAATTATAAAGATTTTATGTTGTTTGTGGAAAGAGAGCACCTCATCTGATGTAGGTACCTCACAAAGTAATCAACAACTAGTGATGCTTCAAGTGGAATGAAAGCCATTAAATCATCAAAAGCTTCCTCAATATCAACAAGGAATACCAAAGCCAACACATTAATTTGTTTAATATTTAGCCAACAGTTGGATTATGAATGGCTTTTTTACTAGTTGTGTGTAAGTGTGTGAATAATGTAAATCTGCATAAGAATCAGTGGCATTAACATGAAAGTATTGTCTGAAAACTATGACCAATAAACAAATCATCTTTTCCAAGTTAGCCACAGTGCTGAACACTAACATCCTTTTGCTTGTTAATTCAGGATTATTCTTTAAAAAACCCCATTTACAAATAAACATATTATTATTAGCAACTTACAATATTAGTACAACTTGGTTTAACCGACAAATAATTCCTTACTATACATTTGATAGTATATATATGCTGTATAAAAAAGTTGTCTTGTTTTTAATATACTCATGCTATATAACAAAGTCAAGTCTTTTTTGACCTTAAATAACTTTCATCGTTTGGATTAAGAAAGTTATTAGAGTTGTACTCAGTCAGTGAACAAACATATACAGTAACAGTACACCTGTTTTATATGCTATTCTGATACTATAATGATTGTGCATTATTATGACCATTCTTATGAGACATGCACTTTTTTGAGTCTCAATTTCCCTAAACAAATATAATTGCAGTCAAGCAGGGTCAGCAAAAACCAAACCCACACAGGTTTTTGCAAGGAAAAAAAAAAAAGAAATTTGGCATAACAGAAAACTGATACTGGGTAATATATTATAGTGAATTAAATGAAACATATTCTGAGTGCAAAATAGACCATTACATCATGTCACTAACTGACAAATATAAGCTTGAAGTATACAGAAGATTAACATGATTTCTTTTTAAAAAATAATCTTTTTTACAGTTTAGTAGGCGACTAATTATCTAAACAAAACAGTACAAGAAATACAAATCCTTTTAATAGACTACTAGCACTGTACACTCTGTACATCAATAAATAGACAGAATATTTGCCCCTAGGTCTATTTAATAAAAAGGCGAAGAAACCTACGCTACAGAAAAATCTCATTTTGTCTTATTCAAAATGAGAAATTAGTTCCATATGTGCTGTATAATCAAAGTATCATATTACAAATTTAATCTTTTTTTAGTGTGGTACCATTAAAAAACTTAGTTAAATTTGTTACTACTTTTAATGTGATGCTGCTCTTAATGCCTAAAAGATAAATATAATGTGCGGTAATTTAACAATTTACTACATCAATTAAAAAATTGAAATAGAGATTGCAGTTTATTGTAGGCTAGGCCATATTATATGCTATAAACTAAAGTTTTTTTTGTTTATCTATTAGTTAACTTAAGAAAAACATTAGAAGTCATGAAGAAGAGCCAGAGTAATGGCTATATGAAACTTATCTAGAATTTATGATTGGCTACAATGCATTTAAACTAAATGATCCAACATACTTTCCTTCATATTTATTCAAGGATAATATAATTATTACTACAACTGTATCAAACTGATGGAAAACAGTAGAAATAAAAGAGACAAAGGCCTTGAGATTGCCAGCTGATTTTCCAAGGTTTATGTTCCAGCTTCAAAGTTGCTGCTAAAAACAAATTGTAGCTTGAGTTTGTTAGTTACCATTATGCACACTTTTTCTTGTTTCATTATAAATTTTAATCAAAAGCTGTGTGTTTACTTAAACTAAAATTCATTTAGAATGATTTGCAATATTAAAAAAACAGAAAATCTAAGCAAAAATATTTTAGGTTTTTGAAAACAAGTCCTGCAGCCTAGATTTTAGTTTTTTGATTTTAGAACAAAACATAACATATAGGTGAAAAATAACAGGGTTAATTGGGATATTTAAGCATACCAGGAAATAACAACCTTTTTTAGTCAAATAGATTAATTTAAGAACTTTAGAATAGATTCTTAAAGATTCTAGCCAATAATGCTTCAGCACCTTGTGACTTATAGTAACTGTAGGGGATCTTACTAAAGCTGAATGCATTTCTTCACTCTAGATTTCGTCTAAACCCAAACCAGTTGTATCAGATACTAATGGTTTACCACTTTTGGCACCATGAAAAACCACTTGCAAAAAATCATCAGTCTGCCAGTTATTTTTGTGGCTGCCAAATGCACTGAACAACCAATATAAAAGCTTTTTGAATACTAGAACTTTGTCTTTTTGGAATATTAGAACAACCAATATAAAAGCTGCATACAGTTATTACTGTTGAAAAAAAAAAGTGTATTTATACAAATGTGATATTGGACATACAAGGATGCAGCTGTTGATTTGTTTATTTGTACTGCTTCAAAGTATAAACTTTAAACAGAACAATTTTTTAGATTATAAAAGATAACACAAAGAAGCACTTACTTTCGATTAACCAAGACAGCATCATCTGCAACTTTAAATGATCCAGCCTTTTTGAAAAAAAGTAAGAAAAATTTTCAGAGCTCATTCTTGAGTATCATTATGTGTAATTCTTTACTTTGATTACTAAAAAAAATACAATCAAAAAAATTTTTTTTCTATAATTGTTAGTAAAGCACTTTAAAAAAAAAAAAAAAAAAAAAAAAAAAAATTTGAATCATGGAAGTCTTGAACTCCTTCCTGATCCAGACTTGATATGTCCTAGTTACTTTTTTATCATTTTAGATACAAATGTTTTCATGGAGCAAGAATTTCTTTCATTTTGGCTCTACAGAAATTATTTTAGTCAACTTTGCTCAAAATATCTTGAGATATTACTTTTTTGAAATTTATTAGCAACAAGCTATGATAAGTCTTCAGAATCAGAACTACCAAAAATCCAATCATCCGTTAGACGAATGAGCAGGGACCACAATATGTCTGAAACATCAGTCTGAAGGGTTAAAGACAATCTTGGTTTTAGGTCTTAAACTTAAACTTTAAGATTTCTTCAGATCACCTTAAGAATCTTAAACTAAAGTGTGCAGAGATTCTATAAATCTTGATGAAAAATACACCCATTTGTTATAATTAGTTGAGAAGTACTTCACAGACATGGTTGACTGTAACATTTGATTGACTGACTTCAGGTTATACTTCTCCCAACCTCTGATATTTGTTTTTAAGTATACTTCTATACACTAGTAAACATGATTTATGTTGTTAGACAAATATGAATCTAAGTGCTAGAAAAACATTTTTTGAATATTAAAATGTTAAAAAAAATCATCAAATGAAAATCTTGAAATTCTTCATAAAAAGCTGTGAGAAAAGGAAAAATCTTTATTACTCTTTATTTTTTCAATATGACACCAGAATGTCAACTATTTACATATACTATTTATCTGGTAAACAAGGATATTAGATCAAAATTTTTATCAACCATTATACCCTCAGTCTACCAAAATATTTAAGGGTTCATTTGGCTAAACTTCAACTATTTTTGATGTCTGCTCAGGAAAGGCAAAATAATAAAGCTTTCTAGGTATTGGAAAATATATCTAAAGTACATTCACTATTTCCATTCACTTTATAATATTTTTAGTAGATATAAAACTTTACAATGACTATTACTTTAAAAATCAATAAATATCTTTAATCTAAGACTATTAAACCTTTTGCTGTGCAATATGTTTCGAGATTTTGTGCTTGCTGTGCAAACGATTTTCAGTGGTTGCAAAGTTAGATGCAGCAAGTTTTTTCATATAGAACAGTTAACAATTTTTTAAATAATAACCATAAATAAATGATATATTAAGAAACTATGTGTAGATACATATTTTTTTTTATGAGTATATATGTGTTGCACAGCAAAATCCATCTTTATTAAAGATGCTTTTGCTGGACTGCAAAGATATTTCAAAACTCTCTGTGACCATTAACTTTTAATCTAAAGACCAAAACAAACAGACTTGCCAGACCTAGATTAACACTATAAGCATGCATTTTGGACAAAGTTTGTGACCATTAACATCCTTACATTGATGCCCTCAAGACTGCTATTTTAAAACAGTGATCTGGCACACCTGAGTCCTACATTCAGACTCATCACAAACTTGAAATTGGCTACATTTTCTAAAGGGTTAAAAACATATCCAAATCTTTGATTTCACTTTTAAATCACTTTAAGTGCTATTTCTAAAATAAAGAAAGACTGTAAAACATTCTGAATATTTTTAAGACATAATGATTACAGCTCACTACTTGTAAAATATGATACTTAAATTTTAAAAACTGAAAGAACTAGTTTATAGTATAAGATCTATCATATTTTATAGCATAGTATATTTTTTGATTAACTATATTAAGTTAGTTTTGTAGCACATTCATTTAATTTAGGGGAAATTTTGCTGGTGCTCTATCAAATAGATATCACTGGTTGTGTTATATTAATCTTTGCAGAAGTGTTTATAATTGTAATTTCAAATGAATTTTAAAAAAAATCTAATACTAAGTTTTTTAAAAAAACCTCTTCGCAATTATCCTCTGCGTCCCAGTTTCGATCAGTCAAATAATTGTCAGCTCCTCGTTTTTTAGTTGCAAATGTCATTTCAAAGTGTTTATTTGACCAGCCTTTTTAATTTTGTATAATACCGCATGTATTTTATACTAACGCACAGTGAGTCAAAATTCGAAAAAACTGGCAAAAAACCCCCCAAAAGAAACAATTACTAGGAACTTATAAATTGAGTTATAACTAATAACACCAGAAGACCAGAGCTAATTGCTTTTTTGGTTAACTTTTTAGGATTCACCAGTTTTTGCACCTTTTCCTGAGACTATTTCTTTTTTTTTTTTTATTGCGAAACTCGCGCACAAAATGCTCGCTTTAGTGTCACTCTTTTAAGGCTGATACGGGTATAAACAACTCAAAATTTAATTTGAAACTATAAACAATTTTTTTGATACTACATTTTTATTTTAGATAGTCATTCCTTAGATCAGTGTGCTATGGATTATTTTCTTACTGAACTGTATAATTTTTGCCTTGTTGCAATCTTCGAACTGAAGGCTTGAGACTACTGAAAAGAATTTCCCTATATAAAGCATCTATTTTTGAATCTATTAAAGTTTACCAATTTTCTTCCAGGTGATTGAGCCCTAAAGAATTTTACTGCTAAACTTTACTATGGCTTTCATACAGCTCATTTTATATGCTTTTTCAAAAGTTTACACCCATGTTTCTATATTTTTTTGCAAGTCCAATTGACGCCTCATATGGCGTTTTGATAGATAGGGCTTCTTACATACGTGTCAATGAAAACTAGCTTTCCACGGTTATCATGGATCATGGTAATGCCAACCTATCTGACCCAAGAACGCCACTTATGCGGGGTGCACACACCAAGGTACTCTGTGATGCAAATTTTGAAATCTTTTAATTTTGTCCGCGGAAAGTGATTTAATTTGAATGTTCATTTTGAGTGAAATTTTGACTTCATAGTGCACCAATAAAAACACCTGTAGAATGAGAAACCCTCTACAAAAATTGTATCAAGTGTAGCCAATATCCACACCTAACTCTCGATAACATTTCAGTCGGATTGGTTAACTGGTTAAGGATTTATGGCAGTTTTAGTTTAAATTTTGTTCGTTTTTCGCTACTTATACCTCAAAATATTACCTATTACTGTGATATTAGCTCACTACTTTCAAAATAATGGCTACATGAGTGTTATACTATGTAACACCAACAATATTTATTATAATTGTTTTATTGCCACGTGTACCGTTTTCAATTTATAGACCAAAATATTGATTTGCTATTTAAAGGGTGGTTTTACTTATGCATAGAGTGAAAATCTCAGCGTTTCCTAAGGTATAAAGGGTGGTTTTACTTATGCATAGCGTGAAAATCTCAGCGTTTCCTAAGGTACAAACAGCTGCCAAAATGCAAAAAAATCCTGAGAAAAAAGTACAAAACCTGGTCAAAAGACAACCAGTTGGTAAAACAAAAAAAAAAATACATCTCTGGTAACAAATTTTTTTGACTCTTGAAACCTTAAATACATATAATTTCAAAATTAAGTGGAAAAATAACTATTTAAACCCTTTTTTTTTTACATAATATTGTCATTAAACAACATCTGATTACAATTTAAGACATTTTTTTTTGATTTTCTCCACAAAAAATTCATTAATAAATAGCTCATTACACTCTTTTAGTACAAATACTCTACAATACCATTTTTAATATCAAAATTCATAATTTTTAAATTACCGGCATTTAATGATTAAGTTGGTTCATTAAAAACTGTTAGCTATGATTTTCTGCTCCTCATCTCTAATAACTTAAATTATGGTAGCAGTTCTTTAAAGATGCTTATTTTTCAGATCAGATATGCAGCACAGCAATCTCTTTGTACTCTGGATAATTATTGTTTTGGTTATACCTTGACCAATGTTGATAAAAATCTTGATGAGCAGTTTCGACAGTTTGTTCACTATAGGGCGCCAGGGGGATCCTTTGAGACTGATGAAATCCTTGATGTGGTAAAAGATAGTGTGAATTTTAGGTGTTACGCTTGCACCAGTTATCATTAAGTAACAGGTTTTGAAATTTTCAATTCTTTCAGTGAAGTCCGGCTCTAGGATGAATCCAAAGCCTTTTGATAACTAAATTGAGACTTTTGAATACTTCAATTATATAAAAGATGTTGGGAACGAAGTTTTTATCAGCAAGTTGCTACAGCTCATCCACATTTTCAACCCTTTTACGGCTGGCGTCTCTAATAGGAGATAGCTGTTTGGTAGGATCTTTTTATTAGTAAAACCGGATTAAAGTAATCATATTTGATATTATCTTAAAGGGTTAAGAATGAAGTTTGCTGGATAGTTAGCGGCTGAGATCTGGTTTTTTCTAAAAATTATGTCTAAGAAATGTATTTAATATATATTAGTTTCAATAAAATTCACTCGCCGACGGTGAAAGGGTTAAGAAGCTTTCTGCATTCGTTTCCGTCGAACTGGCCCCCATGATATGGGCTCAGTTAAATGTGGCGACTTAACAACTTCTATCCTAACAGTTTTAAGAATCTTGAAAAGATTATTGACAATTCCTAAGAAGAGATGCAATTCCATCGGTGGGATGATTTCCAAAATTAGAACATTGATAGGCCCGCTGATGATTGGCTTTCGAATGTCATTGCCGAACAGCTTTGGATTAGCAACTACCCCGCCAGATTGTTGAAAAGACTCAAAGCTAGATTTGATTGAGCCCAGTGTTTGCAAGTTTCCAGATTTGGCAAGAAACTTGGATTACATGTCACACCATATGCAAGGGTGTATACTTTAATGGGTTTGAAGACCACAAATTATATTTTCAACTTTCATATCAAGAGCCAAAACTAGTTTAAGTTCATTTGCATTAATCAGTGACCAGATTTGTTCCTTATTGGAGTGAGTCTTTGCCAGTTCTTTGAGTGAGAGGCTGTTTTTGTGGCGGTGAGCTGGTTTCATCTCTTAACGCAGTATCAACAATGCTTAGACAAAGCTTGAAAAAATCATTGCCACCATTAATTCAGAATCTCCTTTTCCGTCGATGATTTTTAAGTCACTGCAGGTGAAGAAATCATTTAAGTGTTGACCTGCTCTTAGGAAATTTATGTCAAAATTTGGCTCTACTATCTTGCAATTTAATGTTTGGTTTACAGTTCTGACCAGTTTTTTTTTTAATTCGTTATTTGAAAGGCCCGTATTCAATTGTACATTTACAAGAGCTAGAGTGATCACCTTTGGGCTGGGTACTACTCTGACCTGAAACCAAATCATGCATATTTTATGTTTGCTAAAGATTGAAGGTTTTTCCTGTACTGTTTTTTTTCCCCTTATTTGAAAATTATTGGTAGGGCAAACTTTATCCTAAAGGGCTGAGACATTTGCTGCAACGTACACTTGTTTCTTTCTAAATGATGGTTTGCTCTTCAAGAGGATATTTTTCTTGCAGCTTTAAAAGACCAATTTGGCGGATTAGGCAATAAAGTATCGTGTCTCTCGTTTCAAGTCTCATTTGTGTTGATTAAAAACAAACAAAGGGGAGAGTGCAACTTCTTTCCCCTCTTGTTTTCTGCCCAAAGTAGTTCAGCACAATTCTCCGAGCCCTTCTGGTACCCGAAAATCACTGATATTGATCTTGGTCTTGTACAGTTGGTATATTCAATCTGCTAGGAAAGTAGTAAGCTGTCTTTACATTTTTTCAGACACAACAAGCTCACAAACTTTAAATTTTCATCATGAATCTTTGTTTGATTTGGTATTTTGTTATTTCACTAAATCTAACTTCATTAAATCAAACTCTGCCTTTTACAAAATTTAACCTAAATTTATATTGGATGACAATCCAGTTAACATTCTCACATTTATTAGCATACTTATAATTATTTAAATCAAAGATACTTGTCTCACATAATGACAATTTAAATGAGATCTTATTTGAAGACACTTTATAGGATTTTTAATGCTCTTTAAAGGACTATTCTCTCTTCACAAATTATTGCTTTTTTAGGAACTTTTTTGATAGAGATTTTCTCTTTTTGTGCCTCTGCAATTATTTTTATAAAATATTTGCAAATTTTGTTTCAAATAACCCTGATCTCTAAAGATTGATTTTCCTCGGACTAGTCCTCCGAACTTTTTAACGGTTATCTTAGTTATCTGAATTTTTTAAGTCAATTATCTTCGTCAATATAAAAAAATTTGGTTATCTCACAATTTTTCTGTTTTAAGAAAAATTAAATTTTTTTGTTTTCTATATAGGTATCCTTAGAAAAGCTTTTCAATCATTTTTATGATTTTTTTGCTTTTTGGCAGTTGTTTATACCTTAGGAATCGCTGAGATTTTCACGCTATGCATAAGTAAAACCACCCTTTATACCTTAGGAAACGCTGAGATTTTCACGCTATGCATAAGTAAAACCACCCTTTAAATAGCAAATCAATATTTTGGTCTATAAATTGAAAACGGTACACGTGGCAATAAAACAATTATAATAAATATTGTTGGTGTTACATAGTATAACACTCATGTAGCCATTATTTTGAAAGTAGTGAGCTAATATCACAGTAATAGGTAATATTTTGAGGTATAAGTAGCGAAAAACGAACAAAATTTAAACTAAAACTGCCATAAATCCTTAACCAGTTAACCAATCCGACTGAAATGTTATCGAGAGTTAGGTGTGGATATTGGCTACACTTGATACAATTTTTGTAGAGGGTTTCTCATTCTACAGGTGTTTTTATTGGTGCACTATGAAGTCAAAATTTCACTCAAAATGAACATTCAAATTAAATCACTTTCCGCGGACAAAATTAAAAGATTTCAAAATTTGCATCACAGAGTACCTTGGTGTGTGCACCCCGCATAAGTGGCGTTCTTGGGTCAGATAGGTTGGCATTAGCATGATGATCGTGTTTCCTGATTCTGTTATAAACTTTTTCGGGAGTGAACTTGATGTCGTGCTCATTTTTCACCTTTTCCAATAAATTTCTTGCAGACTGGAATCGATACTGTGAGTTAGGTATTCCGGTCTCTTTTTCAATCTCACGATACGTTTTACCTTGCTTTACTAGATCCACAACTAAATTACGCTTAAGTTTTTATATCTTTGAGTTTTTGTAGCGGCGCAGAAATGAAAGTTAAAATTAGTCAGCGACATTTTAATTTGAAATCAAGCCAAACTTCACATATGCTGAAGCATAATTTAAAGAAAAATATATAAAAAAGGAAGAGCATCTACAGTGCAACAAATTTTTTATAACTGCTGATTGCAAGCAAAACGCAATATGCCATAATCTATTCCAGAAGATTATTAATCAACACTCATCTGAATCATTTAGTTATCCTCTATTTCAAAGGATCAATAAAAATAAAGAATCAATTTTTAAAGGATCTAAAATGAAAACTCTTACTTTTACATAAAACTACAAATCCCCTTAAGAAAAGATTATCATATTAAGTAACCCTCTGCCTCATTTCAATTGAACTTCAATTAATGATAAGAATTTCGAGACTTCGTTCCCTCTTGCACAACACTTACTCGTTTTGATAGCATTTTTTGAAGAATAATGAATAAATTTGTGCATAGATACAAATAATGGACAACTTTATGCACAGATAAAAAAACTGAACAATTTTATTAAAAAATAGTTGCGAAATTAAAAAGCTCTCAACATTCTGTAAATAATTTTGCTCTTGAAAAATATTTTGTTTTGTTGGCTTTTTTTTTGTCATCCACCAAACTAATTTTAGTAATGTTGTGTCGTTCTTGAGTTTGAGTTCATGAAACATGCAATTTATACCCCCTAAAATACTGTAACTACCATTCATTTAGATCCCTTCAAAATACGCTCCACCTCGTGAAAATCATCGACGTTATCCAATGTTAGAGGAGCCTAAAGACAATAAAATTCTAATGAATTTCAAAATATAAGTATCATAAATATGAAAAACAGAAAATGTTTTTCTTTTTAAACTTGTACAAATAAACAACATTTGATCATTTGATCATTTCATCAACATTTGATGTCTTATTTGATGAATCTTAACTTGAAAACTTTTTTCGATAAAATTTTTCTGAAT
This sequence comes from Hydra viridissima, assembly GCF_058129835.1. Taxonomy (NCBI): domain Eukaryota; kingdom Metazoa; phylum Cnidaria; class Hydrozoa; order Anthoathecata; family Hydridae; genus Hydra; species Hydra viridissima. The sequence continues at coordinate 10,092,510 of NW_028324309.1, forward strand.
TTTTGGGTTTTGAAAAGTTCAACTCAATAGAAATTTATTGCTTTGGGGAGATCAGCAATAAACATCAAGTTGGCGCGACAAATGAAGACTATTTTATCCTGATAAACTTACCCAAAATAAAACTTTTATCTTAAGTAAAGTTCTTAATTCAAAAATTTTTTTGCATGTGAAAGTACTTCAGAGCACAAAGAATATCGATTTGAAATGCGAAGAAAAGTCGCATGACCCATGTTTTGTTTTTCAACTAAATACAAGTTAATTCACGATGGCTACCAGTCGATCGATATATCGATAACGTATATTGCAGTGAACTTGGTCTATTGCAGAACAGACTTTTATTACTTTTGAAAAAAGAAAGAAATTATATTAAATAATCCGTTTCGATAACGTCACTCGTTTCTGCGAGTTCTCTGTCCGAAATGACATTTTAAAAATCTTTAAAGTCGAATCAGCACTTTGAAGATATATGATTTGGAGTAGTTAAGCTTTTGAGCGACCTTTTTTAGGCGCTTCATCTTTTTGTTAGCTTCTCTAGTGTTCAAATTCGTTCTCAGCGCTCTTTTTTATCGAAAAGATTTTTCAAATAAAATTCGTAAATTCTTTCTTCGTGTATTTTAGACATTTTAGTTTCATGAAAAAATTTTTTTTTGAGGACTTTGAGATTTGTTAAGAACGACGCCTAAAATACTATCGTACCTGATATTCCTCACCATTAAGTATTTTCTTGAGAACGCCTCGAACAAACTTGCCAGCTCGTGTCTGAAAAAGTAACCAAAAAAATGAGCTTTTAATAGAAGCATCAAATTGCAGAAAAACTCTCCAAATAACAAAACCATCTTACGGCGGAAATTTCATGTTTACTGATAACTGTTTTAAAAAACTTTACGAAGATAAATACTAGTTATCAGTAAATTCTTTAAAATTTCATAGTTTTCGTTATTTTTTTCCATTCTAGAAATTAAAGATTCATTATCTCATTCTACAAATTCTTTTAATACCTAAACTTCATACCAACAACTCAAATTTACTTTTTACTTCTTTTTACACAGAATACACCCTATGTAAGACCGGTAAAAAAAAAAAAATTGCGACTGACGATGACGTGAAGACACAATAAGTAAACCAATAAAAAAAAACTATTGCAACATAAACTTGACTAGTGTGGTTACTTTAGGCAGTGTTGGTAAAATTACGACTTTCTTTAATGCAGCAACTGGTCCCACATCGGTGCGTACCAAAGCAATTACTTCTTTAACAATATCACCATGAGATTTCGTACAATCTATAAAAAAACAAAGCTTATGAGAATAAAATACAGCTGTGTTCAAAAAAAGTACAAGATTGGTGAACCACTGTTATTACTTATGGTGATGTTACTGGAATTGCTGGACGGCGAATAATTTAATTAGAGATATAATGGTACTGCATATTTACATAAATTATGAGTGTGTTAACACACTGATATGTATATATATATATATATATATATATATATATATATATATATATATATATATATATATATATATATATACACTTATGTTTTTCCTACTTTACATCTCTTGCACCTGGTCAGCCTCACAACTGTAACTCCAGCAATGCTGTTTCCAATCTCACAAGATTAGCATTTTTATTAGGTTCTCACAAGCCAAAAAGGTTAATTTTTTTTACCTTATATTTTTAAAATTTATAAAAATAAAATGAACTTTGTTTTGGCAACCTGTAAAAAATATTTACTAGTTTGCTTTTGGAATCATAAAAAGTAAAATGGCTACAGAAGATCTGTTTAAAGGATCTACTTTCTGAGCATCTACAGGGGGAAATCCTCTAAAAGTCACCATTGGCATACCAGAAATATGGCAAAAAGAACATCCAAACTTGTTTATGGTGTAAAACACTGTTAAAGTCAAGAACAAAAACAAATTTTGGCAGTTTTGACAAATGGTAAATATGTAGAAAACAAATCAGTAAAAATATTGATCAAAGATTTTTGTTGGACAACTAGCTAGGGTTTGATGATTGGCCAAAGCCAAAAATATTCTTTAACAGGTTGACCAAGGAAGAACACAAAAAAAAAGCTTTGGTCAATTTTTTCAAACTTTTTAATTTGCTCTGCTCTTTGCCACTAACACCTTGTTTAGGTTTCTGAAACTCTCTTTTCTAAAGGACTAATACTCTTATAGTTCAGAAGTTATATCAGTTTAGAACTTTTTTAGAAATTTTGGTCTAAAAGTAACTTGAGTATAGAAGTAACTTCCAGGTTCAATACCATGGCACTGAAATGAAACTGGATTTTTGAAACAACCTTAAAAAAATCAATACTTTTTTAAAAAAATACTTAAACTTATTTGACATGTTTAAATACATTTAACTGCAAAATTAATGCACCAATTATACATTTCGATTTATTTTAATTGTCGTCAATATTATCATATATTCTGACATTAAGAAAAGAACACATGAACACAGTTATTTCAATGATAATAATAGAATTCACATTATTATTGTTATGCACACTAATACAGCTTAAATTGAAACATTTTTGACTTATCAATAACTTGTGTTACCACCTCTTGATGTTATCATAGCCTGATAGCACCATGGCATACTTTCAATTAAAGATCTAATCCTTTCTTGAGGGATATCCTCCCACACACGGATAAGACTTTGTCGCAGCTCCTTTAGGATGTTAGGTGGTGGATGTTGGCTTCTAACAAAGCATCTCATTACATCTCAAAGATACTCTATTGGGTTTCTACCTGGACTGCAAGCTGGCCACTCCAAAACTTCAACATTAACATTATTTAAGCATTCAGTAACAATATGTACTGTGTGTGGTCTAGCTTTCTCTTGGATAAGAAGGAATCCATCTCCAATGTACGGTGCAAAAGGTACCACTAAAGGTTCTAAAATGTCTGCTATGTGTTGTTGAGAAGTCAGATGTCCACCAGAGATATTCCACCCCATACCATCAATGAACTACCTCCATATAAAGTGGATTCTCGAATGTTACAAGCGAAATATCTTTCATTTGGTCTTCTGCACACTTTTGGGCAGCAATCAGAACTTACAAAGCAAATCCTTGACTCATCTGTAAATAAGACCTGTGCCCAATCATGTATTTCCCAATTCATATGCCTCCTTGCAAAAGCCAGTCTGTTTCTTCGATGGTCTACAGACAGTCCTGGACCAGTAGCTGCTGCCTGAGGTTGTAAACTTAAAGCACCAAGTCTTCTTCTTATGGTATCTTGACTAACAGCAGTTCCATCAACTTCAGCAAATTGTACTTGGAGACTTTGTACAGTAGTGAACCATTCTCTCAGTGTTCAAAGCATTAAAAATCAGCCCTCCACAACATTGATAGCTCATGGTTTACCTTGGCCAAGTTGTCATTGGTCTCTTTAAGCCTTTGTGGAACCCTACCGACTGTTGTATGAGACACTCCAAATCTTCTACCAAGTTGGTGATTTGTTAATCCTTCATTGGACAAAGTAACAATTGCAACACATTCATCACGACTTAAATTTTGTCTAGAATGCTGCATTGCAAACAAATGTGTTGCAATGCAGCATTCTAGACAAAAATGACAGTTATCTTTTGTATTGTTAAAACAATTTTAAAAATTTAGAACCAATACATACTTTTCTTTTAGAAGTGAGGTTTAATTACAGCAAAACATGCAACTTATAAAAAGTTGCTATAATTTTGAAATTAAATAAGGGAAACAGAAAAAAACCTACAAAAGGCATAACAATAAACATTATTATCATCTTTGTAATTGATAAATCAGGGAAATACATAACATTTTTCAAAATAAGTTGGAATTTATAAATGGTACATTAATTTTGCGGTTAAGTGTGCATATACTAGTCAGTTAAACTGACCTCTTTTTTTCTTCCTTTCATTTTGATAGCTGATTTTTGTAAATTTGAGGATGCTATATCCAAATCTGAAAACTAAATTGCTCCTTACCAAATATTCAGGATAAACCTTCTATATTTCAGAAAAAGTGTATTTTTGACAATTGTCACATCAAAACCTCGGGCCTTCTGGTTAAACTTATAGGTTACCCTTATCATCCAGACCTTTCTAAATCCAAAAATGGTGCGCAGTTTTTCTACCATGCACCATTTTGTCAGGAAAAACAATTAAAATTTATGTCACATGAATTATCTACCTATAAAATTAACATTTTCAACATGTTTTTCTGAGGCAATATTATAGTTGACTTATGAATTTGACAATGTTCTTCTGAGAATTTTTAGAACAAACTTCACTCTAGTTTTGCAATTTCCACTAGGTTTAACAAACATTTTGAGATTTTGAGATAAGCTTGTCAAGATAATGATAAAACATGTTAGTGTATCTTCAGAGAGCTTGCACATTTGTACAAAAATTAAAAAACTAGACAAACTTACCTAAAAATCTCAAAGCATTTGATAAACTCATACTTGCAAAATATTTGTAATATTCTTCAGGTATATATTGACATTAGCAAACTAAACACTGTTGATAACTATATCTAAATAAAAGCTAAAATTCCCATCATGCACCACCAAAAGAAATCAGTAAAATTGAAAGGTGATTCTAAATAGTCTTTACACAAATTTCTACAATACCTAAAATATCTGAAGCTTTTCAAAGTATAAGTTGTTTTGGAAAATTCTTGCAAGGATCATAAAACTAGATAAACAAAAAGTTTGAATAAGTTAAAACATACTTTTACTTAACACCACCAATCCAACAGGTACAACACCTTTAATTGAATCATTTATCCCCAATACAACTTGCTCAGATACATCTGGATGTTTTCCAATAGCCTATTATTTGAGTAAAATAGAATTTAAATAAAAGCGATTTTAATGACTATAATATTTTAATTCCTCTACAACTTTAAATTTTTTTTTAATAATTTAAATTTTATATATATATATATATATATATATATATATATATATATATATATATATATATATATATATATATATATATATATATATGTATATATATATATATATATATATATATATATATATATATATATATATATATATATATATATATATATATATATATATATATATATATATATATATATATACACACATATGTATAATAATTACAAAATAAATAAAAAAGTTATTTTTTGGACTAATCTTTTGATTATTAAAACTCTGCCAACTTGTTAACTCTAAAAAAATGAAAAATTTTTATAAATATTGTTTGTTTCTTAAAAGAATAATTAGGATTTATTTGTTCTAATGCATCTGAATAGGTTTTTCTAGGAGATTTTGTCTTGTTGAATCAAAATTTTTAATTGAGACTTTTGGTGTTTGATGTAAGTCCTTGTTTTCAGTAAACCCAGTAACAGAAGTTCAAATGATTGATGTTTTTTCAAATGATTTTGAAACTTATACTTCTATAATTTCCTTTAACTGTTGGTGTAATCAGTACAGAATAAAAAAATTTTTTTTTCCAAACGAAAGAGAAAAAAAGGAGAAAAAAATTGAGGAGAAAAAGTAATGTAAGTATTTAGGATTAAATAAAATGCTTTTAAAACTTATCTAATTAGTAAAATTTTTTATGGATGAAGCTACTTTATCAATAAATTTTTTAACTTGTTTTTTTTTAGTCTATTTATCAATATGATAAATTTAGGATTTAGCAATGTTAGAAAAAAATTCTGAAGCTAAACTCTACAAACACAAAATTCTTTTAAAACAATTCATACCATGAATCATAGACATCTTTTGATTTTAAATACAGAAAAACTAGCATATAAAAATGAAATTACTGTTTTTTAAAAGAAAAATAATTATAGTTATAATAAAGTATAACAATGCCTGCAACACAATGGGCTTTGAAAAATAATTATGCATAACATTTATTAACATCTCATATATTGTTACTGTTGTATTGTTACTAAAATTCATTATAACTTCAATTTTAGTAATAGTTTGATAAAATACTGGCATTCATTCACTTAATAATAATATACATAATAATAAATAATATAATTTCATTCTATAAATAATATAATTTCATTCTATAAATAATATAATTTCATTCTATAAATAATATAATTTCATTCTATAAATAATATAATTTCATTCTATAAATAATATAATTTCATTCTATAAATAATATAATTTCATTCTATAAATAATATAATTTCATTCACTTGGATCTTCACAAGCAGAAAATTTTAAAAGAAAACATCAAAAGAAAACATCAAAAGAAAACATCAAAAGAAGCCCCAAAATTTATTTAAGAGCTACAAATGGAATTTTAAAATAAATTAAAGTTTAAACAAAAGTTTAAACAAAAAGTTTCTTCACTACAAATTTTGGTGGTGCAGAATCAACATAAAAGAAAAGATATTAAAAAAATATATTACAGATAACACACTAAATAGTTGTTAACAAATTTAAAGTTGAAAATCTTCATTTGGTTTTTACTTCCGTAAAAAAGAATAATAATTATAAATAATAATCACAAATATATTTTTTCTTTTAAAATCTATTTGAATTTCATAAACTTGAAATTCAGATATGTTAAGCAATTTCATGTAGGCTTTCTTGATTCAACTTTCATAATCAAAAGTTGGTAATTATTTAGGATACTCAGTCTTCATTATTCTTATAGAAAAACACAAGTTAAATATTTTTATTTATTTTTAATCTAGTTTGATTGATAGATATAAAAAGATCTTTCCTTAAAGTAATTTTAAAAAATTTTAAGAGCATTTTTAATGATTTTAAGAATTAAGATTAGTTACTTTAACTAATCTTAATTCTTAAAATCATTAAAAGTTATTAATTATTACAAAAGTTGAAATGTTGGCTTAATTAAATCTTGAGAATTATATTTCAAGATTCAAAAGTTGAGACAATATTGGAAGACAAAGCTCATTGTTAATTTAGATCTTAAGAGTGGAAAACTGATTTTAGCCATATCCAGCAAAGAGCTTGTTTGTAGTGTGAAGGGGTTATTAAATGAATGCAAAATACTTAGGTCAAGACTAAAAATAATAAAAAAAGGTCTAAGAAAACCTCCAATGAAATCAATGAAAGAATTCTTTACATAAAATATCTTACTATGTTATTGAAATTTTAAGTTCCACCTCCAGAGTTTGATTTGATGACTGGAATTGTTACTCAAAGTACCTGTTGGAATTCTGGTGAACATTTTGATCAATGAACTACATTTTGCAAAGTGCAGGGATTTTAAAACTATGTTTCTAATGAAGTTTCTAATCTAAATAATAATATTCTGAGTACAAGAACTATGAAACTGACAATTCCTTTGGTTTGCAATTTATTACTTTAACACTACTAGTATCTAGACTATTAAAACTTCTATTCCAAAATACTTGATACTGTTTAAAATGCAAAATTTAATAACTAAATAATATATTTTATCATACAATTGAATTCTAACCACACATAATTTAAATTTGTAATACTTTGTACCTATGACAATACAAAAGATGGTTTCCTATAACTTTATTAAAAATTTTATAAAAAATATTATAATAACATTGTACTAATTGGATCAAATATTTCACATTTTGACAACTGATAAGACTAATTACATAGACTAATATACAAATATTATATATAAGTATTATATATAAGTATATTACAACTCTAAATATACAATAATAGATATTTTAAAACATTTTACAATATTACCTAAAGTTTAGATAAAAAAAAAAGGAACAACAGCTATCACTGGATAAGCTGTCCATTACCTCCGCACAGTTATTACTGGATATGACAAAATGTTACCTTCTTTGTCATGTAGGTTGATAGATTCACTGAAATTTGTTGAAAGGAAAGACTATGCAACACTTAGAGAAAGTGTTGTTGGCATCAAAACACTTAGCTGCTAATCCAAATCAGCTGAACCAATTTTATCACATTACTAGTACAACTTTTATGCTACTATGGTTTAAGCAATAAGGTAATAATGCTTATCATTTTTAGAAATTTAATCTATTGCACTTTATTGCTTTCCAAGAAGCATACATGATATTAATGACATCCTTTTTCAGAACTATAGTGAAGCAATCATCTGTTGTTTCTGGAAGTCATACTAGACCATATCAACCAGAATTTTGACAGAAGAAGGATCAATCAATGAGGAATCTTCTCACAAGAATTTTGACAGAAGTAGAATCAATCAATAAGGAATCTTCTCAAAAGAATTTAAGTAGTTTCAAACTCATTTGATCTTTTCTTCAAACTTTTTTTCATTTTGTTAATTTCCAAGAATAACTTTTATTCAACTGACTTGTTTTTACTGTGACTTAACACTGATCTGCATTCACTGCAGCTGATTCATACTGATCAACCAATGAAATTTCACTTTTCAGAATTATTTCTGAAAATTGTTTTGTTTATTTGAACTACTGTAAATGGTCTCTATCACAATAAACTTTTTATTCATGTGACTTTTTTTGTTGACAGATTTTCTTGAGAACCAATATTCCAGTAGGTTCAGACAAATGAATGAACCAATTATGAATATGAGAAATTTGAATTTACTTTGATCTCAAAAACTTCAAGTTAAAAGACAATTTAAAAATGCATTAAAATAACTTTAAAAAATTAAGAAAAAAAATGATCTTCAATCATATTAGAGTTATGTTTACCATTTCCATTTGCTTGGTTGACAACCTGTGACCAGCTACATTTATAATGTCATCAATACGCCCTCCAATATGTATATACCCATTTTCATCTAATTTGCCAGTATCCATAGTCATGTAATAACCCTGAACATAAAAAAGAACATACTCTATGCTTTTATGATATAAAAGAAAAGCAAGGTGGTCACTGACATCTATGATAGGACTTTTAGGATTCCATAATAATCTTATAACAATCTCATATTAATCATATACATCCTAAAACAACTAAAGACTTTATGCAAATTAAAGATTGACTTTATACTTTTGGTTTTAAATATAATCAATGCTTGCATATAAGGATTAAGCACTGGTGTTACTGCAGTGTGGTAAAATTATTTGTGCACATTACCCATTTTTACCACAATTTTTTTTACTGTTGGTGCAGTAATGCCATTGCTAAATAAAAACTAGGGTAGACCAAGGCATGTTGGCAATAGTGACAGGATGACCCTTTTGAGTTAGTTCACAGAATATGTACTTGGGGATGTAAGGAATCAAGGGGAATGTTGACAGCCTCCTCTCATTTTTTAAAAGTAATACAGATGTTTGAGAACAGTTGGTAGTGTAGTGTCTTTTATTAATTTTAGATAAATTGGAGTAAACTTTTGATTTGATGTGTTTGTGTTTACTAGTCTTAGACAGAAGTGCTATCTATAGTAACATTGTATGTAAAAAAAAATCCTCAGATGTTTCAAACATGATGCTTACCATTTTGATATACAATGTTACATAGTATTTATGAATGATCCAGAAGAAAACCATACTTTCTCTAAACATGGTGATAGGGTAGGATGACCCTGAACAAATGAGGTCCATTGGCCATATGAACTAATGTACTCCATTTATGCTTGTGCATTTTCAATTCATGTTAAATAATTTGTAATAGAAAATTTCTTTTTTATCTAAATGTATTTTTTAATGAAAATGTTTTAGCAGTTTCAAAACATGAGAAAAATTCAAATAAATCAATAGGTATTTGATAATTTTATTAGTTTACAGGGCTTCATACTATGTAGGCATTATATATAGTTATGTAATGTAAGAATGTAATTACAGTAAGTACTTTGGTACTAAAAAAGTAAATATGTAAATATGTAATACTAATAAGTAAAATACTACTTATTAAAAAAAATAAACATGTAACCAGGTACCTAATTGTAAGTAAATTTCAATCACAAACCAGCTTTAAAAACTATTAGGGAATTCATGGGTATTTAACAAATTTGTTAGAGTTATCAGGGTTTCATAGTGTTTAGGTGTATTAAGGTATATAAAAGATCAATTAGAAAAGTAAGTACAGAGTTCAACATACCTCAGAAGACTCTATGAAGGAAATGCATTAAGCACAGAAAATTACCTTCTGGTTCTAATGCTTCATTTCAAACTGAGATGATTCCTCCATATTCTGATAATAACAATGCAATAACGAAGTGACTCCTCTGTATTCTGATAATAGAAATCAACAGCAGCTTGATGCTACTGTTGAAATGTTTGAGCCTAACAAAGTAACTATTACACTAAAGAAAATTTTCAACTAATTTTTTTTGTATAATTAATTTGATTTTTTAATGAATTTGATAATTTGTTTCTATAACCTAAGAGTCATGCACAAATGGTTCAATATAAAACACAACTGAAATAATTAAAAAGAATGTTCAATTTGTAGGCTAGTTTTACTTTTTTGTTTTTAGGTATGGTGACTTTCTTGAGCAATACCTTATGAAAAGTGAGTTTCCTAGGGAGGTTAAATCCTTTGTGTATACATATGCTATTGTCTGCAGCAAAAAAATCCCCACTCATAGTTAGAGTTACAAATTGCAGGGTGTAATTGATTTACAGGATTCTTGAAGAGGCATCCAAAGTTTTCTATTTGTTCTCCTCAAGCAACAAGCTTATTCAATTTTTTTTTCTGTAACTTTAATTAATTTTTTCCCCCATTTGTAAGTATAAAAATTGAAACTTTAGTAGTGTCCTTATGGATGGTATATAGTTTTTGCATAAAAAAAAAAAATAATAATAAAACATGAAAAAGTTAAAAATCATAAAAAAGCCCTCCCCCCCCCCCCAACATGGCCTGGTCTACCCTATGATTTGCCTAATGAACAGTAAATTAAACTTGGAATCCATGTTTAACTTTTTTTTTTAGAAACTAAATACATTGCTATAAAATGTCTTACTTTTGCTTTTTAATAGTTTCAGCCTAATTTTGAGAAAATAAGGTGGCCAATGTTAAGAACAAAAAAAGGCATTTTTTACCTAACTTTAACCTGTTTTTTATTTTTATATTCTACATAATATCCTTAACTATTTTAGAAATTTTGATAATATATATAAATGTCTAAAAAACGTGATTATGTTAAATAATCTGATTAAACTTTGTCAGGCGTTGTGTGACAAAAAGCATTGTTGTTGCAAAGGATCTCGATACAAATGCACTTTGGTTGATTTAACTCAGCTACACTTGTTGATTGATTTAAAACAATATTGATGCTGCATATGAAATGTTTGGATGGCCCCAGAAGTGTTTATCAGAGATAACCTTTCAAGCCACTTTACAAATGAAATTGCAAACTTGTGCCAGGAAAACAACATCCATTTTATATGCTTGCCATCAAACTCAACACACCTGTGTCAGCCATTTTTTTCATTAGAGCAAAAAATCTGGCATCAAATTCTGGAAGACTACAAAGGATCACATAGCAAAGCAGAATGTTTGCAGAAAAGCAATTTTCCCCAGCTGTTGAAAAATGTTGGCCATACTATGGACTTGTGTTGTCATACCAATCTACAGTTTGGTTTTCAAGCATGTGGTATTTGGCATTTTGATGAGAAATGTGTACTTAAATAGTGCCTGGCATTGAACCTGACCATGATCATTTGGTGTTCTCAGATACATTGTCACAATCTGTTATGCTTGTTTTGCAAACAACACATTTAGACAAGCAATCAAATCCGGTGTCAAAGAAAAAGTTTAAAGTTGTAGCTGAAAAAATTACCACTGCAGCATGTAATTCAGAAGTAGATGCAATGAGTCATGTTTCAGAAAACCACCTCCCAAAAAAGTCTTAAGTACAAGTTGTATAATTAAGAACTGATGAATTATCAGAAAAACAAGAAAATTGTGAGTAAGAAGAAAGCAAAGTTTGATGAAATTGCAGAAGAAAATTGTCAGGCTGTCATATATGAAAACAAATGGTGGATCACCACTATGATGGATATATACAATGATGAAAATGATGTAAAAGTTCATGCACGCAACTGGGCCTTCAAAAGGTTTTCAGTTGCCTACAAAAGATGATTTTTGTTGAATGAAATTAGAAGATGCTATCTGCAAGATCAGCTACCTGCCAGTTCCAAAATCCTCTTTGCTATTGCTATGAACAAAAAAAATTCTACTTCAATTGAAAAATTGATTATATTGATTAGTGATCCATACATTTAAGCAGAACTATTTGTGGATTAATTTGTAATTTAAAAAATGGTAAAAGAAATTCAGAAATGTGAAGTGACTTATTTTGTAAACTCATTTGAATGTCAAATAATTTTACTGAAAAATGGTGCATTTTACATGTTATTTTTTTCCAGTAAAAGTTAGGTGATCCATTCCTAACATTGGCCACCATATTTATAAAAAAAAATTGGGTTCTATGAAGCCATATGTAATTTGAACAGATGGGAGTTTAGTAGACTACACCATTTAAATAGTTTTAGTTTAGTAGACTACACCATCTCACATGTTTTTAAGCTTTTAAGTATTTTTCAAAAATGCTTTGATCAAAAGTTATGAAGTCACAAAGATAAAAAGTGGCTAAAGTTTGACGATTCTAAATTATATTAGGAATTCTAATTACTTACCTTTTTAAAATAAGTTTCAACATACTGTGCATCATTGTTCCATAATGTTTGCATTGCACCAGGGGGTAATGGTAATCTTAAAAAATAAAACAAAATAACTTTTCTGTAATGAGTCCAGTGTAAACAAATCAATTTACCTCAACAAAAAAAGGTTTCTAAATAAAGCAAGAGTCTTGTAATAGACAGAAGGAAATTATTAATTGTTTTGAAAGCATATCTAAAGGTAAAACAGGGGCAGCTCAAGGTAAACAATTACAACAGAAGGGAAAAAAAAAGTAACAACAAAATAAAAAAGTAGCTTTAAAAAATATCAAATAGCAACAATCAATCTTTGATTAAAACTCTAAGAACAAATTTTGAGCTTTTGAAACTTTTTTTAGATTTTTTAACACTTATTGATATACAATTCTACATAACAAGCCATTATGCAAAATTGCATATATTACCATTAATAATATGTTGCACTGCTTGCTGAATAATCTGTGTATATTTTTCTGTAATCAAAATGTTTTAAAATGTTTCTATAAGAAAAGTAAAGTAAGGAAACTCCACTTTTTGTGGAGTTTTGTTTGATTAGAGAAAAATTTTATGGGGAAAGTGAATTTTCAAAAAAAAGTTTAGGACACTGCAACCATCATGTACTAAAATTTTAAATCTGTTTTAATATACAACTTAAATATTAATGAAATAATATGTATAAAAAATAACAGATGAAACTAAAGTGACAAACTGCTTTAATAATCAAGACAAATTTTTTGCTGTTGAAATAACTAATTTGGTTATTTCTTACTCATGATAGGCAACATGGTGAACCGAATTCCAAATAATCAACTTGTCTTAAACTTAAATTCTTATTCACAATATTATTGCAAACTATAATGACTTTTTATTAGTATTTTAGCCTACACTTAGCTAAAAAAAGATACAATGAGTTTTAGAGAGATACTGAAGTAATTATCATTAAAGTTTATACCAGCAGAACAAATTTTTTTTATCTTTTATCTATTTGTAACAGAAAATTGAAAGAAGATGATTTATAAAAACCAATATGAGAATGAACTCAAATAGGAGATATTTTTCCAATATCTTTTTTTCAATAAAATATATAATATGTAAGTATGTGTTGAGGCAATGAGTATTATCAATAATGAGAACTCCAAAATAATTTCATAATTGCATTTGACCATTTTTAAAAAACATTTCTTCAAAAATCAAATCATCATTTTTAAAATCAAATAATTATTTTTATCTTTCAATTGTATAAAAAAAATTTTTAAAAATAGCGCTGGCCTTCAACAACTACAGACATATTTCTGCTTCGCTATAAAATTTTAGATTTCTATTAGTAAATTTTTCTAATCTGTAAAACTGAAAAATATAAAAAATATCTGGTATTAGCACTGGAATTTTTATATTTCTCTTAATATTGACTAGTAACAAATAAAGTTCTTCTTTATCCATCATTTAAAATAAATTGAATTTAAAACAATTTACTTATTTAAACTTAAAAAATTGTAAGATTCCAGGAAAAAATTTACAATACCTCACATAAGTTATTTTGTTTCAACTTTTCAAGAAACAGAATTTCTATTTGAGTAAATTCGTAAAAGCTATTTTTGAAAAGTAACAACTTTTGTATGAATATAAACTTGCAAAACCTTTACTGTTTAAAATGCATAAAAAGTTCTATTTTTATAAACTTCAGAAAATTTAATTTATTTTAAGTCTGATGTAGAAATTTGTACTTCATTTGCTATTTTATATGTTGTTAACAGAAAAACCAAACAGCAATCAAGCGAGTGAAATGTGCTTAATCTGTTATTACTTAATTAATTACAAAAGTAAATTTAACAAAAAACTTAAAGTTGGAGTTTTATCATTTAATATAGCACACTTACTTAACATAGATTTCACCCAGTTCACCAGCTTTACATTCTTCTAAACTCTTGTTTAATACTTTAACTAACAAATAAAAATAAAAAAATACTTAATAATATTATAATACTATTAAGTGTTTTTTTATTTTATTTTTATACTGTATTTTTTATATTATTATTATATTATAATAACCCTCATACTAAAATTGAGTCAAGTAAAGTGAGAAAAATAGTTTGAAATAAGACTAAAAGCTTAAAATCTTTAATCTAGCAATAAAAAATAAGTTTTTAAAATAATAATTTTGTTACCATTCCATCCAGGAGAGGGCTTTCCACTTGAACCATGCTGATAGCTAGTTGATAAGCCAAGCCCAATATGGTGACTAGTAATGGGCCAGCCACTTTCTACAAAGTGAAAATAAAGCCCTTTAATTTTAGTAAAATTGGACCAAAAAAAAGAATTTATTTTATCTTAATTACATATTTAATTACATATACTTCCAGACATCCTTAATAAGAATTATCTTAAACTATTCACAGCAAAAAGGCCAAACATTCCTATTAATTCAGTTATATAGGAGAGTCTAGGAATCTCCTGGTATGATGTAATAAGATGGGTTCTTCATAAACTAATTTTAAATACATATTTAAAACCTGTTTGCCACCAATGATCTAGAGCAGGCCGCCTGAAGATATCTGATGTCCACTTCAACAAATCATGCTCACAATTTTCACCAGCTAGAAACACAACTCTTAATCTGTAAAAAAAAAAAAAAATCATCTATGAGAAATAATACAAAACAAAAACAAAAAAAAAAAAGAAAAGAACTAAGGTGAGAACAAAGTATGGGATTACCTTTCCATGTTATGTTTTCTTGTTAGATTCCCATCAGGATCCTAAAAAATATGTTTAGAAAAATTAAAAATCTTGATTCATGTTAGTATATAGCACCATAATCACTAAAATATTTGTACACAACAAGAATACATCAGTAGATGTACAATAAGCATACATCAGCACATGTACAACATACATCAGTATGTACAAACAATCTCTTGCTTACTTGCACAAACACTTCATGGAAAAACCTACTTTTTCAGAACTTTAAACAGATCAACTTTGTATTTTTAAATAGAGTTGCCTCATTTGCAAGAAGTAGACAGAATTCTATATAATTATACTTTTTTCTACCAAATTACACTTGATGTTAAGAGTTGTCACCATAATAATTGATGAGAATAACATTATTAGGAAGGTAATCAATGTACAATGAGATTTAGATATTGCTAAATAAGCTATATGCTAAATAAGGTTGGTCATCTTGGTCTTGGCATTGCCATTACTACAAAAATATATGCAATACTTGAAAATCTATTCTTGAATTATAGTTTCAGGCAAGACTTATATTTCTAAACTTACTTATGATGTTTGGCTGGCAAAAAGACAGTTATTTATTTATAAACCAAGTCAACATTTTATAAAACCTAAAATTTTTAATTTACATTTAGTTTGCAGGGTTTCATTTTTTGGAATCTTTTCTTAGCATAACCTGAAAGAAACGTTAGTAGAATTTTTTAATCCTACTAGCATACATTCTTTTAATTTGATAAATGGTGAGAAGCTTGAACCAAGGAAACATTAAAACCAAGAGTAAAGCTTTTAATTGACAGGCATATCTGAAATCAGTTATTACCTTTTATTAGTTTACTTTTAGTGGTGCACTAGCTGTAGTGTTGCAAGATGCACCATAATTTTAACTATTTACATCACCATAAAGTAAAAAAAAAAAAAGTGTGTAAATTAATAAAGGGAAAAAGGACCTTTATGATTCCTTAGTTTACATACAGCTGCTTGATTTATTAAATCCAGTTATTTGCAGCTTATTTTGAGATTGGACTTTGGCAGAAATTGGACACTTAGAAACTCTTTATGTTTTCTACAGAAAAAAAGCTGATATGTTTATTCTTTAATCGATTTGCAGTAAAAACTTAAATATAGAAAGCACATATTAAGTAGAACTTCACTGAATTATTGCTACATTCTGGCCTTTTGTTTACTAATCTAATTCCACTTCTTAAAGTCTGTCTAAGTTGCTTTAGCTTAAAATACTGATCTAAAGACAAGCAAATTATCATTTTGTTCTTTTTAAAAATAGTTCAACATATGTACATTTTTAAAACTTTAAAAAGGGGTAACTTGGGGCATCAAGGTAACTTTGCTTCAGTAAACAGAAATTTTTTTAAAATTTCATTTGCTCTTATATTATAAAACTACTAAAAAGTATTAAAAATTCTCATTTTCATTAAAACTTTAAAACAAACTCTTTATAGTCTACTGTTTTGCTGAGGTGTTTTTGCTGAATCATTTTCAAATTAGCAAATCAAATGACTAAGACCTCATGCAAAGTCTTTGAGTTTACATTTAACTTAAAAAGAATAATTGGCAGAGGTCAATGTAACCTCAAAAATCTTTTTTGAAGTAACTTTAAACAGAAGCCAACCTATAATCCAAATTAATTTTATGTTCTGTAAAAAATGTTTTATTTACATTATGATAATCTGTTCATGTATTTGTGGTTAAACAATCTATAATATCCAAATCAATATGATTTTTTTTTCAGAATAAAAGCTATAAACAAAATCAGATGCAAGTGTAGGAAGCAACATTTAAGAAAGTCATATAGATGGAAGCAACATTTTAGAGAGTCATAGAGAAGATTGAGAATGGATTGTCTCCAAAAATTTGTATGAAGATTTGGTGCCAATAACACTCAACAAAACACTCTTTATAATAAACTGAAGAGAAAACTCAGACAAACTGCTCTTGAAGAAAAGGTTATTGTCCAACAAATGATAACAACATCAAAGTCTCCATTTGATGGATCAGATTATGAGAGTGGTCAATCCATACCTGGACAAACAAGAAAGTATTGTTAATATCTTTAAGAATAAAAAAGTTACCCCTTTTTACAGTGCTTCATATATTAAAAAGTTATTTTTTTAAATATTGACTGATAAAATGAAGTTTTGGTTGTAGAGGCTATTTCATTTACTTTTATCTACACATTAAAAATGAGCATTACTAGAATATATTGCCTAAAAAAATGCTAACTTAAAAGTTTAAATAAATTGCATAAAAGGCAAAAGATAAAAACAAACCGCATTTCTTATCACTCTCATTGATGTTGGTGCAGTAAACAAAGAAACAACATCATACTCATCAATAATTCTTGAAAATGTTCCAGCATCAGGGCATCCAACAGGTTTACCCTTAAAGTTCAAACTAACAAAAATTAAAATCGAGCAAAAAAACATTTTGGGCTAAAATTATAAAATTTGTTTTTGAAGTAAAATGTTAAAACATTTAAATTCATTATACTAAATGTTTACATTAAAAAAAAAAAAAAAAAAAATAGAAAAGAAAAAAAAAAAAAAAGAAAAATAAATAGAAAAAAAAATTATAAAACCTTAAATTGTGAAGTGTAGGGAAGCAAAAACAAAAAACAGAAGCAAAACTTGTTATATAAACTTATAATAATTCTTTGATATTTGATAGATGTACAATTTTATAGTAAAATTTATAAAAGCCTCTTATATTGCATTCTGCAGTGTCAGAAACTATTAAACTAATGAGTTGATAATTATTTAAGATTAAGTATTTAATGGATATTGCTTTTATCATAATTAAAAAAAAGTTTTATATAAAAATCAAATTTCAAATGAAAAATGAAGATTTACTTTTATCATTATTAAACAGCAATAATGAATCAAACTCAGCGTAAAATAAATTGTGAAGCTAATTGGACAAAGACAATTTAACTCTCTTAGCTACAAACCATTTCACTGTCAATCAACCTCAAGGGCTGGAGTTACTGAAACTTTATTGATCTTTCTCATACATGCTCTCCTACTAGGTATTATTCAACTTACAGCATTCGGGGGTCATTCATATGTTGAATATATGTGCCATATAACATATTCAAAATATATTGAATGTATGTGGCATTTAACATATTCAAAAAATATTGAATGGCACATAAGGTCATCTATTGTTTTAAAACAAGAACAATTAAGACACTACATGTATCATAGATATAAAATTAACCTCAAATAAGATAGTAGTACTCCTATTCAAAAGTGGTCCATAAACAATGTAAGAATGCCCAACAACCCAACCAATGTCTGAAGCAGCCCACCATCTCTAGAAAATAAAATGCATACTATAAAACATTAAGATGACACTTAAGTTTTTTGTTAGATTTACTTTTGTAATTAATTAAGCTGACCAAATGCATTAAACCTTTATGCAAAATCTTGCAATTATTTATGTTATCAAAACTACATTATTCTTACATTTAGTAAAAAAAAAAATTTTGGATTTTTTATCACTGAGGGAAACAAAATCGCTGTAATAACAATAAAAATATTTATCTTGATCCTCATTAAATAAATTTTTTTTTTAAAAAAAAATCATTTTAAAATTTAGGCTTTTTAAAAAACCTTCATTTAAATTGTTTTTGTAAATGTCAAATTTTTGTACAAAGGATATTAGAAGTAATTATAAGAAGAATATTAGAAGTAATTATAAGAAGAATATTAAAGTAATTATAAGGCAGAATTTTGTAACCTGATAGAAATTTTTAGTAGAAAAACATTTCTGAAAAACAATCCAAACTTATTCATTAGTTATGTAGATTATAAAAAGAAAAAAGATTTCTTAAAACAAAAATAATATTTAACTTCTTTTTTACATATATAAGCATAGCTATTTTTTATTATTTCTATGATTATCAACACTTAGTATTTTTTACACTATATTACAAACATACATGGCAACATTTAGTTTTCT
Source organism: Hydra viridissima (assembly GCF_058129835.1). NCBI lineage: Eukaryota > Metazoa > Cnidaria > Hydrozoa > Anthoathecata > Hydridae > Hydra > Hydra viridissima. The sequence continues at coordinate 10,111,786 of NW_028324309.1, forward strand.
CAATGACTAATTTTTACAAAAAAATATTACTTCGCCTGGTTTTAAATTATAGGTATGCTTCATACTCCACTTCAAGGCCACAGCATGACAACCATTTCCACGCACAATTCCCTAAAGTTAGAAATCTTCATTGAGATATCAAAAACAAGTACTGCAATTAAATTAATTTTATTTAAATTTCAAAATATTTTTTAAGCTAACCATATATTTCTGTTGTGGTTTTTCATCAAAAGTGAAGGACAAAAATATTGTCAAAAGTCAAAATCTCATGAGTGCAGCTTTTTTCCAGAACATTTGTCTAGACTCTTTAGTAGGAGTTTATTTCTCTCTGTAAAACTGACAATGTTTAGGATATTTGAAAACATTCTTAAAGACACAATTTGAAGGTATTGGGAATCATCCAATATTTAATCAAAAGAATAATCTTAACAATATTCATATTAATCATGTTATAAAGTTGAACCATATCTCCTCGTTGTCTTCTTTTTGTCAAGGTAGTCAAGTCGAGAGCTTTTAGATGATACTCATAGTTGATTTTTTAAGTGATGGTATTAATTGAGTTGCACGATGTTGAACTCTCTCTAATAACTCAATTTCTCCCTTTCGAATAGGTGACCAAACTTGTACTGCAAACTCTAACAGTGGTCGCACAAAAGGAACATAAAGTATTCTCAGCAGTCTAATATCTAAGCAAACGAAGTATTTTATAATCTGACCCAACATTTGGTTGGCTTTGCCTACGCATTTTATTACATGATTTTTCCATTTCAGATTGCTTGAGAAGATTACTCCAAAATCACTTTCAGATTCTGTTATGTTTAACTTTTGTTCATTGATATAAAAGAGTGATTTTTTGTTATTTCGTCCAAAGTACATGACTGTACAATTTGAAATATTAAATTTCACAAGCCTGTCTTGAGTCCACTTAAAAGCTGAATCAAGATCTGATTGCAAAGAAAGAGTTGATGCACTGGAAAGCATTTCATTCATAATTTTGCTGTCGTCAGAATATAGCTTTGTTAGACTTTTTAGATTTTCAGGCAAATCATTTATAAATAGTACAAACAAGAGTGGTCCAATTACTGACATTTGTGGCACACCACTGGTAATTTCTGCCCAAGAGGATACATTTTTGCCTATCACAACTCTTTGTTTTCTTTCTTTTAAGAATGTTTCAATCCATTGTATTGTCAGACCAGATATTCCATAAGCTGTAAGTTTAAGCAACAATCTTTTATTTGGTACTGTGTCAAGTGCCTTGGCAAAATCTAAAAAAATAACATCAACAGGTTTACCACTCTCTAAGGCGGTTGAAATAAAATCAAGTGTTTCAAGTAGATTCGTTAAGCATGATTTATTTTTAACAAAACTGTGCTGTTGCTTGCTTATTAGTTTGAACTTATATAGAAAAGTTTCAAGTTTACACCTGATTATATCTTCTATTATTTTACATACAACTGAGGTGAGTGATACCGGTTGGTAGTTTCCTGCTAAGATTTTTTTGCCTTTTTTGTACAGAGGAGTGATATTTGCTGATCTAAATTGCACTGGCAGTTTGCTGGTTTAAAATGATTCTTTAAAAATATATGTAAGTGGAATGACAAAGGCTGATGCATAATTCTTTGTGCATCAGCCTTTGCACAAATAATTGTACGTCAGCCTTTGCCATTCCACTTATGTATACTTTTAAATGAAAAAATAAACTTACTCTCAAATGCAGCTTGAAAATTTTTGTTTAAGATATCAGCAATATCTTTTGAATTTTGAGTGGTTTTACCATTTGCTCCCTTTAATGCTTTTACAGTATCTTTGACTGCTAGTTGATTGTTCATGTAGCTGTAGAGAAGCTTTGGATTCTTGATGGCTCTTTTTACCAGATTAAGCTCAAAGTTTTGTCTCACTTTTTAATCTCATCTGCTACATTTTTGCAAATCATTTTGTATTTAGATTTCAAAACAGGGTCTTTCCATTTACATGAGCAGTTTTTATATCTTAAATTTTGCTTGCTTCTAATAAGAAACTTTAACTTAGCATTAACCCATGCTGGTCTAATTTTTAAAGAGTTTAATGTCTTTTTAATTGGAGTGAAATGATTACATGCCACCTCATTATGAAAAATCAATTCATCAAACATTTCTTGTACATTTTTGTTACTGAAGCATTGCATCCAGTCAACATTTGAAATTAGGTCAGATATTCGTTCAACATTGGAATTAGCAAACATAAATCTTTGCTTACTTTTATTGTCACAGATTGCTTTATCAGACAAGATGAAACTGAAACATGTTATTAGATGGCCCCTAGTTATGTTTCCCAAAACAAATTTTGAATCTATTTCATTAACACTTGCTGATTAAGTTGTAAAGATTAAATCTAAGGTATTCCCAAGTTGTTCATCTGACAGCTGGAAAGTTGGTATGTTAATATGCTGATAAAGAAAATTATCATTTAAAATATCTGTAAATTTATATTCAATTCCATTCTTATTTGAAATTGCATCAACACAGTCATTTGACCAGTTGATTGATGGGAAATTGAAGTTGCCCATGATAAGTAAGTCTTTGAAATTATTTTTGTCTATATATTTGCATGCTAGGCCAAAAACCACATCAAAACTGCCCATACTTGTTCTAGTTTACAGGGATTTAGAACGGCATCATTTAGTTCATTGGAGTCTAATGAGTTGTCTCTATATAAACCAACACCACCGCCTTTTTGTCCTTCTGATCTGTCTTTTCTATACAGATCATAACCTTCAATGTTTAAACCATGTTTCAGTCACAGAAGTTACATTTGGTTTGTATTGTTCAATTACCACTTTGAACTCATTTAGCTTGTTATCAAGAGAGGTAGCATTTAAGTATAAACATGACAGCTTTTTAATTTCATTGCAATCTGACACTGAATTATGTATAAAACTATTGATCTGGTTTCTTTTTGAATTTAATGATCTTATTGCCATGGATGCCATACCAAAAGGGGTCATTATCTGGTCTTGCTTAATTCATTTTATTTCTTTCAGTTCTGAGGTTAAAGTCTTGGAGTCTCTGAGGCTCAGTCAAATCTGGACTAATATAAATATCTTTATGTGTGATATTACTTCTCAATTTTTTAGCTGATGCTAAAATATTGTGTTACGAAGAATATCCTCAGCCAATTCAACAAGAATTGGACCTGGTTTATTAGTTTTAGATCTCAACCATCTAACAAATTTTGGTATTACATTCTCTTGATTTATGATCTTAAAAATTTCATTTACTTTTGACTCATCTTCTTTTGATTTCATTTCTATGCTTTCTTTATTTGATTTGGCTACTCCATAAATAATGACATTTTTTGCTCTTCTCTTTCTTTCGTCTAACTCATTAATAGCTACATTTGTTACCATCAGCTGCTCTGTTGGTTTCTTTTTTTGTTTGCCCTGTTTGACTGATAGACTTGCTCGACTCAGCTACTTTACTTATTTCTGTCTTCAGATTTTTAATGTTTTCATCATTTTCAGTTTTAGTTGTTTCTAGTTTTATCACACATTCAAAGAGTTCCAAAAAAGCGTTAGAAAGCTGGCTACACCAATTATGAATATCTTTAGTTATTTGATAGTTATATGCTTGATGTGAAAACTGCTTATCTTTATTTAGTAGCAGGAGGTGCACATTGTGATCTTTTAAATTGTTAAATGAGCATATTTACAATAACTGTTTCTCTGCTTGTTAACGTGTCATCCATACAACATAATTAACATATAGATTGGGATATATATAACTGTGAGATTATTTATATGTAGGCAAAAAACTGAACAACTTATGCATATAAATGTTCCTATACTGCTTTTCTGTTTATTTACATTCTGTACAATAGTTTAACTACTATAACTTTTACAGTAGTTGAAAAATAAAACTTTTTCTGTATTTAGTAACAAAAAGTAATAAAAAAACTTTAAAAACTCAAGTGTCAAGTAGATCACTGTTTTAAACTGAAAAGATAAGTACAAAATCATAATACCTTAGGACGGCCTGTTGTCCCAGAGGTGTATAAAATATATAATGGATCATCACTATCCACAGGCACACAGTCATGACCTTTAACACTTTCCATTATATCGTCCCAATCAATATGAAAACCATTGATAAACTTGAGTTGCTTCAACTGAAAAGATCATAGATAAGGAAAATTTGCAATAAATAAAGTAAAATTATAAAAAACAAAAGACAAGAACATTTTTAAAAATTGTAACTTAAAAAAAATGCTTAAGTAATTACAAATAACTAACAAAATATTTTTGTTTATAAACAGGATTATCAAAAGAAGATTTTTAATCAGATCAGTTAGAAATTAAGGAGATGTTATACAAAGATCTAGCTTCATAAATGATATATGATTTTAAAAAATTTTTATATTTAATTTTGATATGATTTTGATATAATTATTTTTTCATGCTTTTATTTATTTGATATTTATATCACATTTCCCTTAAAATGAAAACAAAGCAGATATGTTATTTTTAAAGAGTGAAAATTATAACAAGATTTTACACTTAATAAATAAATAGTTTACCATATTTGTTTTTTTTCTTCTCTAAATAATATATGAATTTTGTTTAGAGAAAAAAAGAATCTCTTTACTGATTACAAAACTTATTTTCTGTCAAGTTGGATTTTTTACTTAGCTTAGACTAAATTTGGCTGTTTTAAAAAATACTGTCAGTTTTCTTTAAAAGTAAAAAATCATTGCATAGACAATTATGTTTGTCCAGTTAACAAACTAGGACATAACAAAATGTAAAATTGAGCAACCTTATCTAACATCAACATTTAGCTGAAGTCCCAGGGCCAGTTTCCATTTAACGATTCACTCTTAAAATTTGGTTTATGATAAAGAACTCAATGGCAACAATGATGTTGAAATTGAAGGCTTGAACCAGTACAAGATAAATACTACTCACTAGATAAATGATTTGGAATGCAATTTAGGGCTATCAAATAAGGCCTTAGAACTACTAGCATCAAGACTCATTTTAAAAAACTTGTTTAAATTTCAGCCTTAAATAATTGCAAACAGTTTGAGTTACAATAACAATATCTTTTGTGTGAACAAAATAAATCTTTATAGATATTGGCACCAGTAATTTCTGGTATCTAATTGCTTCAAGCAACTAGTTTAAAAGAAAATAAGGGTTATGGCAAACAAGTTACCTCTAAAATTAACTAGAAGATATCTTATTTTTAAGATAAGTTTAAAAAATTAAACTTTAATCAACTGCCTTAAAGTTGCCATTTTTTATGGAGAAACAATGAAATACATCATAAAAAAACAATCCAAACATGTAAACAAAAAAAAAAAGTTGTAAACAGAGCAACTTATTGCATTTGAAATGCTATTTTAAAAATGCTATAAATTACTAATTTTTTAGTTAAGAGCACTTACTATTATATTAATATTACACAGAGAATACTTAACACTTTTATAATACTTTAAAAGAGTTTTAACTTAATTGCAATCCCAAATTGGTTTTGATACCTGAAAAAAGTTTATGATAATGTCCTATATTTGCAATATAGGACAACTTCTGACAAGAAAAACAATAAATAAAAACAAGAACAAACTGTTTGATCTGCTGGTATGTAGCTGCACTTTGGTGGCTTTACCTTGTGACAACAGGTATATAAAATGCTTTGGATGTTGAAATATGCATCTTTATTGTAGTTATGGTAGCAGTAAAAAGGTAATTTATCTTTATTAATCCAAGTATAGAATTAGAAATACTTGTTGAGTACATTCATACAGTATATGGTCAAATGTGGTTCAGCATTAAATAAACAATGTATTTTGTTGAGGGTGCAAAATTTATCTTCCAATTTATTCAACTGATGTGAAACCTGGATCCCCATGTTCAAGGCATTATTTTGCCCATTCAAAAAAAGAGTTTTTATCTCCAACCTCAGAATTTTATTGTGGTTTTGCTTTATTCTGAGAAACAGGAATGCAGACTAAGTGTAATTGCTAGGATTTTAAAAATAAGAAACACTCCTATTAAGTAGCTTAAGAAAGGACTAAAGGAATGGTATAAGGGTAAATATAGTTCTAGCTATTCAACTTTAAGTGCAAAAACTGGTCAAGATTGATAAACTTGAATGACTATTTATACCTCTTTGTTTAGAAGTCAAATGAAGAGATTTTGGGAATACAGTTAGAGAAAACTCACAAAGAGAAACTGCCCCAAATTTTATTTGCCACTCACAAACACTTGAAAGATCAGTGAAACTGACTTCTGCAGGAAATGGGAGTAAGCCTTCAGACTAGAAATGCTTTCATCTGTGTCAAGTGCAAATGTAGAAATAAACCACCACTTTAATAAAAGATTATGTATTGTAATGCTTAAATTTTTTGTATTAAAATTAAGAAAAATTATTATTGACTTTGTTCAATTTGTTCTGATTTGCAACATTTAAAACCATGTTTCTTAATGAATGTTTTGTGTCTATAAATGTATACTATTTCTTGTCCTTTTTTCACATGCCCCTAAGATAAAATTAAACTGAAAAAAACATATATTTACATTCCATTCCACATGATTTAAAAGTCTTATGCCCATTCCTGTTTCAAAGATTTACCATGACCCACACTTGTTTATAATTTACAATGACTTAACATTTACAATGATTTTACATTTACTTAAAATTTTTATTGTTATCATCATAAAATATGAAAATAAGATAGAAACCAGAAGACATACAGCTTTCATATTTTGTACACAGTTGTTTTATGGTCTACTTAAGGTCTACTCCAGCTTGAAGCAATTTGTTTCTCAAAAAAAAAGTTGAAAATCACTGGTGATCATTACAGACTAGCAATGTTTTTTTTTTTTTTTTTAATTTTAAGTGTACTCAAGCTTTTAAAGCATTTTTAAAAATAATCACAAACATGTTAAAAGGGTATTAATAATTGAATACAAACTCAATTGCATATTAAATCCTACCAAAAAAAATTATATAATCTTAAGAAACTATTTCTTTAAGATAAATGGTCTTTAAGGAAAAGGTTTTTTTTATAACTTAAAATACTGATGATAGAGGGAATCAAAGACTTTTTTTTTGTCAGAAATAAACATTAAATAACTGAATATGTTCAAAGTAAATTTTTAAATAATTCATATACTTTACTTAAAAAACTAATACTTTAAATACTCTGTATAATTAGCGTTTTACACCATTTAATTGTTTTACTACACATCTTAATTTTAAAAAACATCTTGAAGGAGATACTTAAACTCTTGCTTGTAAATAATTGTTCACCTGTTCTCTTTGCACAGTCACAACACACTTTGGTGAATGAGAAGCCAACTTCAGTGCTCCATCAACAAGTGACTCATATCCAATCACCTTATTTGGTTCAATGCCACAGGAGGCTGTTACCATAACAATAGGCTTAATAAAAAAATTAATTAAACTTTTTCTTTATTTTTCTTATATTCAAAGACAATCAAAAAAACTTTTTTGGGTTTTTTACTTTATTAATACTTTAAACTTATACATTAGTAGAGCTACCATTTATACACTGTTAGCACTACTCTTTACACCCTACAAGCTCTACCATTTATACTTACTAATTTTACCAGTTTCTCAACAATCCAAAGATATTGAAGTCAAGGCTATTTTAAAATATTTTATTAGGCAAATTGGTTAGAAAGATTATTTAGTTATCACTTTTTAAAGACTTTAACTTGATTTGTCTAACAAAACACCATACAAGATAAAAGTTACATACAAGTTATATAAAATAAAATAAACTAATATTAGACCAACCACTTCTCAAGCTGAACCAGCAGAACAAGAGTGCAGGGATTCCAAAAAATTCATGAAACTTGAGAAAATTCACACTCTGAGAGTCATGAATTAACTTCTCCTTTACCAGGTGGCTACAACTATCGCACACCTTTTTAAAAATTTAATACAAGCTCAAAAAAACTAGGAAGGAAACTTTTTTAGAAAACTTTCTTTTCTGAGAAAATTAACATCACCAGTGGTGATGTTTATTATGTTTGTAGGACACATCATTATATTAACATCACCAGTGGTGATTTTATTTATGTTTATAGGACACATTTATTTAAAAAGCCCTCCTTTAGCGTGAATAACAGCCTAAATCTTGAGCAGGTCTTCTTAATGTAGTCTTCTGACTTCTTGTTCCATGCTGAATTAGGCTGTTACTGTTTGCAAGCTTCTGTTTCAACATTAACTCAGACTGAATAATCAAAAGGATTTAAATCTAGACTGCTGAGAGGCCACATTTCCTTAGGCCAGATGTTGAAGTTGTCACTAAGCCAGTTTTGAGTTCATTTTGAGGTATGACAAGGTGCACCATCTGGGACAAAAACTATGTCTGATGTGTCTTGATAGTTTCCTTTGACCCATGGAAGGACAAATTGTTGTAATATGTCAAGGTATCCATCAGTGTTAAGCTTAAGCTTAGCATCCTTTTGCCATCTGATTCTACCAGTCTAAAAGCCATCAGTTGACTTGGATGTTTTGAATTCCCGACACTCCTGATATGTTCTGAGACATCCCTAGCAGGTTTGGTTGAGATGTAACTGTCATTTCTTCAATTAATAGTCTTGTCAACTGTGAAGTATTTCTCATCAGAAAAAAAAAGAACTGAATTGGATTTTTTTAGAAAACTCAGGATTTTCTTGCATCTGTCATGTCTGAGTTGATTTCTTGTTCTGCCCATGCTGATAAGAATTATTTTTTACAAGAAAAAACTTTAAAAAAATATAAATACAACAAAAGCAAACTATTCTTTTAAAACTTATAAAAAAAAAAAAAAAAAAAAAAAGAAAACCTTTGCATCATCGATTCTTCTTGCCAATTCATTTGAGGCAAAGCCGCCGAAAACTGTAACATGAACAGCTCCAATTCGAGTGCAAGCATGCATTGCAACTACAGACTAAAACACAATGACATTTTTAGAATTTTTTTTTTTTTATTTCTACCAAGATAAATTTGGATGACAAGTAATCATGTTAACATTTGATTAAACACTTTTAGCATCAGAAAAACTTTTTAGCATTTTATTAAAAGTTATAATTGAAAACATATGCTTACAGACACAGCTTTTCTCCACTAAGGTCCATTTTTATGTTCTTACTGTGCTATAAGCATTTTAAATCATTTTTTTTCATAAATAATGTCTTTTACAGAATATAACTTGTGACCAGAAAATCATATTTAATTTGAGTTGTTTTTTTGTGTGTTCTATTTTATCATATAAATAAATTGTTTTTCATCCACTACACTTTAATAGCTGAAAAGCAAACAAAAAGCACTTATCGATTTGTATTTAAAACTACCTGAGGTATCATAGGCATGTAAATCAAGACTCTATCTCCTTTCTTAACACCAAGATTTACCAGAACTCTTGCAAACTTTGAAGCCTATATTAAAATATTTAAACAATAATATATGTAACATACTTTATAGACTTCTAAAACATATATATATATATATATATATATATATATATATATATATATATATATATATATATATATATATATATATATATATATATATATATATATATATATATATATATAGCCATAATTTACATTGCAATTAGTTATTTACATGTGTATATCAGTATTTATTGTTTAACAAGCGGTTTAACAAACTTATAACTTTCTTAAATCATATTATATATTTCTCAATAAGTCAAACCACTTTTTAAAAAAGTTTTTTAGGTTAGGTATTGGAATTTGACAAAAAATAACATCTTAGGACCTATAAAGATATATTTAATACAACATAAAATCAATTTCAAAATTCAACTGCATTTAAAAGTGCACTTGGAGGAGACAATTAACCTTAGGATTATCATCTGACAAGTACAATTTCCTAATTGCATTTGTAAATGAAAGAACAAGTAATGAGATTGAACATTACTTCAACAAACAGGCTAAAAAATTAAATGCTATGTGAAGATGGATTCTTCCTACAGACTATGAGCATTCATGCTTAGAACAGTTTATCAAAGGTAAGAAAATTACAAAAATGTGCACATTAAAACAACAAATGAAGAGGGAAAAAACTGTGTAAACTTCCTCATTTTGAAGCAGAGTTGGTTTTCAAAAACAATCACACATAAAAACTCAGTTTCTTTGGGTATTTTGCTCAGATTCTTTCTTTTATTAATACTAAAATTAATAAAAACTAATTAAAGAAGATAATTAATCTTATAAATTATCATTACCGTGTTACATGGATAATAAGCCACAATGGAATACCTGAATTTCTTGATTGATATTATTTCATACTCTACTTAATAATAATTATTACTAAAATTAAATAAGTTTTAAATTATAACTAAAATTAAATAAGTTTTAAATTTGATCTAAAACTAAGTTTAATCTGTAAGCACGTTTTTTGATGTTAAACATACTTTTTTTGATGTTATATATTGATGTTTTGTTAAACATATATTTGGTAAAATGCTCTTTAAGTTTAAAAAAGTGAAACTTAATTGAACATTAAGAAAATTCAAAATCAAAATGTTAAAAAAACCTGATCCATTAATTGGGAATAAGTAAATGAAGCTTTTTTTCCTGTTACAGGACTGTCATAAAACAATGCAACTTGATTCCCGTAACCTTCCGAAACATGTCGATCAAGAAGCTCATGGCATGTGTTCATTTGTCCACCTACAAACCTAAAGATGTTTTTAATTGTATTATATATAAATGTTACAGCATTCATCAATTTTACATTTAAACTTCAGGTAGCTTGTGAGGGTTGTGAGTGTCTTTATAACAAAATTTAAATTTATAATCTCAAAGTCAAAGAGAGAAAAACAATCAATATTTTTTTCAAGTATTAAAATTTATATAATTATGTAATTTATATAAATTTATATATTTTATATAATTCATATAATTATGTAATTTTGTTTCCCTAAATTTCAATTTATTATTTTAGTACTTTGTTTCTTCCAGATAATAACTTAATAAAACATAAACAACAGAAAAAAAAAAAAAAGGAAATTGAGATAAGATTTTTGTTGTTGGCCAGTAAAGGATAAATTTGACCAATAATAAATTTCCTAATGGAAAAGGAGATACACTGAAGAGAAATAAATCTGTCAGAAAAGATGCAACACATCCCTATTAGCACCAAAGTTTTTCCTGAAGTTGTCTTATATATATATATATATATATATATATATATATATATATATATATATATATATATATTTATATATGTATATATATATATATACACACACACACACATATACTTAATTTTTAACACATTTTTTCAACTGCAATAAACCTTTTAATAAATGATAACCTGATAACTATAGAATTTAGTTTCTAATTTTTGGTTTATTTAATGTATAGATCTAATTTAACAATTGAGAAAAAAAATTTGCAAAGAAAAAAAAACAGGAGGTGGAGAGTAATGATAAAAAAAACTCATAACTGTCCTCAGTTTAAATTTTTTTACATGCATCTAATGCTAATAGGCTTTTGTATTATTTTTATGACAAAATAACCTATTAGCACCAAAATCTTCACTATAACTAGCACTATAACTTCAGCCTTCTTGTTAATTCATTTAGTAAAAATTATGTTTGGAATCTGATTGAACATTCAGCACATTTTAATTAATAGTAACTTGTCAAAAGATCATATTTTCACAAAAAAACTAATGGGTAAAAAGTTGCATCATACATAATGATGGATGATCCAAACCAAATGGAAAGTTATTGGTATGCCTAAAATGAAAATAATCAGCTGTTGTATTTGAGTTGTGAAATTGGCAAACGCTGGATTATTTCTGATTTCATACAACAATAAAAAATTATACAATAACTGGGAGTGTCAATGATAAACCCTATATTGCATGTATGTATGTATTTATGTATGTATGTATGTATGTATGTATGTATGTATGTATGTATGTATGTATGTATGTATGTATGTATGTATGTATGTATGTATGTATGTATGTATACACAGTGCTTTAAAAAAAAGTTGTTTTATTGAGAACTTTTTGTTTAAAGCTTATTTAAAGCTTATTTATCATAAAACAAAAAATAAGGAAGATATTGACCTGATTTTATTTATTTCTTCAAGTAAAAGAATACTTGTTCATATACAGTTTTGAAGCAAAAATCTGTTATTTTGTTGATAATGGGGATGAAGAAACTTTGCACTTGTTTATGCTTGTATCAACTTATTTAATTACTAAACCCATCTACAACACACCATCATAAATACATTCTTTTTATTGAAAAATTGATCGCTGTTTAAAAGTTGTGGAACTAAACATTAGCATTTTTCTGGCAAAATACGAACATCAAATCTACTATAGGCTCAACATTTAGGCCTGCAAAACATATTGTGTAACAAATCATCAGATAAAAAATAAAACAATGTGTTTGAGCTCCCGACCTTCCTTGTAATAAATTACTATAGAATGTAATGTACATTGTGCTTTACACTAATAATACCTTTGAACTTTTAGCAAACTCAACCAATATCTACTATTAGGACTCAACTTTTGTTTTTTTATACAGAAACTGTTTAAAGGTTTATAATTCCATAGTTTTTAGTAATAAGTACAATTAACATACTGTTATTGATTAAAGTATATAACTTTATTCCACATCACTAGACTCATTGTTTAAAGATGCTTGTAAAGCTTCTTTTCCTGAACAATTTGACCTCAATGAAATATACATTCAGAACTCATAGAGTAGTATATGTTTATTAAATTTTTGTTTGTCTAATTTGATCTGATCCCTGCTGCTGCTAATTTAGCATTTGGGTTTTTGGTTCAAAATCTGTATTAGTTTTTAAAAGATGATTCATAAAAGAAGGTTTGATTGGTTAGCTTGTAGGGTTTTTTCACAACTTCTTTTCTCTAACTTTTCTCTAACTATTAATTTTAATCAAATGCTTCTAGACAAGATTTTGAATACATCTTTTTAAAGTTTATTTCATTATCAGAAGATGAATTGTAAACTGTAGTCTCATTTTTAGTGTTCTATCTAAACTGGTACACCATACTGTTTCTTTTTTTTTTTACTGAGTTTACAGAGCATTAGTTCACTAAAAATGTGAGATCTTATAAAGTTACTTATTATGCATAATAGATTAAAAAAAATTAAGAAAAAACCCAAACCATTAGTTTTTTTTTTTCTCTTTGTATTAACAAATAATCTGCAAATTATTTTTTAACACAAAGCTTCAAAAAAAGTTTGCTTACACTTAAGTTTAACTTACCATCTAGAGAAAGGTGGATTAGAATTGTCAAGCACTTGATGATATTTCTTGAACCATGATATTTCCTGGGCAGCTTCATTCCAGTAATCTTCTGGAGTAATTAAGGAACGTTGAAAGTGCTCATTGTAAGGTATTGATATTTTGTTAAATACACTAAGATAACGAACTGTTTTTTGAAGAGGTCTTAACTTTGAATTTAAAGCTAAAATCATTTTAAATCAAATTTTTTTCTAAAAGAAAATTATTTGATTTAAAATGTTTTTTAAATCAAATAATTATATATATATATATATATATATATATATATATATATATATATATATATATATATATATATATATATATACACTCAAAGTTTAAAAAAAGATAAAGAGAGCTATAAAAAAAAAAAAGCTTTTAATTAAAAATGAAATGATGTGCACATGGAGATGTTCCTTAAAATATAAGTAAAAATCTAGCAACATAGAAAGGTATTAAAAAGTAAGCCAATTCGTGTATATGGATATGTGAAACTTTCTAAAAATGTTGATTTGTCTCGTGTTATCTCTTTTTTTTTTTCCAAGAAACTCATTTTTTAGGGAGTAATTTATATTTTAGAGGGTTTTTTTTATCTATCTTGAAATTAGAGAACCAGGTACTTTTTGTTTCTAACGATATTTTTACAAGGATGTTCGTTATAAACTGTCAGAGAGTTAGAGAACGACGGCCATAATATATAAGCAAATAGAAACTTTTGGGTTAAAAGTGCAAAAAAAATTTTAAGCTTTTATTTTTTAAGTTACAGCTTAATTTGATGTTTATATTTTTATTTTTTTTTTACTTAAAACTAAAAGTATAAACATCAAACTAAAAATGACATGAAATAAAATTAAAATATATGGCAGCAGGGTATTGACCGAAAAAACATTTATGGGGTGCATAAATATTCTAAAGTGTCACTGAATTTTATGAATGTAAAGGTCAGACCCGTTTAGAAGGAGGGGGGGGCAGAGATTTCGCTCTGGGCATCACGAAGGGCCTACCAACATGAGTGACTAAAAAAATACCAATTTAATTTAGTGGGATACATAGGCTCACTTAAGTAAGTTGGACCGGGCCTCGTTCATAAATTGTAATAAATTTTTTAACTACTTTTTCTTCTTAATACCTGCAAGTAACATCAGTTCAAAAAGTCACCTCTAATAGCATTTTCTAAACAAAATTTCGCATCATAATTTTACAGAAAAATTCTAACTACGTAAATTCATTTATCAATAAAATAAAAAACTTAAACAATTATTTTTTACTTAACTGTTACTTTAAATTTAGTAACATTTATTCGGCGCATAGGGAATGTTCCCATATACGGCGTGTGACCAAATAGGACAAAAGTTAAACTTCGAAGTTTTTGAGCTTCCTCTAAACATAACCCAGCTAGCACACATACGTTGGGCTGACGTCGGGCCAACGTCGGAAGGGTTGGCCAATTTTATTAACTTAGCGCTGACGTTGAACCAACGCACTATGCGTCGCGCTGATAGAAAAAAAGGAAATAGCCTTATAACTAGAGAACTATTTAACATTTTGAAGTAATTTTTTTAACAAAGCATCAATTATGAGATATTGTTTGTTTATACATATATTTATAAAAAAAAGTCCGGTCTTTTTTAAAACCGGTTTCATTCCGGTTTTTTAGGTGGTTTATCCGGACTAATTCGATTTTTGATTAAAAAGATATAAAACCGATAGTTTTTGATATTTTAAACTCTAAATCTGATATATCAATTTATCTTTTTTAGGGGTTACAGGCATTTTTAGTCTCCAACTTATATTTTCATGTTAAATAAAAAAGGAAATAGCAGAAATATTTTATTATAAATAAAAGTGAAATAAATACTCCAGAAGTTCCATTCCCCTCAAATGCAGAATCAAGGTTCTGATGCTAAAATAGGTTTTTAACAATATGTGGCTATGAGAATAGCCTTTTCTTAAAAGTTGCTTATCAATTACAGCTGCATGGTTTAATGATGCTTCCTTGATTTCTTTTCTTAATATGAACCATTACTCTTTGACTTCCTAAAATTATTTAACAACAAACACTAAAATTTTAAAAAGTTTTGTTATTGTAAAAAATAGTATAGTTTAAGATATAAACTATTTATTATAGAAATTATCTATCAAATTCTAATTTTAACAATTTTACATTCAAGAAAAAACTGTATTCACTGTAATAAATGTATATAATTGAAATATAATTAAAATTTTCATTCTAAACATGTCTCAGCAATCTTTATGTGGAGCAAATTTAATATCTACAACAAGCCTTCAAGAATTGCACTATGCATCACTAAGTAGAAATAGGACTTTAGACACATCTTTGAGGAAAACAAAAACATGGCAAAATTGAGTCAATTTGAGGCCAATTGATGCAACTTTTCCTCAAACATAAAAGTTTGGGATTCTTATGCTTCAACTTTTCTAACAATTAGTTTTTTGTTTTTTTTTCAAGCATAAAAAAACATGCTGTGTTGATTATGTGAAAAGATCTCAAAAATATCAGATTGGCTACCACCAGCACCTAAAATGTATCATTAATAAAATTAAACGATAACATTAAATATTTAAATTTAAGATATACATAGCTTTCTCCAATATTTACCTTAAGAACAGTTATCAGCTTAATCTTCTTGCAGTATAGCCTTAATATCTCTTGCATTTTGTTTTTCTTACAGTATAGGTACATATCAGATGTCATAAATAAATAATTAGCTGTATCCCTAGTATTTTCAGCAAAAGAAGTTAAACGTGCATGACGTACTCATGCAGTTTTGTTGGCTTTGTTCCTGGCTTCAAAGGCACTCTCAGACAAAGAACCTATTGGATACTTAAAATATTTAATAAAAGAAAGACCATGAACTACCATTCTATGCAAAGACTGTGACATTGGAATGGTTTTTAAAAACTGATCATTAGAAATGAGACCAAACAGACATTCAGATTTCTGCTTGAAAATTTTCACATCCGGTCTTGCTGTTGTACTATTCATATCAATGAGCAGGTCCCTAAATAGTTTCATCATAGTGGTATTCTTCCAGTCACAGATGGATTATTAAAGAATTTTCGTGCAACATTGCCAGTGTTGGATGTACAACTTCCCTTCCTGACAAAAGATACCCTTATTTTTAATTGTATTTTGAATAAGTGCTGGAGTTTTTTTTTTTGTTTTCAATAAATTCTTGGCCATTTTTTGCTGCTATTTTTCTTCCTTGTTTCACTGCTGGAAGTTTGCAAGCAGTATTAAAAAAAAAACTAACTCCATGCTGAATATCCACAATTGAAGATTTCAATATATTCCAAGTTTCAATATATTTTTGTCTGCATTTTTATCTTTATTCCAAATGGTTTCCAAATTAAACTCCTTAGGACTTGCTTGACATACATGACAGCACTGAGATGCAATATTTTTTAAAGCATTTTTGATACCACAGCATTAAGTGTTTTACCATCATTCATTGTGGTATAAATAGTTGACAAACTTGAATTTATAACAAAAGTATTGTCATGAAGTATAAGTTTACTTTTAATATTCTCTAAATACAAAATTTCATTTTGTAAATGTTCAAACTTCTCTTGAATAAAACTAGCAGTCTCTTTGGAAAAACAAAACATAAGATGACGGGTTGCATCTGGACTATTTGGATTACAATTTTTCCATAGTATCTTTTTTCCACTTCTAATCTCCAACAGTACAAACACTTTACTATACACAGTGTAATCATCCACACCTTTCTTCATAGTTACTGCATTCTGAAACTCAGATTGGTCACTCTGACCATCACCACCCACTTTGCAAATAACATGTTATCACGTTCCTCCTGTGCTAAAACTTTAATAGAATTATCTTCATACTCCAAAAGATACTCAAACTCTCTAGAAACTGAATGTTTGATCATATTGAAGAGACTATATTTTACTTCAGTTTCTGAATATTTCACCTGCTCTGGAAATGTATGTGTTAAAAGTTGACGATGAGTGAATCAAGCCATTTTGATAATTTATAAAAACCATCGCAAGGTAAAACTGAATCAAATAAAAACTTACCGTATGTTATTGAACTTCGGAATTTTCATTTACTTCACAGAATTTAGTCGGTTTTTAATAAAACTCACAGTAGTAAAAATGATTTTAAAGCATGAGGTCACAGAGGTCGCCTCAATTTTTTTGCATGGCAGTAAAGTCGATTTGCAGTAGCTATATTTTATTTAAAAAAAACGAGGCGACCTCTGTGACCACATGCTTAAATTAATCAATGTTTAAGAAATCAAAAAATCAGCAAAAAAATGCTATTCAAAAACCTTTTTTTTCTATTTCTTGTTTTACATTCAATTAAATACATTATTATTTTAATTTCGCATAAAAATAATATAGAAATTCTACACTTATCATATATTTTGAAAGGATTTTAACAAAAAAGCGAGTTTTTTAAAACCTTAAAAAAACCCTTTAGATGTCAAAAGTTTAAAAAAACTAAAAATGATTTTTTTTTTATAGAGAATTAAAAATTGAATGCAAAAAAAAAAAACTTAAAAAGTTTAAATATGAAAAATCACTAAAAAATATGTACAAAATCCTATTTCCGCTTAGCGATGCATAGTGCAACGTCGGGCCAACGTCGAAATACGACCATTTTTAAATACGTACAGTGTGAACCGGGTTTAGCGTTAAAAAAGTTTTCGTCCATTTTTAAAACTGTTGTGGCGCAACTTTTTATTAGAGTATTTTATTGCTTTCAATTTCATGATTTTATAATAATTTCGTAGTAATTGAATATTGAGTAATTTCGAATTTAATATCAAATCATTAAAAAAAATAAATACAAACATGCTAATTTTTATATCTATTAAGATGCAGTTTTTAATTTTTCTTTAAAACAAGAGTTTATTTAATTAAATTATAATGTTTATAATGTCATAATGTATAATTATAATGTTTATAATGTTTATAATGTTTATAATGTCACTATATATAAATTATAATGTTTATAATGTATTTAGTTTATAATGACATCATAAACTAAAGTTAAATAAACTCTTGTTTTACTCCTGTATGTACAACATACATTCATAATGTATGTACTGTACATACACACAAATTAATCGTATCATGCATTAGCTTTAAAAATCATGTAGTTTGTATCAATAAAATTATGTCATAATGTTATTTATACAAACTGTAGGATTTTTAAAACTGATGTATGATACAATCAACTGCAATGTAGTTAATTGTATCATCCCTCAGTTTTATCTAGTTAATTTATCTAGTTAAACAATATCTAGTTAATAATGTATGTACCACATACAGTACTAATGCATGTAGTACACACATTATAAATAATAGTGTATTAAGTACATAAACATAATAAATGTAGTACATACAAAGCATAATACTGCCTATACTATTTAGACAACTCATACACTCATACAGTCTGTATCATAAAATATAATACAGTCAGTATCATATAGTATGATACATACAATTAAAGAGTTATTAACTGCTAAAGACTTAAGTAGTTAATAACTATGCAGTCTAAATAGTTATTAACCACTTAAGTTTTTAGTAATTCATTACTTGGTACTACTTAATAAGTATTACCAATTAAGTGTTGCAATTTATTATATGCATTTATTATATGCATTGGTATTCTACAAAATGAATGCAATGCCAACAAATGTACTGATTAGTATTTTTTAAATCACGTTTTTTTGCCATGTTTATCCAGGTAGATTGAAAAAATAATTTTATTATGTTTTATATGCATTTTATTTGTATAAACTAAATGTTTTTTGCATGTGTTTGTCATTAACTATTTTTTTACTTCAAATATAGATTTTTATTTTGATATAGATTACTTATTGAATATAAAAATATGTAAATTATATTACTGTTATCTACAAACACAAAAATATATAACCTATTACATATAGTTTTAACAGTAGTTATGTCTAAAGCTCATCAAATGAAAAATGCAAGTTCAAATGTTTATATAAAGTTGTGTAATGAGGAGCATTCAAATGTTAAAGTTGCTCTCAAGCGAAATCAATATGCAAGATTTGCAAGAATGCTAAGCAGTTAGAAAGAACATTATTATGTTTGAATATGTGTATAATTTGTACAAATATTTTAAAATAATTATAGTTATTGTTACAGCAAATTTTGATTTTTCTCTGTGTTACAAAGTTAAAGATGCTTCTTTGATCAGCATTAATGTTAAATATTTATTTATTAGTAAATCCATGTGTTTAACAAAGATAACATATTTTTAGTAGATGGTTTTGTTTTACAAAGATGTTAGTAAATGCATGTGTTTTACGAAGATAAGATATTAGTGATAAATATACGTGTACCTCATTCACGTATTATAATTCTTATCTGCATTATAATTGTATGTTGTTAAAATGTCCTAAAGTTATAATATATTATATAACTTCTTGTTTCTGTATAGTTTTTGTATTGTATGTTTTTCTTGTTTCATTATTATTTTTTGACATTTATAATTATTTACTGAATGAAGCTTTTGTTTAAATTGTTCTTTTTTTCAGTTATGTTCAAAGGGGCATGTATTATTTAATTCATTTGGCAGCTGTTAAAGAGGGAGAAGGTGACAATTATTTGGGAGTGTATTAATTATATATATTTGTGGCATTTTAATGGTAATTGGAATTCTTTTAGTAATTTTATAGTAGAGTTTTGAAGCTTGTTGTCTCTAATTATTGCAGTGAAATACTGATACTATTATTTGAAAATTTTCTGTATAGACCATGACTTGAAAAAATGAATGCAATATCAACAAATGAACCTATTGTTTTTTCACCATTTTTGTGCAGGTAATACATAAAAAAAATTGTTATGTTTTTATTTATGTGCATTTTACACTCACACAAATATATATAACATAATACTTATAATTTTAACAGTAGTTATGGCAATGCCTAAAGCTCATCAAATGAAAGATACAAAATCAAAGATTATCAAATTAAAGATTATCAAAGGCTATCAAATTGTATAACGAGGAGCATTCGAACGTTGTAGTTGCTCTCAAGCGAAGTAAAGATGCAAGATTCGTTAGGATGCCAAGCAGTTAGAAAGAACATTATTATGTTTAGATATGTGTATAATTTATACGATTATTTTAACTTAATTATAATGATTATTATAACAAATTTTGATTTTCTCTGCGTAATTATTAAATTAAAGGTGGTTCATTAATCAGCATCAATGTTTACTTTTGTTTCTTAGCGCCAAGTTTTATTTTAACTTATTTGGACATTTTAATAAACATTTCAAAGAAATAGTTGCGCTTTATTTAAATTAATAGTTGCGCTTTATTTAAATTAATAGCTGCACTTTATTTAAAGAAATACAGTGGCGAGCAAAATAATAGGTGTGAATAATAAATTTCACTTAAATTGACATTTTACAGTATATTTTATAAAGTGACATCTAGGAACTGATTGCTACACAAACTATGCTTATTTTATTATAACAGAGAGCAGTATATTTCCAATTTCTTACAAATTTATTAAGGGAATACCCTATTTATATATTTAACCTACAAATTTGGTGGAGCAAAATAATAGGTGTGTGTTTATTTTAACCTGTTTGCTGTAGGATTAAAAACATTTTATTATTTTTATTTGTTGTTGATATAAAGGTAAGTTCAATATTTATGCAACTTATATAAAATAATAACATATCATATTTGTATTGAATTAGAATTAGATATAAAATGGGACGAGGAAAACATTGCACAGCGATAGAAAGAAAACTTATTAGAAATTTAAGAAAACAAGGAAAAACTTACAAGGAAAATTTAGTTACGATGGGATGTTCTCAAAATAAAGTTACAAATGCCTTAAAACCAGAAAAATCACGTGAGAATAGAGGAAGACCACGCAAAACGTGTCAGCGTACGGATGATCACATTACAATTATTTCAAAAAAAGACCCATTCAAGCCAGCAACAAAAATTTTTAATGAAATTAATGAAAATATTAGTGTTTGGACAGTTAGAAGAAGGCTTTTAGAAAGTAAGTTGCCAGCTCGAACTCCGAGGAAAGTACCATTTCTTGGTAGAAAGAACATTATGAAAAGAAAAATTTTTGCAAAGAATCATATTGCTTGGCGGGGACCAGGTATGACCAAAAAATGGCGTAATATTTTGTGGAGTGATGAAACTAAGATTAATTAATTTAATTCTGATGGAAAACAGTATGTAAGAGGTCCATCAAAGCAAGAACTTTCACCTCGCTTCACTGCGAAAACAGTGAAACACGGCGGAGGAAATATAATGGTGTGGGGTTGCTTTTCCTGGTACGGTGTGGGGCCACTTTTTTGGATCAAAGTTATTATGACCCAATATACATACGAAGACTTACTAAATAATGTCATGTTGCCATTTGCCGAAGAAAATATGCCGATAATTTGGCATTTCCAACAGGACTGCGACCCAAAACATACATCCAAAGCTGCGAAAGAGTGGTTTACGACCAATAATGTAAAAGTTTTAGAATGGCCACCTCAGTCACCGGATCTAAATCCTATTGAAAATATATGGAGACAGTTAAAACTTAAAATTTCTGGACAAAATCCAAAAAATAGAAATAAACTGTGGATGATGCTCCAGGAGGCTTGGTACAGCATTCCTGTAGAAGTTTGCAGAAAACTAGTGGATTCAATGCCGTCAAGATGCACGGAAGTATTAAAAAATAAAGGATATGCAACAAAATGTTAATAGTTTGCAACCCTATTGACTTCCATCTTCATTTTTTATTTTACACCTATTATTTTGCTCGGTGTGGAATTTATTTTTTTAAAATTAAAATATATTATATATATTTAATAATTTAATTTTTATTAATTTCTGTTTATTTATGTAATAAAATAAAAGTTCTAATAAAAATTCAAATTTTTATTTTATTTGTTTCAAAGATATCCTCGTATTTGTTAATTTTTTGGTTCGCACCTATTATTTTGCTCGCCACTGTAGCTGCGTTTTCTCTAAAAAAATAGTTCCACCTTAGTTAAAGAAATAGTTTACTAATTAAAGAATTAGTTTTAATTTGTTTGCAAAAACTTTACTATTGATTCAGAAGGGATGCAGATCTTTTGAATCAAAAGCAATGATTTTGCAAACAAATTAAAACTATTAATAGTAATATTTAACGTAATATTTTAATAATAATAATTATTAAAATATTACGTTGGGCCAACGTCAGAATGCGACGCTCGCCCAACGTCGAAATCCGACGTTGGGCCAACGTTGGCCCAACGGTTGGTTTAGACGTCGCGCCGACTACCAAATCGACGTTAAGCCAACGTCGGTTACCAACCATCGGCCAACCAATTTTTCGACGTCGGCCCGACGTTGGCCCAACGTATGTGTGCTAGCTGGGAATATATTCCTCTAATATATTAGATATTTAGGAGACATTTCTAAAATTGTTTTTTTCTTTCTTTAAATAACGAATAACGAACAATAATTTTTACAAACATTATTATACACTATTTACAGAATTCTTAAAAAAACACGAGTTCAACACTCTTTAAAAAGAGGCAATAAATATACCGTAAGAATATCATTCTGTAATAATATTTTTAGAAAATAACTATACTCAACAATATAAATATAAACATGGTCATTTAAAATAATCTAATAATGTACATCTTGAAATCAAGTAATATGAAATTTATGCTGAAATTAAAACAGCAAACTAAATGTTGCAAAATCAATTCATTTGTAAACCACGAGTGCCTTTCTTCGATGAACACACCGCGTTACTATTTATGAAGTGTGCAATATGAAAAGAACCTCTCCTATCTCCAAGCAAAGACACTGGGGAAGTGATCGCTCCAGAGATATCGATCGAAGGTTCAATCTTCTTTGACATACTATGTAGCTGATCTTCGGGTACCAAAGATTTGCTCAAAAGATAACGTTTTATTTCAGGCACCTAAAAAAACCGAGATTATGCTAAAAAAGAATTAATGTTGACGACAAATTTAAATAAAAATTGTAGTTTGATACACGTAAGGATTAAACTTATAAACATTGTGAAAAAAGTCGCAAAAATAATCAAATAGTGAACTTTTGATCACTAAAATTATGTGCAGAAAAGATCATTAAACATTTTTCTTTTAACCAAAAATAAAAAATTAATGAGATTCTCATCAAAGCACAAGACCACATTAATTGTGTAATGTGATGTCACTAGTTTGGGCCAGAGGCAAGAGTTTCTTTTAAACATCGAGTGATTGTAAGGCCACTTGGAGCGAAATAAATTTTTGAAATTCCTGTCAAAAAGTGCCAGTTAAACAAACAATTTAAATTTAAACTTTACAGCCGGCTGACATTTTACACAAGCATGAGTTCGTTCATAATTGCTCGAGTAGAAGGTCCAATTGCAGGTAAGTGAGATATTTTTCAAAGTGAAATACTCAAATTTTTCTTGAAGCTTTCGGTGCTCTCCACCGCAGTTCATTCTTCTTCTCAGTCAAGGTAGTCAAGTTAATCTATGGTTTTGGGAGCAATTTACTTTTGAACAGCTCTTCTGGTCAAAACTACATGACATGGATGAACACTGCTCTTAGGCGCTTGAAATTATTCTTTTCGATTATTTTGCCTACCCGACCACCACCATCGGCTCACTAGCGTCCAGATTCTTAGGACTTCGGATTATGTTAGCAATAGTGTTTCGATGTATCTTTTTTGCTTTAAAATAGTCACAATTGGATTGTTTGCCGTAGGAACAATTTTCTAAACAGAACTTTTAAATTCTCTTTCTTCGTATTTTGAGGACACTTTCGAACAAGATGATAAAAATATAAAAAATTGATGAAACATGTTTGGCAAAGAATTAAAATTGCAACAAGAATATGCCAACTAATAATTAAGTCGTGTTTGTTTAATTGCGGTGCACAAAATTTTAGCGCTCAATCGTTAATTTTGTTAAATGAAATCAACCTCTTGGAAATTATATTTTTTACGTTGAAAACGATTTATCTCTTCCAATAGCGAATAAACCTAAAAAATAAAAAAGTAAAAAGTAGTTTTTATTCAAAATTATTTAACTAAAAGAAAAAAGATATTTTATAGTTGCTTACCTGTCTTCTCTTGCTTAAATTAACAATCCCCCCTTTAAGATGGTCAGCATTACCATCGCAAATAAAAGTGAAGTCTTTTAAGTATATTCCAAAGTAAGGAACAGCAGGTGTTGGAGAAGTTCGGAGAGCTTTTCTATACTTTGAATGATTGCGTTTAGAGTCCATCAGGCTCTCAATCTTTTGTAAGCAGCTCAACACATTCTCCGGTATCAAATCACGTGTGCCTGTGGAAAAAAAAAAAAGGACTAAAATTTACTTAAATAATACTCCTACCAGTAATACACAAAACAATTTTTGCGCTACTTTAAAACCAATACAACATATGATCAAAAGCTACTGACAATATCCTACCTGCTAACCTTCGTACTGGACCACAACTTAGTCCCGCTACTGCTATTGCCATAACAGCGTTATAATTACGAAATTCGAGACACTGCTTCGCTGTTTCAACGAAATTTATAAACATCTGAGCACGCCTATGAATGTTGGGTTCCGAAACGATGCAACAGACTATCCAATTGCTCATCTGGGATTGTTTAAAAAATTGTGAAGATTTCTCAAAAAAATAAAATAAAATATAAAAAAAAAAAGAAAAGAAACTAAATAATATACCTGATTAAATCTCTGCGCAACCTCCTCAATAGGGTGCCAATTTTCTTTTTCAACACGCAATTTTTTAATATATCCTAAAGATATTTTTCGTAGGACATCTTTTGCCGTTATGTTGCAAAACATCTCTAAATTAAATGAAATTAATGAGAAGATTTTGTTTCAAAACATTAGGAACTATACATGTACGATCGTGTAAAAGTCAGTCTGTTTTGAGTAAGTGATATTACCATGGTCTATTAAAGTAATTTGCCTTGCTAGCTCTCGGGGATGGTCGAGCAATTCGTAAGCACTAAAAGAGCAAAATTGAGTACAAAATCAAAAATGGCATAACTCAAAAGAACTTATTTTTTATATATTTGAAAAAGTAAACAGCACCTGAACTCCCTTAAGTTGAGATTAGTTATTTCTGCATCAGGTGGGCATTGACAAGTTTTATATTTTTCATCTAGATCATAACTATGATGCCTTGCAATCAAATGTGAATAATCAGGTTCAACCTTAACTAGTAATGAATTCTAAATAAAAAGTTTACTTAAATTGCCAAGAAAATTTTAAAAATTGTCAAAAATAAGAAAAATATGAGTAAAAGTTCCAAAAAAGGTTCTAAACATCTGTAATTTTTTATTTATTTTATAAAAAAATGTTCCCATGGAGCATCTTTAAGATTTTTCTCCCAATAGTTGTGATTATGAGCTTTATGTTTGCAAATAATCAATTGTGAGGATACTGCAATTATACTGATCCCTAACTTACAAATTTATAACTTTTAGTAAATTTTTTTTTTAAAAAAAACTCAATTTCCACAAATATAAATCCTATTAGAGCAAATTTACCTTTTCAGGTATTGAAGTCATATTCGACACATTGCATGAAGTAGTATTAGATAATTTACAACCAACTTCATCATGAGAGGATTCTAGTTCTAAGTTAGCAAAGTTTGTTGGAGAGCACTTAATAGCAACTCCTCGACTTCTAAGCCTTCCTTTTAAATTTAGAAAAGATAGAACCTCAATTGCATTTCTAGGAACTAAGCGTGTGTGATCTTTTGTGAGAGATAATCTAAGAGTAAACAAAAGATTAAAATTATCTAAAATAATTAATAATAATCGTGATACATCATCACCATCAATCTTATCTTAAACTCTAAGGCATAAGTAAAGTTGATTAAAAAAACATTCACCCTTAACTTATAACATAAAATGTGTTGATGATTTTACTATGTAAAAAGAAATCTTTTGCCTTAGAAATAACTAGAATCTCTTGCACAGTAAATAAATTTTCTACTCTTTCTTGAGATATTTATTATCAGAGCCAAAAGAAATTTTTGTTTTCCAAATTGGCTTCAAACTTTTCAGCATGCCAATATTTAACACCATCAAGAATTAAGTCGCTTTAGCAGAAGATCGCCAATCTCATTATTGAGAAAGCACATTTTTTCTTGAAGCTTTTGATTGTTTTGGCAAATATGAATTTTTTTCTAATGGTAATCTGTTTGCAGTTGAATCACTCTTGAATATATATATTTACTGATTATAAACATATTCAGCGATTGTTAATACATCTTTATTGATTATAAATATATTGTCATCAAAAGAAAAAAGGAAAACTAAATTAGCTTATTATTATAATTGATACAAAAAAATTTTTGAACCAATATTCTTAACCTAAACCATAAAATATTTTATTAATTAGAAGCATTGATTACCCTGCTGGCAACTTTAGAGCTGCATCTGTTTTTTCTTTAGAACTGCTTGATTTTTGACTGCCTAAATTCATATTCTTATCTTTGGTTTTAGATAAATGAACTTGAAGAGCCATTGCACCCCATGTTCCACACTCCTCAGCTAATTTGCTCCAAGGATTTGTGTCAATCTTATGATTTCTAACACTGTTTGACATAGTGTGAGTTAATAAACAGTTAGCTAACTCCTTTATGGTAATTAGGCTGTCAACCTGAAATTCAAGAACTTTATCATTTTTAAAAGAAATTTTCATTGAACAGTCATCAATTGGTTTCCAATTATTTACTTCAGAGAAATCAAATTTCTCAACACAAAGTTTAGTGCATTCATCCAATAGAACAAGTCTTTTAGGACTTAAACCAAATAAACGAGAGGTGTAAACTTTAGTGAGTCGATTTGATGAAACAAGCTCTTTAACTTTAAAGAATATACAGCCATAACCGGACATTCCTTGACAACAGTCAACATAGTTATGTTTTGCATTTCTTTCAGATTGTTGTAAGGCAACAAAGCTTTCATAATTGTTACGAATTTTTTTAGCAAGAGTTTTTGAGGCAGATACATGAGACCCAATACTTTGTTTTAACCGAGAACTATTTATGCTTTTAATTGTATTTAGACGCTGTGGGAAATCTTGACCATACTGATATAAATCTTCTATATATAACTGAAGCCCACCTAAATAGACCAAATCATCTTCAGAACATGGTAAAGAGCCATCACAAATAGCATGGCAACACTGATCATATAAAATATTATGATGATTTTCTGGTGGATATCGATAAACATTTTTAGTGTAAGAACTTTCAAGAGAAGTTGATAACAATTTTTCTAAATATTCTGCGCAAGGAGCATAGGGACCATCTATAATTTTCATTGGAGCTATTATTTCAAAAAGTTCTTCTCGAATTGTTGGATAAATCTTAAAATCTTCTAGTTCACTTTCAAGCCAAGCTATCCATATTCGAACAAGACGTGCATGTATTACAGGCAATGGTGCATAATGTTCCATTGTGGTATTGGTGTGATTCAAATTAACAAAAGCGGCATATGCTTTTGGTTCACGAAATCTATGTAAAAGCAAACGCATGAAGATAACAGGATGTACAAATGTTTGATACATTTTAATAACAAAGTCAATTATTTGATTTTCATTTGGATTGGATCGAACTCTAGCTTTATTTCTTGCTGGGCAACCAATACCTCCCCATAGTATTTCAATATTTTTGGTGAGTGTTAAGACAAGATTTTCAACTGATGTTCCACGCAAATATAAATGCCCTTCATTTTCTTCCTGATTGCTAGTTAGACTGCAATCTTCTTCTGGTATAAAGTCATATATATACATATTACCTAGATCTAAATGACCCATATAAACAAGAGCTCGCCCTGCTTGATACTTAATTTTTGTATTTGGGTGCTCCAACAATTTATAAAGGTATTGAAACACATTTTCTGCTTTCATCTGTGCATGTCTTTCAATGTTTGCAGCTATGTTAGCAATTGAAATAGTAGCATAAAGGATAATTTCTTGATCGCAATCATTCAAACAGCTTAGTAAAAAATTCAACATATGGGATTTTGTCAATTCATCTTGTAATTTTTCATTTCGGCTGCTTGCTGCTAACATTTTCATTGCTACATGACGTGCAACAGGGCGATCAAAAGAACGCTCTTTACTAATCTCAGAGCTACCAGTGCTACTTAGTTTCCGACGCCCACTACTATCTAATTCTCGAGAGCCATGACGATTGACAGATGATAGAGAAGCAAACCGAGCTAATGGAGCATCAGCAAAAGACATACTATCTGAACGCCCACGACCAACACCTTCAGAATTAACATACATCAAATGATCAGCTCTAAGTATATATTTATTATGTAAAGAATTAGATCTTACTGGAGATTTTTCTAAATCTTTGTCTTCGTTAAATGATAGCTTTTTAGGCTTTCTATCAAGTAATGGTGTACGATAACCACTGTCAACACTTGAAGATAGTGTTGGTTTCATCATAACAGAAGGTGAAATGGTAAAACTATTGTTAGCACGAATTATGCTAAGAAGAAGTTCAACTTGGATTCCTGATATTGTTGTGGAGTAATCACGATCTCCATCTTGTTGAAGAATATCATTAAGAATAGATAAACATGAACTCTAAAAAAAGTAAAAACAGAACAAATCTGAGAATAAATTTATATTAGAACTTTAACATTTTAAATGATAGCCAATCTTCATTCAATTGAATGCTCAGCCAAATCTGCAATATCAAATAAAGTAGAAATCATAAGACAAGTCAAAATAATACTGGTTAATGTTTTCTTTTTCAAGTACCTCATTTATAAATATGCAGAAAAATACTAATGAAAAAAGAATGTAAGTTAGCAATGAACTTGCTTTTAGGAATATTTTTTTAGCAAACAATTTTAATTTCAAATATTTACTTGAAGTGGTTCAGGTGAATCTAGTAGATCAATTACAGTTTTTAGCAACCCAGCAGATATACACTTTTGTTGACTTGACATACCATTTACCTAAAAAATCAAATCACGTTATTTCATTATTCAAATCAGAGTAAAGATTCAAGAATGTACTTTTTTTTCATAATACCATGAACTCCAAAATATAAACTTAAATTTTGCATATAAATAAAAAAAAGAATCTGGAAATTGTAGGAGTTTCATGCAAAGACAACATGTTTTTGTTAACTTTTATTTTTTTAAACTGTTTTTTAGATATATACATATACATATAAAAAAAAAAGCAAATAGCAAGTTAAATAACATGTCAGGAATCACAGAACATCTCCTTATTATTAAAAAAAAAAAAAAAAAGCAAAAAACATTTAGTTAATCCAGGATTAAAACTCTTCAAAGTTTAAGATTAAAAACCTATTCATGCATGGAGTAACTACAAAAGGGTGTTTTTAAATATTTTCATCTTTAGAGATTTTAAGTTTTACATACAAGTTCAGGTAACTTATTTAAATACCAGTAACAAATATAGTAGCAGAACACCAGCTGAACCTTCAATTGCAATCTATGCTCAGTCACTCTAGGTCAGACAAAACAGAAAGACTCTAACTAAAATATCAACAGGCAAATATCCTGCTTAACCTAGAAAAACTCCAGCCAATTCAATATATGATAATTCATAAGCAAGGTTATCTTTTTTTTAATTAGGGATGATAGTTGGGATTATATTTAAAAGTCAAGTGAAATGGAAAAATTTCAGAGCAGGATTATTAGAGAGAATCTATCCAAAAAATACACTACTTTAAAACTTTAACAATTTAAATGTAAATTTATTTGTATAATACTGCATAGTTTTAAGAGCTACTAAAAAAAAATTACACTGAAAATAATAGTTAAAATAAAAATTAAAAATGTTGTTTAATGCTTTAATGCCCACAGTAGCTATATGGATAGCAGTGGTTTAAATTGGTTTTTAAACTATATTTTAATGTCTTATTAAATATAATTTATATCAATTTAGTAAATTTTACCATTTACCTAATAAGTTATTGGGGTGTATATATCTATATATCTATATCTATATATATATATCTATATACATATATCTATATATATATATATCTATCTATATATATATATATATATATATATATATATATATATATATATATATATATATATACATACATACATATATATGTATATGTATATGTATATTACACACACACACACTTAACAGCAAAATCAAAGCACCGCTTATACATTTTGATTTATTTTAATTGTCATCAATATTATCATATATTTTGACAAACATATTAAGAATAGAACACATAAACACAGTTATTTTAATGATAATAATAAAATTCACTTTGAGGATGATGACAAAAAAAACTGAAACCAAAAATGTGGTTCGTTTAACAAAATAAAGTAAAATTATTATTATTGTTATGCACACTAATACAGCTTAAATTGAAACATTTTTGACTTATCAATAACTTGTGTTACCAGCTCTTAATGTTATTACACTCTGATAGCACCATGGCATACTTTCAATTAGAGATCTAATCCTTTCTTGAGGGATATCCTCCCACACACGGATAAGACTTTGTCACAACTCTTCTAGGATGTTAGGTGATGGATGTTGGCTTCTAACACGGCATCCCATTACATCCCTAAGATACTCTATTGGGTTCATACCTGGACTGCAAACTGGCTTCCAAAACTTCAATATTAACATTATTTAAGCATTCAGTAACAATGTGCTGTGTGTGGTCTAGCATTATCCTGCATAAGAAGGAACCCATCTCCAATGTATGGTGCAAAAGGTACCACAAAAGGTTCTAAAATGTCTGCTATGTATTGTTGAGAAGTCAGATGTCCACCATCAACAATAAAAGGCTCTGTACGAGCTGTTAAATATATTCCACCCCATACCATCAATGAGCCACTTCCATATAAAGTGGATTCTCAAATGTTACAAGCGAAATATCTTTCATTTGGTCTTCTGCACACTTTTGGACAGCGATCAGAACTTACAAGGCAAATCCTTGACTCATCTGTAATAAGACCTGTCCCCAATTATGCATTTCCAAATTCATATACCTCCTTGCAAAACCTAGTTGTTTCTTCGGTGGTCTACAGGCAATCTGGGACTAGTAGCTGCTGCCCTAGGTCGTAAACTTAAAGTCTTTTTCTTATGGTATCTTGACTAACAGCAGTTCCATCAACTTCAGCAAGTTGTACTTGGAGACTTTGTGCAATAGTGAACCATTCTCTCAGTGTTCAAAGCATTAAAAATTGGTCCTCCACAGCATTTGTAGCACGTGGTTTACCTCGGCTGTTAAAACAATTTAGAACCAATGCATACTTTTCTTTTAGAAGTGAGCTTTAATCACAGCAAATAATGGTACTTATGAAAATATGCTATAATTTTGAAGTTAAATAAGGGAAACAGAATAAAACCTACAAAAGGCATTATCATCTTTGAAATTAATAAATCATGGAAATACATAATATTTTTCAAAATAAGTTGGAATTTATAAGTGGTGCGTTAATTTTGTGGTTAAGTTTGTGTGTGTGTATATATATATATATATATATATATATATATATATATATATATATATATATATATATATATATATATATATATATATATAACAGTACTTACATTAAACATATTTGTCAAAAGCTTTGAGATATGTTGAAGGTACATCTTTTTTGTTGAGTGAGCAGCTATTACTAACTGACCTATTTCATAAAAATATTTACAAGCTAGTATTTGTGTTTTTTAATGAATAATATCAGGAAATTTACAATATTGATATTTAACTTGCCAGCTGCTTTTGGAAGACACAAGTTGGCTAGAAGAGCTGAGTGACATTCAGAATTACTAGATAAGGTCAACAGCAAATCTAATGAGTCACCAACAGCATCTTTTTTAAAGCGCTTCATATGTGTAGAGTAAGTCTAAAAAAAGACACAAAAAATGCTCAATCAATTATACAAAAGATTAAATTTGCATAGCATAAAGTTTATTTAAAAGCAAACCTTTTTCCTGCTCACATTTTTGGCATATTGCTTTTCACTGAAGTCTTCATTACATAAAAATTGATGACTTTCTTTGTCAAAATCAGAATCAATTGACTCATTTATAGAAAAAGTACTAAACCCACTTGAATGACCATCATTCAGGTTTGTAACATTTATTACATTATCATGTAAATAATTCTCTGCGCTATTTCTTTGAAGTGAATCTAAAAGAAGAGTTTAATCAGAAAAAATATTACTAGATAATGGTTCAATGATTGAGTATAAATAAATACTCAAAATAATTACTATTTCTGTTTTTCTCATCAGGTAGATAGCTTGATGAAAGTTTTCTGCCAACAATTAAAACTTCTTGCAAAGCAACTGGTGGAAAACCATTAAAATTCATTTGAACATTTTGAGGAAGCAACACTGAACTGGCAGAAGACTTTTGACTGTTAGTACGTGAAACATCTGATTGAAAGATTGAACGAGAATCAGAGATTTCAAGTGCTGCAAAAGCTTCACATGTTGATTGAACAAGACGATTTTGCATTTCTTTTAACTCCTAGAATTTATTATGAATTAAAAGCATAAACATTTTTATCTACAAAACTATACATATTAGTCATATTAAGACAGTACAACATTTCTGAATCCAAAACATTTCCAATATTCTGACTTTCCTTATGCTATTAGCTCAAGTTAGCCCAAAGTTGTGTTACTAATTGTAATACAACCTTGAGCAACTAAAACTGGCATTCCTTCTTATTTTCTTCTGAAAACTTTTAATTCCTAACTGTTGCAACATTATAAAATAATTTTACCACATAATTTTATCCTGAAAAATCTTCTTAGGTGCCCCATCTCAAAAATTGCCATAGTTTTAAGATTGAAATGAAAAGTTCATTTTGGAAAGAATATGAAATGGTTTTTTTAAAGTTTAAAACCTATATTGATATTACTAAGTTTATAAATTATGCAGAATGATCTAAAAATACCTTGTTAATCTGGCAAATACAGATGAATATGATGATAGATTAAATCACTATTTAAAAATCTTTACACAACCAGAATCTACAATTGATATTAATGAGACAGTTTTAACACCAGTTCAAGGACCTTTGTGAACAAATGATATTGTTTTTGAGTCAATATTTGTTAGTCCAGAAGAATTTCAGAGTAAAAAAGTACCAAAACAAGCAACAAAAGTTTCATCAGTCATTAAACCTGATGAGTATATTGCTAGTTTAGAGGAGAAAAAGAGAGCTAAAGAAGAATTAGAAAGACAGAGAATTGAGAAAAAAATAAGAAAGAGAGAAAAAAAGCTGAAAAAGAGTCTGAGAAACAGGAAAGAAAGCAAATTCGGCTAGAAAATTTGAAAGAAAAACAAGAAAAAGCAGCTAAAAGTCTAAAACTGAGTAAAATTATATGTAGAATAATGGAAAAGAATTTTCAATTTTATATTATGTGAAGAATTATTAAATATCAGTCAGAAAAAAAGTACCATTAGTGTATTAAGCATTTTAATATTCAAGAAATATACAAACATTAGGACTTTCTTTTTTACTTTTTAGGAGTTTCTTTTATTCCACACAAAATTATAGTACTTTGTTTTTGTCATTACATTGAACTACATTACAACTTAAATTCAGACTTTTTAGAATATATTCTTGCCTAAAATGAGTAAAACTGAAAATTTATTTATTATTCTACACTATTATCAAAAGCGAGAATTTGAATTTATTATTTATTAGTATAAATTCATTCTTACAAATTGAGATATTGAAAACTAGGACTTTCTTATATCACACCATGGTACCTAGTTAGTATTTTATTTCTACTGTTAATTATGAAAAGAAAGTACATTAAGTTTAAATGACATTAAAGTGAAAGTTTTTGGTTGGCTCAATAAAATAATTATTTAAAAAGTTTTTAACAATGCAATATTACCCCAAAAAAAGATAATTAGTTCTATGATATATTAGTATAATTATATATCATTACAATATCAATACGTGTGTATATATATATATAATATTATAGATATACAGACACATTTTAAAAAATATTAATATTCTTACTATATTGATATCTATTGGACGAATACCATCAAGATCATTATCTTCAACTCGTGCCCCATGTTCAATTAAAAGATATGATAATTCCAGCTTTTGCATGCTCCCAGCACAGAGATGTAGAGGTGTTTGGCTAAAAAATAACAAAGACATCTAATGCAACAACTATAGTTTAAAATTTATCTTTGCTTAAATTTTTATCTTTGATTAAATCTGTTAGAGATTTAATCAAAGATAAAATTATCTATGAATATAAACATATCAGACTAAAAAATGCAATTTTGGAAACAAATTGCAACCAAGTGAAAATATTTCTTCTAGAACTATCATGTTTTCCTAAATTCTCTGTAATAACTTTATTTATTGCATTCTAATCTTGATTCATTCTTGATTTAGTAGTTGCTCAAAATTATTTATTTCTCTTAGGTTTTTGAAATTAAAGGATAAAATTTCTTTCCTTTATTTTTTGCTTTGCTGGTGTGTGGCAGCTTTTGAGAGAGATATTGAAATCATGCTGCATTCAGTTTGTCTTAAAACAGCCAAAGTGTTTTAAGACAAACTGAATTTTATGAATTTTAATAAAAAAAAACATCTTTTTGTGCAAAGTGCACAGTATTTAATACTTTTTAAAAATAAACTACAGATATAAATGATAAAGGTATAAAGCAATTGTTTCAAGGGTTGAAAAAAAATTATTGCAAATATCTTTTAGAATTTAATAACTTTGCATGTCTAAATATACTGACTATCATAAGAACAATTTATTTTAATAGGATGATATAGAAGCTTGTACTCAACAGAAAAAAAAAAAGCTTTCCAAATGAAAAAATCTGAAAATAAAGAGAAAGAATAAGCTTTTTTTTATTCAAAATATTTGAATCAAAAATATATAATAAAAAAAACACTTAATACCAATTATACATGAAAAAATAAATACAAACAAAAAATTTTATTTTGACTTCTTAAGTAAGTACTTCTTTTTCTTCTTAGAGCTAGTAAAGAATATAACCCAAATCAACCTTCTCCTCTTCCTCCTCTATCTCTATTAAAAAGTATAATGCAGCTTTTTTATGTAGATGGCTTAGAATTAGGTGATATGTATTGGTCTTCCATTTCTAGCTCTTTTCTTGCCAAAAATGAGATGAAAGTTAAGTGTTTCCTATGTTCAACTTATTTAGACTCATTTTAATAGAAACAAAACTGGTTTATATTTGTAATGATTTTGTTTGTATGAGATAATAACCTCTCATAAGATGCATAAGTTACAAGCATGTAAAAGTAGTCTCTTGCTAATCTATCAAGCAAAGAGTATTCCTTGGAATGACGTGAATATGAAATATTGCAACAGAAGTATGGGAACTTTTTGTATACTTTTTTTCTAAAACCTGCAAGTGCAGTTTTTCAGGAAATCAAAACACAGATGCTTGATTTTTTTTCCATGCTTTGCAGCTAATGGAAGATTGTAGAATTCACTATGAGACAAAGGACAAATAATATAGAAACGCCTTGAATGATAAATCATATATTTACTTTTTGAAGGAAACCCTTTGATATTGGATAAATAACATTTCAGTATCAAAGGATTTCTAAATAAAAAATAAAAAGGAAAAAGAAATTCTGTTAAAAATTTTAAAAATCAAAATAAACTTACTAAGATCGATCTTTTGCTCTAGCATTTGCTCCATATTCTAGTAATATTCTTGCAATTGAACTTTGACCAAGAGATGCAGCCATATGCAGAGGAGTTTGTTCCTTGGGACCTTCTATATTTACATCCATACCTCTAGCAAGAGTGAAATAATAGTTAAATAAAAGAAAAATAGTTTCAACTCAAATTTGATTATAATTAATGGATGGACAAAATATAATACCAGACTGTAAAAGAGACAACATATTTTCTCTCAATAAAAAATTCAATAAATTTTTGTGATAACAGAAACACAATTTACGCAAACATTTTTTAAAAGTTCAGGTAATGGATTATGGCAATAAGAAAATTAAACTAATCTTCAAAGAACCTTTTTAACAATAATTCCACAATTTTCCCATCTCCAGCTTTTACAGCATAATGCAAAAGGCTGTGGCTTCTTTTATCTAGGGCTGTAAGCATAGCATCTTCATCAATGCATTTTGAAACATAGCGCAGATCATGTCTGAAATCAAAATGTAATGAAATCATTTTAAATCAATAGCAAAATATACTAAAGTAAAAGATAAATGTTAGGCTCACATTTTACATTTTTTTCTGATTGAAGATTACAGAATGTTGTCAATCCAAATTTTTATTAAAATTTGAGTAAAGGTCTTAAGTGTTAGCTTAAAGTAAATGTTTCTTGATCTGTTCCATTTTTTTTTTTTTTTTTGTCATCAATCTTAACAGATTTATTATCATTCTTCCCTGGAAACCTTCTATTCAGAATTACATTTCTGTAATACTCACACAGATCACAAAGTGTTTAGGTGTTATGAAACAAATTTCACTTTCTTCTTGTAACATTCTTACTACAGAAATTAATAATCTAGATACCTGAAATACACACAACTATAAGTAGAAGATTATTAGTGAAGGATAAGTAAAAGATTTTTTTTGTATTCTATAAGTTGCATTCTATAACTTCTGTAAGTTATATGAGGAGCTAAAATAAAATTGTTTAAAGGAAAACTACTTATCGTCTCACTAGTGTTGATTTATGATAAAAATGAAAGCTGAGTATCTATGTAGAAAAGATTTCTCCATGTTTTTTACTAACAAAAAAGACACATGATATCTCAAATAAATTGAAGATCTTTGTAAGAATTTTACAAGACTTTTAGTATATTTATATAATTTTATATTAAAAAAATAAAGACTTTGTAATTAAAAGTATAAAAAATAATAAAGCAGTTTTACCTTTTAATGGCTTTAACGGTTCGTGCAAACATATCTTTAACTCTAAAAAATTATATCAATTTCAAAAACTAAAAAGTTACTAAACAATAAACAGTATTGAGCCAAGTTAGAAGATCTGGTAAAATTAAAAATCTGTTACAACTTTAAATGTTAAACAAAAGTAGAAAAACTTACCCACTGAAATTGTTAAAAATATCTGACTCGTCATCTGACACAGGACGATCACTGAAATCAGTATCAACAGATGGCGATTGGTAATTTACATCATCGGTAGAACTTGATAGGGTGTGATGAGTAGTAATAGACTCCTAAGAAAATAATTCTACATAACAAATGTGTTAGTGCCAAATATAAATAAAGATTAACATATATAAACAAATCTCAACATATATAAACAAACATTTTATATAAACTATTACGTGTAAAATCAACTTAAGTGTAATTAAATAATTGCCTGCGAAGGATTAGAATTATCATGTCCAACTTCATTGAGGTCTAAGTTATCTTCAGATTGCAAAGTTGGAAGAGCGGCAGTTTTGATATGTCTTCGAGAGATAGTTTCGAATTCTTTAGTTGTATCACTTGTGTCGGATCTGATTCGCAAAATACGTGACCCCTCTTCTGAATCTGAACGAAATCGGTCATTAATTCCAGATTCGATTTTGCGGATATCTTTGGCCACACAACGAAATGAAAGGGCAATAGCTCTTGTTATTGAATAGACCTTGTAACATTACATAAATAGGTTAAACAGTTTCTATATAAATTATAACACTTTAACATTCACATCATGCTTGTTAACCTTTAAAAGTCACGTGGTGGGTTGCCAAGTAAAACTTTTAATTAAAAGTAATTACGACTCAACAAATTTTTATTGAGGATCGGAAAATAAATTATTGCACGGATAGCTAAAATAAGTAACTAAATTTTCTGGATTTTAGAAGCTGCGATTCTAAAATCCAGAAAATTTAGTTACTCTGAACAAAATTTATGACATTTAATAGTTTAAGTAAATATTGAACATTTTCCGTTTTTTCCACATCAGTTAAACAAATTTCCATTCTCCGTCCCTTTTTTCAGAATTAGAGAAAAAAATGCGAATAAAAAACTGGATAAAAATTTAAAACCATTAAAAAGGAAACAACGAACCTCCAGTTCTGATCCTGTTTGAAACACATGGCACATGTGTATTCTTTTTCTAGTAATATTTAATCCAAAATTAGTTTCAAAACCAGGAACCTCGTCTCTAGCACATAATGCGACAGCATATGAAGGAGCTGTTATAAGTAAAGCTCCATGCTCGCATTCGCTGATTTTAAGTACACCGTTCTTGATAATAAAATCAACTCGAATAGCTTTGGCATGTTGTTTTTTTATTCGCTTCAAAGTGTCCAAGAGAATTGCTTCTGATTTAGCCTCTGATACATAATCAGATCCAATATAATCTAGAATAAATGATAAATCGTTGAAGTCCTCAATATTATCGTTGTTAGCCGAAATTTCCTCTCTTTCAGTTGAATTGATTACTTCTAATTCTGTTTGTCTTTTATCTGAATGTTTTTTTCGAAACTTTTCAAACATTATTTACAAAAAACTTCAAACATCTTTTAATGTTACCAATTGAACATTTTATAATGCTTACTTATAAATAAAACTTTAAAAACTAATTCAAAATTTACGTCGTTACAACAGCCTATTGTATTCTTAAGCCCTTTAAGCGTACTAATCACATTGTAATAATTATGGCTGGTTTCCATCATTTAAAATTAATTACACATTTGGAGCTCATTAAAATCCATTCGCCAATAGAAAAAGCTACAGTGAACTGCTTTTTTCATATATAAAGCTAATTTGGAACTTTAGGAAATCAATAAAATTTTATTATAACATTTTAAAATTTTAGGATAAAAAAATCTTTTTTTGTTTAAAACCCATTCCAATTTAATGGCGAACAACTTTGAAAATAAGATTGACATTTTAAAAAATGATTAGTCTGTAAATTTAAACAAATATATATTGAGAACTTTGTGTCTCAAAGTTGTGAAGATCATTACTGAGTAAATATTTTGTCCTGAGTAGAAATAAGTAAAGTAATGCCATTTGTTTCCCAATGGAGAAAATCCTTTTCTAGGATAATGATTATGACGTTGGATAATGATCAAGTGGATTTAATAGTTTATTATATCTTGTTTTTCGAATCTCCTTGTAATCTTTGTTCCGCTAATAAATGCTCCTTGCCTTTCATGCACATTGAAAAAAACAAAATAAAACAAAAATATTAAATTCTATATTGAAGAAATGTTGAAACTCTTGCTCTAAAATTCAAGAACTGGTGTATTAGCTCACATAAAGGTTTCCCCTTGTAGTGAATTCCTTTTAGTAATTTCCATGAGTTATCTTCACTTAAAATGTACACAATTCCATTAACGATATTCGGCGCTTCAATGGAAAATAATGTCACTAAAAGAGAACCCAGTTGTCATCTACCGTAGTTGGAAAATATAGCTGCGTCTATCTCTTTCACCATTTCAACCCAAAAAAAAGAATTAAAATGGTACATAATGCAATCATTTAGTTTCAATGCATTTATTTTAAAATTGATTTTTTTTTTCATACTTAAATATAAAACAACCCGATATATCTCATTTGTTCATTTAAAGCTAATAGTTCAGTTAGATATTAGACTTTTTGTATTAGGTATTTCTTGTATTTCTAGTATTTCTTGTATTTCTAGTATTTCTTGTATTAGGTATTGTCTAACATTTTAGAAATTAAATCTTAAGATTTTCACGAACATTATTTAAATTCACTTTTTCAATCTTGTTAAAAGTAATGCCATTAATATTACGAATACAAACGTCAAACATTGTTGCAATGTAATAGTTGATCACTTAAAAGTTCTTGAGAAAACCAGAATTTCCTGCCAGGACCAGAATTTCCTGCCAGGACCAGAATTTCCTGCCAGGACCAGAATTTCCTGCCAGGACCTGATCAATCATTTCGTAGGCCATGCGCAAAGCATAATATGTTAAAAACATAAGTATAGACGTTGTGGGTTCTCACAATGTTTATGTTCCGAAAACCTTTTTTTGAGCAATCTTTCTTAAAATAAAATGCTAGAAAAAACAATGATACAAAATAATGTGTAAAAAAATAAACTTTTTTTTTTTTTCTTTTTTTTTTTGTGTTTTATACTTGCAAAGCAATTGATGATGTGAGCTACATTTAGATTTTTCATCAAATAGTGTTCTATGCGGAGAAGAGCAAATTTGTTAGTTTTTTTTACAATATGTTGATCTTGAATAATTTTTTACTCTTTTCATTTTTGAGAAAGAACGTTCTCCTTCACAAGAAGAAGCCAAGATGCTCAAGTATATTCCAAATGCAATGCAAAAATTTGGGAAAGCAACAGTTAACTTTTATTGAAAACAATTTTAAAAAATTGCAACAATTGACACACTGTTTTTACTTGATGCCTATTCGTAAAATGCCAACTCACTAGGATTGTGTTGCACGATATTACCTGCCTTTTCGCGAAAGTTTTTCATGCTTGATGTGATATTGACTTCTGTTAAGAAAGCGAGTCTATTTAAAATCATTTGATAAGCTTTTTTTCTTCTTTTTATCTCCTGTAAAAGCCTACCAATAATAAGACAAAAAGGTTGTGTTTTAAATTGTTTTCTGGTTGAAAAACTGCATCTGTGTCACAAATTTTACATCAAAGAATCTTGCGCTTTTAATCCTTCAAGTTTTCCTACAAATCACAAGTCCTTTGCCTGTTCTTCAAAAAAATCAAAAGAATCGCGCATATTTTCAAGATGAATTGCCAATGAGTTTAAAAGTTTTAAACCCGTACTTATTTCAATACC
Organism: Hydra viridissima; assembly: GCF_058129835.1. Lineage (NCBI taxonomy): Eukaryota > Metazoa > Cnidaria > Hydrozoa > Anthoathecata > Hydridae > Hydra > Hydra viridissima. The sequence continues at coordinate 10,152,897 of NW_028324309.1, forward strand.
AGGATCCTGGAGCTCCTGACTGATAATCGTACTTTAAGTTTAAAAAAAGCTTCCTATAATTTGCACAGTAGCACTATCTCTAGCCGATTGAGTGACTGAATAAGTGAAAGTGTTTGGCAAGCTAATTCTGATTTTGTTGAAAAGCCTTCGGAAAAAATTTCTTTATTAGTGTGTATAAACATTTATGAAAGGTCTGAATTTGAAAGCTGCGCGTTTTATTTGGTTCAACAACTTCGCTTATAATCCTAAGCGACTCAAATTACCGCACACCATTATTCAAATTAAAAAACTTTTAAACAAAGAAATGATTGATTAACCGAAACTCATTTCATTAGCAGACAGTCACATTTTTTAAAACATTTTCAAAATAGTCAAAAATTTGAAATAAATTATGAATGATTAGTAATGAAAAATATGAACTGTGAGCTTTTAAAAAAACAATTATAAAAAATAACAAAACTATAATTTTTTTTATTTTATTTGTTTTTTAAGTTAAAAATATTTTTTTTTTTTTGCAAGCCCACTTTTCTCTATAAGTCTGGAGAAAATACCCCATCTGCTCAATAGATAATGACCCTGTTTTCTGCTAATCTTTTTTTACCATTCCTCCTAACAAATGGAACGGGTGGATTGAGACGAAAGTTTTGTTTTTTTTGCCACCCTTAAAAATCATATGGATCTTTTTGTAATTATTTAAGTCGTACATCAATGACTTAGGAATATTATCTAAAAAAGCCAAATCAAAATATATCTAGATTTTTTAAAAAGAAAAGTTTTAAGAAAGAACATATAACTTTTCTTGAAAAAAATTCACATGCAACAGATTCTGTGATAAATCATTTCAAGCAAGAAGGTTACGCAAGAGCTGCTATTTATAAAATATCAAGCGATGTAAGAAAGGTGAAGATATTAAATAAAGACATAAAAGTTTTCAATTGAAGGTGTGGAATGATAAGAATAGGGGTATTTTGAAAGGAATAGTAAAATATAAGGTTGGTGTAAGTTTGCGTAAACTAGCCCGAAAAATTTTATCAAGTCACATTGTATTTTACATTCTATTGTGATAGAATACCCGGTAATGATGGTTTTTACACAGATAATAAAGATATGTGTCCAGATGAAGTGAGACAAAGATATAGAGAAATACTCAAAGCACGTGCTTATATGGATGGAGATATCTCAAAGGGAATATTTTGAGGTATTTGTGCGATCAGTCAATGCTCCAGCGATAAATCAGGACATATATCTTAAAGAATGTTTGATAAAAGAACTTTTATTAACAAGTATAAGAGTGATGGAAAATATCTATTTTGGCCGGATTGGGTTATTAAACCCAAACTCGGGACCTAGACCCATCACATCTTCCTCAAGCAAGACCAATTAAAGGCTTTTAGGGATGTTTGGCTCAGAAAGTGTATGAGGGAGGATCGACGGCACATACTGAAAGGCAGTTGATGATGCGTATTAAAGCAAAGGTAAAAGAATTTGATGAATTTTTTTTACAAGACATTATGAAAGGGATCAAGGGAAAATTTCACAATATTGCTGATAAAGATGTGATAACCAAATTAGAAACATTGAAAATTAAATAAAAGTTAATAAGTGATAATCATCTAAAATTTCAAATAGAGAGCTTTGTTCGTTAAAAAATAAAATGACATTGAAGTTTTTATCAATGCACGTGCATTGATACCACGGCACCACGGTCGTTTAGACTTAAGAAATAAATGGAAAGTTATTATACGCAAGCGCAGTAGAGTTAAAAATAATTTAAAATTTTTAAAATGGCTACGGATGCAAAACTTATCATTGACAACGAGTAACTTGTTTAATTTTAGATAATTAAATAGGCTTTTAACTATTTTTTCATGAAATTATTTTGAAAGTAACTTGCAGCTGTACGAAAAAATTTTTTAAATAAAATACAAGACCTCTGAATGTGAATAATATCTACTTTCAGCTAAAGCAACTTTAGTGTTTTTGTTTACAATTTTTAAACCTTTTTTAAAATATTTTTGAGCGTAGAAATTTTTTAATTTAAATTTATTCAGCAACATGAACCTTTTATCTTTTTTGTATTTTTTGCTTATATGAGGATTCAATTTTTTTTGCAGGGTTAAAAGAAAATCTTAATCATTAAACTTTTGTAACCTGTTGCTATGGTACTCTTTTCCGATGTTACTATATATATATATATATATATATATATATATATATATATATATATATATATATATATATATATATATATATATATATATATATATATATATATATATATATATATATATATATATATATTCACATCGGAAAAGAGTACCATAGCAACAGTTTACAAAAAGTTAACGATTAAGATTTTATACTAACCCTGCAAAAAAAATTGAATCCTCATATAAGCAAAAAATGCAAAAAAGATAAAAGGTTCATGTTGCTGAATAAATAAAAATTTAAAAATTTATACGCTCAAAATTTTTTTAAAAAAGGTTTAAAGATTATAAACAAAAACAGTAAAAGTAGCTTTAGCTGAAAGTAGATTTTATTCACATTCAGAGGTTTTGTATTTTATTTAAAACATTTCTTAGTACAGGTGAAAGTTATTTTCACAATAATTTCATTTAAAAAATAGTTAAAAGCCTATTTAATTATCTAAAATTAAACAAGTTACTCGTTGTCAATGATAAGTTTTGCATCCGTAGCCATTTTAAAAATTTTAAATTATTTTAAACTCTACTGCGCATGCGTATAATAACTTTCCTCTTACAAACGACCGTGGCACCAGTTCCACCGCTTATTCTGTTACATACCGACTTTTCATGATATGTGGCAAAATATCATGGTGTAACAGAGTATTTATAAAGTAAACAAGATTTTTAAAAAACTTTGTGATTTTTATATGTGCAGCGTAACTATCTAAATAATAATTTGGCTTATTTTTGGATGATACTTTTTTAGATAATTAACACAGCCTGACTTCGCAATATAAGACGTGTGACGTGCGTTCTTTTGAATAATACATCATTCACACCAACAAAACCGAGTTTTAATAACACTACCAGACATTTTTTCACTTTTCACTTTATACAAGAGGTTTGAAATGAAAATAATGTTAATTGGATGGCCCTGAAGACCAAATGCATAGCCAAATTTGTCAGGGTCGAACCATTTTTTGGTAAGCTAGAGGTACCGGTTTTCCCATTTTTGTAATAAAACTAAGCGATTTGTTAAGGTATATGAGTGTATAATTGACAAAAGACAAATTAAACAGGATTGTAAGTCAGCCAGCAGAAGTCAGCCATCATTCTTTCATCGGCACGCCCCTGGTAGCGATGCTCAATAGTTGAAATCGTTTGGTGGAAACGTTCTCCATGCTCGTCTATAATGTTTTTCTCAAAATGCTTGGGGAAAAAGTCCAAATGGCTCTGCAAAAAGTGAATCTTTTGGGACATGTGCACATTCATTTCTTTGAAGGCTGATAACAGTTCTGAGATGATGTCTTTATAGCCGTCCGACCGGTGCTTGCCTGAATAAATGAGTGCAAAGAAGAAATTCTTTGATAGAATACAAGTATTATGTACTTAATTCCTAAAACTTTCAGATACTTACCCAGAAAGTTCTCCACACAGTCTTTCAAAGCCTTCCATGCTCTGAGCTCAATCGGGGACAAGGAATCAGTAAACTGTCGGGTTTTCAAAAGTTTTCGAGTGTCTGGTCCAACGAATACTCCTTCCTTAATTTTTGCAAGTTACAGTTTTGGAAAGTTCTCCTTTATGATTTTCATCGGTTCGCCGTCAGAGTGTAATACCTCAACAAAGTTCTTAAACAGGCCAAGCTTTATGTTGCTTTGTTTAAAAGTTTTTTATGTGGAATGGAGATATAATAACTTTGTCAGACTGAACAAGTGGCTCATAGCGAATATTGTGAACACCAAGGGTCGCATTGCCTTGTGCTGACCACTCATTCCTGATGTAATGCTCATGTTTAGCGCGGGTATCCCACAAACATATGAAGCATGTGTATTTCACGTAATCTCCTTGCATACCTATCTCCACAACTTTCAAATCCGAGCAAACTCTCCACTAAAATGTGTCATAACAAACAAGCTGCAAAATAGATTTCATAGTTTCATAAGACTCTTTTGCTGTAATTGAGTAAGCAATCGGGATGGCTGGATATGCGTTCTCATTATGCAAAAGGACCGCCTTTACACTTCTTTTGCTGCCATCGATGAACAACCATCAGTCATTCTCCACTTGTGTATAGATACCCATCTTCATCAACAAACCAGGAATATCACAACAAAATACAAAGTTATTGTCTTCACTTCTCTTAAAAAATGGCACGTAAGCTGCGTCTCTTGTCTTATAAACAGACGTTATCGTTTCCTTAGCAAGGGCACCGAATTCTCTTAACATTGAACCAGCCAAACACGCATCCTGTTTGGACTGGTCAAGTCTCCTAACAAACAAGTCCAGCTGTCTCTTGCTGATATACTTCGGCTCGTCGTTAGGCAGCCAATCATCATCTACTTCATCGCTCTTCTACATATTCGGCACATTATCATCATCACTCAAAACAACATCTAGAAGATCAGAAGAAAACACAGGAGGCTCTTCTCCCTCATCATATGCTCTCTTATCGCTGATGGTAAGTCAGGGTAAATTATGCTGTTAGCTGCCCTTCTGGTAAATTGCGCCGTGTGTGTCAAACAAAAATAGCAATCAGTTACATGATCTTTTTGGTCGCGCCACGACATAGGTGTGGAAAAAGGCATTCTCTTCAATTTACCCTTAGACCACAGGGACAGGTTAGACAGACACTTAACATAGATCTTATGGGGGGCAAAAACCTTGTCCTCATCCCCTAGTTTCATTTTGAAATAAGCATAATACAGGGTCGTTATAGCAATTCCGTTTCTGAGACATTCCAAGTAATCTGAAATAGCAAAAATAGTTATAAAAATAGTAAGAATTATAATTCATCAAAACTGAAACTTAACATTTGCTCACATGAATTAAACGGTGGATGAAGAATTAGACAAAATCGCCAAAAATAAATTGGCTCATTACAATAGTTAGAATTATCACCATTTTTACAAATTTGTTCTTCAGCTCAAGTAATAATAATGTTAAGTGATAATACATGATAACTACTTTAATATCAAGTCAAATAAATGTATTTGTCCTATACATTCATTAGAGTAAAAGCATCATAGAAATTATAACCATCGACTTAGTATAAAGTATATGAAAAATGGAGAAATAAAAATTTCCATTTTACAAAAAAATGTTTCGACCTAGACTATCAAAGCTATATTTTTTTTTCATCATTCATTAAGTACTAAATGTTTTCGTTACAGTTTCTCTTGTATAAAAATTCATGTCTGGTAGTGTAACACTCGCTTTTAAAATGGTTTCTTATTTAGCTGCCGTTTTTTTAAACTCATTTATTTGAAACAAGGTTTTAAAAAGCAGTATGAACGGAAAAATGCGTAACTAGTTTAAATAAACCACGATTAAAACTAGTTTTATTTTTGGTGTGAATGGGGTATAAGTCGGTATAAGCTTACAGTTTAAATTGCTTTAAAACAACTCAATTTTTGCATAAAGATTATCGCATATTTTGTCATAAAATATTTAGAAAAATTTATCAGTAAAACGAACAATAAGAAAACTTTAACGTTTTAAAAATTTTATTCATAAAAATTTAATCAACTGAAGCGAGTTCTGAGACTGGTAATTACTTCATCTTCATGGAGTTCTACTTCATCTTCATCAAGTTTCGAGAAATCTACGGTGAGCTGAAAATACAAACACAGAACCAAAACTTGGAAAAACCAATTTTTAACAGTTACTCAACTCTTTACGGTACTAGTCGGTTTTTTCAAAAAAAAAAAACTTTATAAAAAAAGACTGCATAAAAATTAGCATAAACCTATGTGGTTTATGAATGAAGTTTTTTGAAGCAACACAAATAAATGAAGTTCTGAAGAGGGAAACAGTTGCTCAATTGATGTACCCGAAAAATTTTTGGATTAATACAGTTCATAAAATCTCTCATGGACAATTTACTAATTTTTTTCTAGATGTTTACTGCGCAAAAAGTCAATAGAAGAAGAAAAAGAAACAAATTAGAAGATCCTTTTTAATTTTCAGTCGCGCATTCCCACATTTGGTTTCGAAATCAATATATGAAATATAGTATATTAATTCAGATCCAAATTCAACTTTGATTTGTCTCAAGTTATAATTAAGTTCAGTAAAATGTCTTTAATGATGGATGGAGATGGCAACCTCTATACAGCATTAATCAGGTAAAAGTCTGAATCATTCTTCTCTTCACAATCAAAAACATTAATGATTACTTTTAAAAACAGACCTCTGCAATAAATCAATATTGGCAAAATCACGTGGTTTAAATATTGGCAAAATCTCGTGGTTTAGAAATTTGTGATGGATATAGAGAAGGTCTCACCAAATTATTTGCTATTTATTGTCCAAAAATTTACACCTTGGAACAATAGTAGTAGTTGGCAATTGAATATTTTAGTTCAGAAAGGCGACCAAAATAGTTAGGTTCTATAGATAGAGAACTTCCTGAACCCTTCTAAAGAGTGGCAGCCGTATCTTTTTTTTGTTTTGTTTATTAGATTTCTAACATACTTTGTAATTGCCTGACAGTTTCAACGGATAGCTGCTAAATTAATGGTCTCTTTGATTCATAAATCTTATAGAAAGGTTGAGAATTACAATTAACACATAAATGGTAATCTAAAAATGACCCAAATTCTCTCTTCTCTTCTCCGATAATATTGTGAAATACTTTTTTTCATTGCCAGTTAAAATTTACCATGGAAACTTATCATCTTTCTGATCTTTATGATTGTGGAATCAGGGTTGGACTTGATGGCTTTAGCTTTTCATTTATTTCTTATAAAGTACTCTCATAAGAATGGCAGTGTAAATTAATTTTTTCACTTTTCGTTTTTACAAAATGTAAAATATCTTATGTGGTTTTTGGGGTGCATATAATGTGGTTAATGTAGTGACTTGTGGTAATTTCCAAAAATTACATACACGCAGCAAGTTTAATTAAAAACACCACCAAAAAAACACCCAGCATGTAAATTGTATTTTATTGGGGTTTTATGCCAATTATACACAAGTTAAATTAAGGTTGATTCAATTATAATTTTCCAAATTCACATTGATAAGCTTACTAATCCTTTTATACGCACAAATATAAATATTATCATATTTGATGAATTTAAGTACTATTTTTAGTATCGTAAATTAAGAATTGAATCCACAACTTATCCTAATCAAAATAGAAACTATTAATTGGATGGAGGGGCGGGGATTAGTGGTTTTTGGACAAAAAAAATTTTTAGACGTTGACGTCAATAATCAATGAATTTGATTTATGATTCACAGTATATATATGTTTATAATTATCTGAGGTCACAGTTCTTAAAGCGTATATTTACACTTAAATCAATATTCAAATTTCAAAATTATATTGTTACAATGCATAATTTAAGAATCCCTTAAATCTCTTCTCCTTATTTAATTTTGATACGAAAATAAAAAAGATTTCCTGATAATTTATTTCTTCAATTAATAGGAAATATAGAATATCCCAATCGTACATATGTATATATGTGTATTTATATATATCATTGGACCAGCCACGTTGGAAATAATTAAAGTAGTTTAGATTGACATGCATAATTAACCCTTCTCTCCTCCAAATAACTACTCACTTGTTGGGTAAAATATTGTTAAGCTGTAAAAATTGCAAAGTATCACAGCACGTTTCAATAAAATGGCAGAAATATTGGGAGAAATAGTTTGAAAGGTTTTTTTGTTGTGTTAATTTTGAGATGTAAATGACACAAAAGTTTGGTTGCGATAAGATTAAACTTAAGTGTTCTTAAGTTGCACAGAGTTATTAAAACTTATGATAAAAAAGTGATTTGAATTTTTCTACGTGATGTAATTGTAACAACTGCAAAATTATAATAATAGTTAATAATTATAATAATAGTTAATAATTTTAAATTCAAATCAAAACATGTTTAGTGATTTTCATTAAGTTTAAATTATAGTTTTTTTTTCGTTTTTTGAGACTAGAGTTAAGATAAATGTTAATTAGCTATTGTTTATATTTGTGACTTTTAATTAATATTAGCAAAGTAATTGTGATTTTATATTAATATTAGCAAACTATTAGTGAATTTATATTAATATTAGCAAACTATTAGTGAATTTATATTGATATTAGCAAACTATTTGTGACTTTATGTTAACAAACTATAATTAATATTAATGAATATTTTATACAAGTAAACTTTTGTTTACATTAATGAATTATTTTTGATATTAGGGGATTATTGTTAACGCTGTTAGTTATTTTAAAATTAGTGAATTATTTTTAAAACTATCAGAAGAGAATTTTTCAAGAATCATTTTATAGCTACATTTAATTTTGCTAGTAAAGTTTTCGTTGTTTTTTTCGCATTTGTCTATTTTTAAATGTTGAGAGTAATCAATAGAGGGTTGTAACGTTAAAAATATGATCAGTAAAGATCTTTTGTGTGTTTGTTTTTCCCCTTTTTGTGTATAAATATAATGTAAGGGTATAAATTCACTGTCAAATGCAAAGTAAACGTATTTACTGCAAAAATATTTAAAAAAAAAAAAAAAATCGTGCTTATTACTTGAAGGTCTTTCTATTATTGATGTACTTTTGTAATTAAAAAGAAGACGCCATTATGTTCTCATATGAAAATATCTCAAGGGAGGAATAACAAAAGAAGCGTTCACTTTCTTTTAATATTAAATATTTTTTTTGTGTTTCCGAACATTTAAAATTAAAAAAACAAACAAAAGAGTATAAAAAGCAAGGCAAGCGCAAAACTGGGAGTAATCAATAAAAATGACTTCTTACTTTATATAGGTATCTATTACAAATTGTAAATTATTCTTGTTATAAAAAAGGTTAGTACTGACCGCTCACCAAAACAGCAGGAATGAAACAAAAATCACGAAAACAAAAGTGCAGTAAAAGGTCTGTTAAAAGATTTTCACGTGTTTCACAGAGCGAAGGTGCGATAACCTGTTATACAATCCCTGAAGAAACAGGCGATGATTTAGTTAAAGAAGAAAAACTTGAGAAAGAAAAGAAAGTCAAACCGCAGCAATGGAAAATTTGGAAGGTTTTCCAAATGTGTATGAATTCTGAGAATAGCAAACCACAAATGTGCATGAATTCCGAGAACAGCAAACCGCAAAAATGACGACTAATTTATGAATTAATCAGCGTCGTGCTAAAATGAAGACAAAACGTGACTTTAGAACCAACGTAAGCGCTCTGTCCTAAAAAAACGACGAGGAAAAAGAGATTAAAGATTCCCCTTTTTATTACGAATTAACTTCATCTTCTAATCGCGTCCTGAAAGACAGAACCCTCCATCTTTAAAATATCCCAATAATCATAATATAAATAAATAGAAGTCATGTAAAAAACGAGTCATGTAAAAAACGAGCGGAAAAGAAAAGTAGGATGTTGTTTGGAAAGAAGATGATAAATATGTTCAAAAAGTTAAAAAGAATAAAAGCGAAATTTTTGCTAAAATGTTAACTGGACAGAAGTCAGATTTTTAAAATATAACACTTTAATCTCATTGTTTGTTTTTTTATTTTGTTTAAAGTCAGTGCTTCATTTAGTCTGTAAATTTGATGTAAGAGTTGGTAGCTACATTAATTAGATCATCTTTAGACAATTGAAGTTTTGTTATTTAAATCTCCAGGATATCCAGCCGTAGCTACGTTTTCAACCGAAATTGATTGTCACTAAAAAAAAAAAAACTGTTGACCTTGTCCACTAGTTTTTTTTGTCTTTAAATATTATTTATTGCATATAATCACACAAACTTTTAAAAAATTTTATCCATGGTTTTTAACTGGCTTAAATCTCACCACTGTTTTATTTTATTGTAAGAAGCAAATAAATGAAATTTCAGCTCAGAATATACAATAGTTTATGAGAAATGGGGGAGTGGGGTGGGGAAGGTGATTAAGACCTGGTTTCCAAAAAGAACTTTTTTTTATGCAAGTTTGAAATTCATTATTAGTGAGTTGTAAGAGATAATGCTCAAAAAACAAAGCGTTACGAAAGAACATAAATTTTATATTTTTAAAGGCTGACAGGGAAGTTCTCGAAAACAAAAAAAATCTACAATGTTATATAAAACAGCTTTGCCCTGATACGCAAAAAAAGCACCACCCTTTGATGTTTTAAAAGTAGGCTGTCAAAGTTTGTATGTTTGTAATAAAATAAAGTTTAAAAAAAAATATAAATGGTAAAAGGTCATTGGCACGCCTAATTTTTCTTGGAAAAAAAGTAAAAACAAAAACTTTTTCAAAAGCAAAATATTTTTTTTTATTATTTTTTTTTTAAAAAAGAACCCTTATTCAATTAGTGACTAATGCATCACTTTCCTGGTCAGTCAGAAGTCCTGAATCAGAAGTAAAAAACAACTTTAAAGTTGCAAAAAGCGAAGAAAATTGAACAGTTTTTTTTAAAAAAAAAAGGATTTTTAAAAAGAATGTTAGAAATTAGATGGAGGCTTCTATCAAAAGATACCAGAGTGAAAACTAGCTATAAAAATTTGAACTAAAATGTGCATTATAGTTCAATTGTGAAAAGTTAATTTTGATGTAAAATGCCAATAAATAATTGCATAAATATATTTATCAACCAGTACAAATTGAAGCTAGAGATATTGTAAAAATTTCGAAAAAACATTGAGGATCCCGCAAGTTGTTGGTGGAGTTGGTAGGCGTCATATAAAAGTAAAAGCACTCACATTTTCATGCTCGTACCATAACATTTTTGAATTGATCAACTGCATTTATATTCCTTGAATTTTCTAGGAAATTTTTTAAAGGAAGACGAAACAACTTTCGCATTAACCAAAAAAAGGCTCAATGACTACATTTGTCATTGCTTATTTATTTAGTTTTACGAAGGAAAGAACATAACTGAAGTAGTTTAAAGATTTATTTAAAATATACCCTGATGCCTCTATAAACATATTCATTGATTATGGCTGGTTTGCAAAATAGCTCGAATTTCAGTTTAACCATTCTACGTCGATAATGGCATACGAAATTCCATTCTTCAATCAGATTTTCAACAGACCATCTTTGAGTTAGAAAGGAAACTCAGGTGCATATGAACCACCATTGTAAACCACATGCATAGGATCGGAAAAAAGAGAAACCTGGACAGATGGATTCCACACAAGTTGTCGGAGATTGAAAAACGAAAGTTTTTGTATATCAAACTGTATTTTGTAAAATGGCTCCTAAATTTAATAAACTTGTTAGTTACAGAACAAGTTTAAAAAGATTAGAATTTTGCATGTTGATGTCTTCCTTTGAAAAATTCATTAGCTTTCCTTCCAAATTAGAAGCAATTAGAATTGTGTTCTGTACGTCCCAATGAAAACTATCGCTCAAGATTGTTGCTACAGCAGGAAAGTTGTTTGAAAACGTTTTACTGTTGATAAGTAGTAAATTCAAATTTTTTTGTTCTAAATTTTTCTAATTTTTCCATCAGCTTTTTGTTTTTTTAGTCTCATGATTTTACTTTTAAAAGTACACAACAAACGAAACCCAAAGTCATTATAGATTCTATATTTCTTACAAAACTGTTTGTTACTTTGAAAAAAATTAAGTAAAGTCTAAAATTCATAAAAAGGGATTTGATGAAATTTGCAAAAAAACAAAAGGACAACAAAATGTGCAACGTTAAAATTTTAATCATTAAAAAAAAACTTGATACAACGTAAAAAAATGATAACAAATTATAATAAAGTTTTTATTTGGCGAGTTTTAAGGAAGCATATCAAAGAGATTTTAAGCAAATTTTACTTTAGTTTGAAATTATATGTATATATGAAATAATTACTGTAAGTAAGCATTGGTTGTTAGTAATCATGCATTCTGTAGTCTCTATATACCTTATTTATATAAGTTTTTTATAAATTTTATAATTATATGCTATATACAGTATGTATTATAATTATATGCTATGTACAGTAGGTGTTATGTATACGTGTTAAATATAATTTCATGTTTATATGCTATATAAAGTTAATGTTATATATGTATGCTGTTTATGTATAATATATATGTGTGTGTGTGTAGTTGTGTAATGTATTATATGTAATGTATATATATATATATATATATATATATATATATATATATATATATATATATATATATATATATATATATATATATATATATATATATATATATATATATGTATATATATATATATATATATATATAGTATTGAATTCATTGTACTTGTCATGGTACTTAAAAACATTTTATATGTCTTCGTACCCTTCAAGAAGGGAGTTGTTTTTTTTCAATAATTCTGCTGTATGACTTTTCTTTTTTGCTGTTTCATAATTAATGCAATCTCTTTTATAAAAGAACTCGAAGTTTGATACAATAACTGGTACAGGTAGAGCAATCATCAGGACTCCCACTATTGCGCACATACTCCCAAGCAGCTTCCCTATTAATGTTTTAGGTACTTTATCTCCATATCCTACAGTAGTCATAGTAACCAGGCTAAACCAGAATGTATCTGGTATACTTTGGAATTGATCGTTATGGCCTTGCTCAGCATAAAAAATTGCGCTAGAAAATAAAATTATTCCCAGAACAAGAAAAAAACAAAGCATTCCCAACTCGCTTAAACTTGCTTTTAAAGTATATCCAAGGATTCTCAAACCAAGTGAATGCCTGGATAACTTAAATATTCTAAAGGCTCTCACAAGCCTGACAACACGTAATACCGAAAGCGGCGCAGTATTGAACGCATCAAAAGATAATGTGATAAAGTACGGTAAAATTGCTAAAAGATCAATAAAGTTTAAAATTGATTTTAAAAACTTCCACGGACAAGGTGAAGATATAAGTCGCATAATATATTCAAAAGTGAACCACGCAATACAGCTTAACTCAAATGTAAACCAAGGTTCCCGAAAACGGTTTTCACTTCCCATGTTTGATTTAAGGTCAGTTCTGTTAGAATTCGTTGCAAGTGCAGGCAATGTTTCTAAGCAAAAAAGACATATTGACAATGTTATGACGAATACTGACCAAATAGACAAGAATCTTGCTGCCAAACTTGTCTCTGGATATTCAAAAAGATTCCACAGTTTCTGTTGCCATTTTCGTTTTGGCTCTTCTCGTTTCCTATCATGAATATATCCTTCATCTTCTTGAAGTTTAAAAAATACCTCCTCACCAAGCTCAAAAAATGAAACTTCTTGTGCAAACAATGACATCGGAATATTTCGAGGGCGGATTAAAACTCCACCACTTTGATAATAAAATAAAATGGCTTCAAAGGCATGCCGATTACGGTCAAAAAAGTAGCTGTCACGTGATCTTATATAATATTGCTCTCGCTTCGCTCGGTCTCCAAGAAGTGTGTTCGGAAATCTCATTAGTGTACGTTCTAATGTCTCGTAAAACATACCGCAGACATTGATTTTTACAAACTCAGGTTCATTAATTATACTACGGGTACATTCAACGGGTCCCAAGCTTAAAGTCGAATTTTCAGATTTTAAATTGCCGTTAACAATAAATTCTACCTTATTTGTTATTCGCGGGATGTTGGCTGCAAGCTCTTGCTTACTAGAAATCCGCGGGATATTTGCCGTGAGCATTTTTGAAATTGACAGATCTTAAAAAATGTACAAAAAAACAGTATATTAGAAATAAAGTATAGTTTGAAACTAAATCTAGTGCTTTTGAGAATTAAATACTAAGCTATCAAGTCATTACAGAAATAAAGTTATTATAACTTATGTTTTAAGAAAATATCTGATGAATAAGATTTATTTTATTTTGTTTTTTGAATTGAATTCTATAGACTAATGATATTTTAGACTGACCGCCATTTTAAATTTTTCAGCCGCTATGCATTAATTACACTTACAAACTCAATCTGCGAGCAGCTGTGGAAAAACATAGTTGTTTTGAAAGTTCAAATATAAATATAAAAAAAATCTTTTAAATGAATTTCTATTTTAGTCGAAAACTATGGTATCCTTAAATTGTCAGAAAATCTTTCGCTTCTTTTCAAAAAATTGTAATGTGTTAAAAGTTTTTTTTATTCTATTTTTAAAGGAAGAAGAAGTAGAAAGAAAAATGTAAAAAAAGATTCCTTTTCTGTTACAAATACTAGATCAGGTTAAAAAGTATTTAATTTAGCTACAAGACCTCTTCTTTTCTTATTTAATTTGTTTAAGTTTTATTTTCTGAAAGTATTAACTTTATTTAATTTCGAACTTAAATGGCGTAATAAGATACTTAAATTTCAAGTGACTTTTTTTTTAAAGGCTAATAGGAGCTATCGAATTTTCTGCAGCTTGTGCAAATAAATCATTTTTGCTTTGGAATCGTATTAATAGAAAATCTTTCTTGTTAATCCAAAGGTTTGTTAAATGCCACAAAAGGTTTATGTTTTTTGGAAGACTTAGAAAGCTTCTTCAGCTAAGAAACTGAATAAATTGTAACGATGTCATTTTATTTCAGAGATTTAATTTTTTAAGATATTTAAACATTAAACGCGTGTGGAATGCGTGTGGGTAACATTAAACGCGGGTGGGTGATATTTTTTTGCAGAGGAAACGAACAATAGGGGAATCGCGCCACTTTATGACATCAGTTTATTTTTATATCTACGCTTTTTTGAAAACTTTTTTTCTAAAAACAGATATCTATTAACTTGAAAAAATATTGTATAAAATTTAGCGACTTCTCAGGAGGCCTTTTTTACAAGATCCAAAAAAACTCATACTGGCTTGAGATTTCAAATCGGTATGAAACATAACTAAGTTAAAATGAAAATTCATTAATTTTTTTTTTTTCTTTCTTTTTTTTGTGTGACGTGACACTTTGGTTTAATTATATTTGGGCTCATATTATTCAATGCTCATCTCATAAATTTTCTTTTTTTTTAAAGATTTTAATTGGTTTAAGATCTTTGTTCAACTCAAATGATTGAGGTTAAAAATCTCATATAACGAAGTCTTGTTTAATTCCCTTACGCTCTGGTGAGCATTCCTTTTTTTAAGGATTTCTTGTTCAGTGGAACCTTTTATTAGGCATTTCTACTATCGATAAAATAACTTATTAAATCTGAATTTCTTTATTTTATGTTAAACAATTTGCTTTTGTTGATGAAGTTATTCTCTTTGTTAAAATCATGAAGTTATTCTCTTTGTTAAAAGGACGAGACAAAAGATCACATATTTATACAAATACGTGACCTTTTGTCCCTAATTTCAAAGGCATATTCTCCGTTTGTTTTTTTATTGTTTTTTTCCCCAAGTTTTTAAAGTATGCAGTTGTTACCACTGAATATTGGTTATCCTACAAATGTTAAAACCGATGAAAAAATATTTTTAAAATTTGTTTTTTTCACTTAGTATACAAGAGCCTTTCAGTTGAGTTTTAATATTTTTTATGAACCAGCAACATTTTTGTTTGTTTATTATAATAATTTTGTGAGTGTGATTATTTGAAAAAGTCAGGTAATCAGGAAAAATCAGTTTAAATACCTGATTTGTTTTTCCTTCTTTACACTTGTAAGCTATCTGTTCATCATTTCTTTGTTCATCTACTTTGTGATAAATTATATGCGAAAAAATAAAATAAGGTACCGCATTCAAAATTTATGAGTTGGAGAACTTCCGTAAAAATTTTGCTGAGTTTTTTCTGGCTCTTTTGTTATAAAATATTTATGCTGTATGGTTTCTATTACACGACCAATTAGTGTACAACTTCTAAATACAAAAGAGTTTTGCAAAAATAGAGTTTTCCATGGAATTTTTCTTAATGCACGAGGCTAAGCAAACTTACCTAAAAAGAATACCTCGGTTACATTAGAGGAGGTTTTTATGAGTTTCTAAGAAACCTCCTCACTTTCATATAAATTTGAGGAACTCACAACGAAGAAAAAGACGAGTTTACGAAATACAATGTTTAACAATTGGCTTTTTGCAGATAATAAAGACTTTTTTAGGCTAAATAAATTTTGCCAAGATTTTGAATTTGATAGGTTAATCGCGGACTTTTAAAAAATAAAAATATTTTTCAAAGAAATAGTTACTTTTAAGTTTTTATTCCACTAGAATTTGCTGCCAGGACCTTTTATTTCTTTGTAAAAGGTAATTTTTATAAATTTTAAATTTTCATAAATCTTTTAAATAAACTTGTATATTTTCTTACAAGTTTAAAAAAGTTATCAATTATTAAGTCTTAACAAATTTTTCGAGAGATAAAATGTTAAAATAAACAACGGGTTTCACCCGTTCGGAGCTTTTGTATTTAGAAAATAGATGTGGAGCTCATGTTCCGAATCTTTTATCGGATGCATCGAAAATTCCGAATCATTTATCGGATGCATCGAAACAGGAAACGTTAGCTCCAAGAGTTTAATATGCGCTTAACGTGTAAATTAATGGATATTATTATATTTAATTTTCTGTTTTTTTTTATTTTATTTTTAATGACAAGTTCATAACAACTCTTAAAAACTTTATTCTTTTTAAAAAATATATCAAAATGGAAATATAATGATATTTAAATTATTTACAAATCATTATAAGTTCTCCTGTAATATATATATATATATATATATATATATATATATATATATATATATATATATATATATATATATATATATATATATATATATGATATTAGTTTCATGTAATTGTGTTCATTTTGTTCATTTTCGGAAAGTGTTTTTGAAATATTAGGTTTTTTATTTCTTATATGAAATACTTACATCTATTTATTTTCTATATCTATAAAAGTCTTTCATTCATATAATTTGATTTATTGAATTAAATGTTATTCGAAAACTAAAACTAAAGCCTTGATTTGTGTAATTAAAGTAATACATGATTTATAAAGCAACACACAGATTTTGTGCTAACATTAAAGTTTATCTTTGAGAATCTTTGAGTAGTGCAAGTTTCTCAAAGATAAAATTAGTAGTTTGCAATTCTTAAAGATTTATACTGTGACTTTCAGCAGAAGAAAGTAACTCTACCCAAGAATTGCTGTCAACTACTATTATGGTTTTCAAATGAAACAGAACTTTGAAATTTTTTGAGAACTGAGTTGCAGAATATTTCATTAAAATAATCGAATAACATTCACAACTTTTAATGAAAATTTCAATATAATTGGAACTGTCGAAATAATCAGTCACAGTTACAAATAAGATTATTATCACGTAGCAAAGAGTGCTCTGGGAAAACAATGATGTTATGAACACGTGTTTCTCAAGGGTTTTTCTTTGTTACTTAAACGTATTATGCTTGTTGTGGCTTCCAAAAGCAGAAATTACAAATTTACAAATAAAACCTTAAGCTTAAATATTTTAATCTTAAATGAAAAAGTTGTTTTTATGATAAACATTTTTTTGAGTGGAAAAGTTTTTAAATGAAAAAAAACATGATTGCTTAATATATTTATAATGCCCACAAAAACATTGACAAAAAATATATACATAAGTAAATATAATTCATAATACATAAGCTCACTATTCAGCATAACACTCCAGTTTGCTTCGCTAATATATTCTTATTAAGTAACTAAGATTGCTGTAATAATAATTCCTCCAAAAAAATGAATATATCAACATAGCGCAATAAAGTAATATGTGAGTAGGAATCTGTGTATGCATGCTTGTGATGTAACGCCCACATTAGTGCATAGCTTTGTATGTGTGGTTTACAATGTGTAAGAACAAGAAACTCCCATTCTCAGTCTTTTTTTTGTTTTTACACATTACAAATGCAAAATTTATTGTATATTAAATAATACATGTTTTTAAATTCTTTTTTTTAAAGCTTTTTAAAAACGAGTTGAATTTATTTATAATTTCAGGGGATTGTAAAACAGTATGCAAATTTCAAACTCGTTTTGCCATATCAAGTTTGTTAATAAAAATTTCCAGGGGCTGGAAGTGAACTATAAATATTAGGCTTTTGCCAGTTTTCCGATATTACTATTTGAAAAATTTATTTCAATATCATGTATCAAGTGCGCTTGTTGCGCTGCACTTAATCAAGCGTTTCATTACTGAAAACTTATCTAGCTGCGTGCATTATGGCGGATTTTGGATCTTTTATAAACAGAAACATTTAACACAACAAAATTGCTTTATATATCCTTTATGATTTACTATTTGTAAATTTCTTTTACTACTCTTATAAAATCTTTGCAAATATTTGATGGGATACCGCAAAAACTTATATGACTAATGAAGAGAAAGATAATGTGGAAGAAGCGAAAAAGAATTTTGCACTTAACTCATCTTTCTTTTGTCGCTGTCTGATGTTACTGCTCTCGACCGGTAAGTACTCAAGAAGTTTCGTTGAGCAAGTTGGTTTCAGTTTTAAAGTTCAAACTTTCTTGAAAAAGCTATTCCTAACACCATTACATCATTTACACTAAGAATCCTTAGAACCCTGTAATTTGTTGGTTTTAAATAATAATTATTTTTTGGCCTTAAACATGCCAATAAAATAATAAAAAATCTAAAACGTCATCAAAATGCTTACAGCGTTTTGTCATGCTTTGATAAACACGAGCACATTTTTTCCTTTTAAATTCACAACATCCCGCCAAACAACAATAAGACCAATAAAACCAAATATAACTCTTGAATAATTAACAACTGGGGTGCCTCCAAAAATTATGAAAAAATATTTGTCTGCATATTCATCGTTTGAAATAAGACTGAAATCAGACCTTAGCATAAAAAACTCATAAAACAAAAAAAAAAAAGCAAAAAAAAGCAAGAACTTTTTTTTTTAAGTTACTTTATTCCTTTTAACTAAATTCTCTAAACTTATACAAATGCATTTTTGTGTCAGATACTTATTAAAATTGGATGAAAAGTCCCGAATTGTAAAGTAAGTTTCTGGCAAATAACAATATGTTCAAGTTTTGGTTTTCTTTCTCTAAGCAGGAGTAGTACTTGTTGGGCAATATCAATTAGCAGGTTCCATACTCTTTGAGCATCATAAATTTGTGAACAAGCACCGTCGCGAACTTAACGATGATGTTGAGTTTAAGCCAAAACTATCGTTTCCGAAAAACTACCACACGACGGGGGTACTAAAATTACCTTACGGGGGCATTGAAGAGCCGTTTGAAGCCTGGTATTCTGGAGTTAACAAAATGAGCAGAATAGATTATTATGGAGGTATTACTACATTGTGATAAGTAGAAAAACTTGTTGGTCCTGATGTTTTATTGTAAATAAAAAAGTTGTTGTTTTATGATCCAACAGTTTATAACTTAATTTTTCCAGAACATGAAAAATCGTTGAGTTAAAAAAATTGAAAAATGTGACAATGGTTTTTTTTTTTTTTTAAGATAAGTTAAGAAACTAAAAATATTATTTTCGAAACAACGGACATAATTTTTTAAACTCTCTATTTAAGTAAACTAAAGAAAATGTAATGATTTGATAATTTTTGCTTTTAATATGTCAACTGTGATAAAAAGTACTCACATGGTTACTATATACAGAAAAAAAAAATTGTATTACGTCAGAAAACTACTTTTATCCATATTAGGAATGGATCGCACATATCAACGTGAAGATATAGGAGAATTTGGATTTGCTGCTAAAGTTGTTCCCGAGTACTCGGAGAAGCTTCATAAAACGTTTAAAGGATGTTTACATCATGTTGGGACTAAGAAATTTCCGATTAAAGCCCAAAGTATGGTGCCATCTCCAAAGTTATTTAAGGTTTTAGATTTAATTGTTTAATAAAAATTTTTGGAACGAATAATTACAGTAGAAAATTTAGTTGTACAATAGGATTTTAGCCTGAATAATGCCCTCTTTATAGAAAATGCGTTAAGTGAAAATATGTTATGTTACTTATTACAAGTATATTTTTACAAACTAACTAAATAACGATGAAAAGTAATCTAATTAGAAATAAAAATATCAAGAAGAAGTAAATCATCAAAAATTTTTAAAAAAAAGGAAAGGAGAAAAAGAAAAAAAAAAAAAAAAAGAGGAAAAAAAAAAAAATCAAAAAAAAAATTTAAAGAGGTGTTTTTTTAGTTTAAAGGGGAATTCAGACTTAACGACAGTATGCCATGTTGGAAATGGGAACACACATTTACCATTCTAACGAAAGTAAATTCATACACCTTGTACACAACCAGAAGTGTTGCTCCTAAACCGCTGCTTTATGAGATGATGGGGTATGACACTTTGCTCACATCGTACTATGACAAGTACATACTCGTCTACAACTCTTTCATGGAATGGAATTTCGACTTTGAGTGCTTTGAAATCCCAACAGGTATTTTGTAATAATCGTATTTTAATAGTCATTCGTTTTTATTCTTTGAAGCTTGAACTCACAGTAGCATAAAGTTTTCAATTAAGCTCCAAATAAAAAAAATATTTCCCAATAATAATATTTTTTATAAAAGTGAAGAAATTTATTTGAATGAACTAAGTTATTTTACATTACAAGCTATAAGTTGATACTACTTTGTATAAGTTGATAATACTTTGTATAAGTTGATAATACTACTTTGTATTGCATTACAACTATTAGTCAATTATGTTATCTTTTTATTGCATTAAAGTATATTAGTTAATTTGCTTTTAGAACTCCATTGTTTTGAGATAGAAAGTACAGACGCAAAAGAAACTAGTGTATCTTCTTTTAACCCTATGTACGAATTCATCTCAAACCATCAAAACGAGCCTCAGGAACAGGCAAACTATTCAAACTACAATTTATCGAGTTTAAAAACAGAAGACTCGAAAATGCAAAAAAAACATTTTGAGTTTGTTATCGAAACATTGTTCGACCAGTTTAAGGATAGTTTTAGCAAGGATTATATAGATCATGCAGAACACGTGAAAAGAAAAGATATATTTAGACATAATATGAGGTAAAAGATTTATGTTGCTGTATTCTCTGTTCTGTGGAACTATTTGTCTATATTCTAATTTTAAAAATCTAATATCAGTATTACATTGGTATTGGAATTATTACATTGGTATTGGAATTATTACATTGGTATTGGAATTATTACATTGGTATTGGAATTATTACATTGGTATTGGAATTATTACATTGGTATTATTATCACCCCTTTAATTTAACTTTTATGATCTTCTTCTTGCGGCATCAAAAAAACCGAAAACGGTGTTTTATTTAGATTCATCAATGCGCTCAATCGCAAACACTTGACTTACAAACTCCATGTCAATCATTTTGCCGACATTACAGATAAAGAAATGAACCTTTACAAAGGATTGCTGAACGAATCGTATCATGATGATAAAGCAAAAAAATTTATTCCTCCCAATATCGATTTTACAATCACACCAATTCCTCTCAAACTTGATTGGAGAGAATACGGTAAGTAACATCCTTTTTTTTGTATGCTTTTATTTTTTTTTTGATTGAAATAGTAAATGTTAATATAATAATAGTAAAAAGTTTAATTATTGCATCAGTAATGTAAATATTTTATTAAATAATGTATTTAATACGAAAATAATTTAACAGTAAATAATTTATCTCAAAAATATTATTTTAAATGTATTAATAATAGAAATATTATATTAAAGTTTATACCCCATGGCAAAACACTCTCCCCCTCACTCCCTTTAAACATATTTGTTATGCTTTAAATTGTCAAAATAGGTGCAGTAACAGATGTTAGGAGCCAAGGAATATGCGGATCTTGCTACGCTTATGCAGTCACAGGAGCGATTGAAGGCGCGCTATATTTAAAAGTTTGTTAACAATTTATTCATTTGTTATACTTATATATCACACAAGAAGTGTGTTACATATAACACAAGAAGTGTTATATCATATATGATGCGTGTCTATGTATTACCCAGAATAAAAAAATTCTTTAAAGTGTATGAGTTCAATATGAATCCAAAAGAAGTTATAGAAGATAAGACTGTAATAGAATCCCAAAAGTTTATGGAATTTCTAGAGGTTTTCTAAAGAATATTAACCGGGTATGCATATACGCTCACACATATATGTGTGTATGTATGTATGTATGTATGTATGTATGTATGTATGTATGTATGTATGTATGTATGTATGTATGTATGTATGTATGTATGTATGTATGTATGTATGTATGTATGTACGTATGTATGTATGTATGTATGTATGTATGTATGTATGTATGTATGTATGTATGTATGTATGTATGTATGTATGTATGTATTAGACAGGTGATCTGGTGGACTTATCCGAACAGCAGATCATTGACTGCTCGTGGGGTTTTGGTAATAAGGGTTGTAAGGGAGGCTATCCATATCGAGCGATGCAATGGATTATGAAACATGGTGGAATTTCCACTCAAGAAAGCTACGGGAAATACCTTGCTCAAGTAATTTTGTTACAATTTTTTTATGTTTACGCTTTTATTTATGGAAAATTTTCTTTACTTGTTAATTGGTAATATGTTAACAGTATAAACTATTGACGTTCCTTTCATAGGAAGGTTATTGCCACTTTAAAAATACGACGACCGGAGCAGTGATCTCAAATTATTATAATATCAGTAGCGGGAATGTTACGGAACTAAAAATGGCGCTTGCTCTATATGGGCCAGTAACTGTTCTGATTAACACTCAACCAAGATCCTTTAAGTTTTACAATAAGGGAGTTTACTTTGATGAAGATTGCGGTGAGTTGTTATGAAATAGCTTTGTTATAACGACATCAGAGTTGTTATGAAGTGGGTTTTTTTTACAGTAGCATCAGAGCGATATTAATATTAAAAAAATACAAATTTTTAATTTGTGGTAAGACATTATTTATGGTTTTATTTTCATTAGATAATAGATTAGATTTGTTATTTTCATTAGATAATAGATTAGATCACGCAGCTTTGTTGATTGGCTACGGAGAAGAAAATGGCGAAGATTATTGGTTGATAAAAAACTCTTGGTCTCCGAGCTGGGGAAATGATGGATTTATTAAAATTTCATCACGAAACGATAATTGTGGAGTAACACAAAAAGCTGTCGTGCTTCAGGTCGGTAAGCTGGTGTAACCGCTTGTTAACTGAATGCAGTATAAGGCTGTCTAAGAAGTATTCGTGGCAAAATGTTTAAATGTTAAAAAAGTTGGCGCATGTAAAAAGTACACGCAACTTGAATTGATTATGAGCAGAAGAAAAAAAGTGTTTTTTTTATTTCAATGTAAAATGTATATCATAAAATTCTTATTTGGAAAATTTGTAAATATTTTCGTTGCTTTACTAGTAAAAAAATTTTTTTACTTCTTATTTTAATAAAAATGTGCCGATTAAATACCTGAATTAAATATGCAGATGTTTATTATGATCCGATGAGCTCCAGGCTACGGTAAGTTTTTAAGCTGGTGCGTAACCCTGTACGCAACCTTTTTGTTGAAAAGTTCTTTTCACGTTCCGACAGTGTCACTATGACGATGTCAATCCACTTTTTATGCAACCTATTTTTAATAATTTCAATAAAAATTGGAAAGGTTTCCTCGTCGCAAACTTAAACTGCTGAGCTGAAAACCATAAATTAGCAGAACTCATTTTTCGATATCATGTTTCAGGTCTACTATCTGCAATTTAGCAATAATACCAATTTAATAAGTAATACCAATTTAGTAAGTATTTCTAATTTTTAATGGAATTTACATTGAGAGTTGGACTACTTGTTAGTAAAAAAAAACAAAGACTTTGCGACTGCTCTCTTTTTTAGACTATTTAATAGAATTCTTACTTGACACTAAATATGAGTCTGGGTTAGCGCCATTCAATGCAAAAGCCAACGTTGCAAGGTTAAGAAATTAAAAGCCGAGATCAAGATCAAAGTCAAAACTAGTCTTCTTGGTCTTGAGGACTGAATCCCAGCATCGCACTCGTAGGTGGCTAAGCTTGCTTAAATATCGACGTTCTTGATTATCAACTTTTCCTTTTTAAATAACTTTCGGATTGTCTTCTCCAGGTCTGCCCTTGGTTTTTTTTTTCGCAAAAAATTCTTTAAAAAACATGAGCTTTACTCTATATACTCGAATATGTGCGTATGGCAAGCTAAAATTTATTGAAGTCTCAGCCTACGTATCCTTTAGAATCATTTTAAAAAAGCTATAATACTTAATATCTGAACGAGTCTGAGTTACAACCTCTAGATGTTTCAATCAATTTTTTTCTCTTGTTACTTCCTATGACGATTTTAAACTTTTGAAAATAAGAAAACTTTATCGCTGCTTTAACCAAATTCGTTTTTTTGCTCCAAATGGCTATTTTAAGCTTAAAAAAATGACACAATTTAACAACTTTTCGCTTCTATACATATGCATTTTTTTATTGCAACCCGTTATTGCATCATTGTAATCCAGGAACGACAAGACTACCACTTTTTGTTGGATATATCCCAGAAAATCCTTTAGGAAGCAATTGTTTATTAAGTAAACGATTTAGCTCATTCTTCATAAATTTTATGCTGTTTTTTTGCTGCTTGGTCAAAGCGTGATTATTTTCTAAATCTACAACAACGTCTATAGAACTTGCTGTCTTTCGCATCCAGTTGTTTTCGGAATTTTCTTTACGGGCTTTGTACTCCTCTTTGTCTATTTTCTTGGCAAGGTCAACTCTAACTTTGATGCCATCAAGAAAACCACGATCGATATTCAGAGAAGAGATATCCGCATTCAATTTTAAGGTTTCGGTTATTTTTTTGTAATCTCTAAAGTCTTCCGGCCCTTGTAGAATGAAGCTTAAACCGTTTTCTTTAGCACGCGCTGTACGACCAGCTCTGTGAATGTATACTTTAGGATCTTTAGGCAGCTGAAAATGGACAACATTTTGGACTTTTGGAATATCTAGACCACGAGCAGCAACGTCAGTAGCAAAAAGCAATCCGTTATCGTTGCTGATGAATCTTTCGAGACATTTTAAACGCTGCTTTTGTTGCTTACCTGCATGCAACACTATAGGTTCTAACTTCAACAATGTAAACAAAGAGCTCAATCTTTTAGCAAGAGAAATACTATTTACAAACACAATTGTTCTACCAGGGTGCGACATTAGGAAATATGTGAGATATATTTCTTTTTCTTCGTTTGTGCACATGACTTTTATTTGACGCAACATCGATGCTGTAACTTGTTTTGTGGTTAAATCGATCAGCTTCGCTTTTTCACTGAGACCTATTTTGTCAATGAGTTGCTGTAGTTGCGTTGTTTCATTCTTCTTCACAAAACGCTTGTGTTTTTCTGGTAAGGTCAAGGTGGCAGAGAATACAAACGTTTGCCTTTTGTTCTGAGTGCTATTAATAATGTTCAACAACTCCTCTAACTCTTTAAAATGTCCAAATTCTAACATTCGATCGCATTCATCAATAACTAGAAAATTAATAGATTCAAATTTATTTAAATGCGGGTCACCGTCTTTGATTAACTTATAGAGTCGACCTGGTGTTCCAATAACGATATCCGGACATTTACTTAGTAATCGCTCTTGTTTAGGTTGTGCCAAACCTCCAACAACAGCGCAACAAGATATATCAGTGTACTTAGCAATACAGTTTAGATGATTTTGTATTTGTATAGCAAGCTCTCGTGTTGGAGTCAGTATCAATGCAAACAAGGGCTTTTCTTTTTTTGTTTCATTGGCATTTTTTGGAACTAATGCATTTTTGAGAGAATTTTTGCTCGCATACTTTTCTTTGAGCACCATAATATTTTTTATAAGAGGGATTCCAAAAGCCAATGTCTTTCCTGAACCTGTAATAAACAAAACAGAACCTATAGCAAAATTTATAACTGATGAACCATATTTTAAAGTCATACTTTAGCTGAATGGAAAGAACAACTGCAAAAAAATAAACATTTTTTTTTTCCTTTGCTGTTCTTTTTATTTGCTGTATGTTTCATGTTTGTTTTTTTTAAAGTGGAAAAAAAGACGCTTATATTGTATTGGACCGAAATTTTAAAGTTAATGAATTTTTTTAAAAAAAGGTATTTCAAGTTTTGTTAAGTTTACTTTCCATCTTAGATAAAAAAAAAAAAAAAGTAGAGAAAAAAGGTCTACAATTAGTTAAGAACACAAAAATGCACTTGTGCTTTTAACGTATCTGTACACTTGAACATGATAAATTTATGTTCTTAATCTCTGTACTCAAACACAATGATACACTTGTGTTCTTAACATATCTCTACGCTTGAACACAATCATAACATGAAAAGCAATTAAGTTATTATTAATTTCTTTGCACAAAAGAGGCTAGCTGATTCAGTACATCACTGAGACCTATGTTAGTTGTGCTTTCCCCATTGTTAAAAAGTAATTGGACGTCTAACTAAGCTAGTTAATACAAACGGTCTTAAGGGAGAGAGAGAGCACATGTAAGAATTATTAAATTTAGTCTGCCATCAAATATTTACTTTGAAACCTCTGATAGAAGTTTTCCACCAACCTAGTGCATTAGTAATCATTGGGAAAGTCCAACAGAAAGTGAATTTTCAGGGATAAACATCAGCCAAGTTTGTTATATAAATTAAGTAAATTCTGATTGCCATCAGCATATACAACTGACTTGTGCTCATAACAGATCCACTTAAAAACCTTTCTTGCATTTAGTTATAATGCATCAAGACTTTTCGAATATCCTTAATTTTGTATTATTTGACTTATATGAAGCCCAAAAAAATACCCTCTTTCAAATTAGTGGAATAGATCTTTGGAAACACAGAAAGTACTGAAAGCATTTTGTTAGACTTTTTTTCACAAAGCTTTTAATCAAACCAAGCTTGACATGTAAAAGGGGAAATAAAATGTTAGCTGCCTTCACTAATGGACTGAATTCCACTTAACTTCTTCTGGATTAGTTGATTGTTCTAAAAGCCAATCACAAGTCACATAATGATCATCACCAATTTACTGTCCCAGAAGAAAATTTTGTAAATCCACATTGAAATACCAATTTAAAAAAACAGCAATTTTAAGATCTTTAAATCTATCACTGGTTAGCGTCATACTTGATAGCCTGAGGTAGTACTAGCATATTATCAAAAGTCTCCTTTAGATGAACAATAAGTGCTGTTAAAATAGATAGCTTTGAATTGCCATTATGTAAAAGAACTACATAACTCTGATGTTGCATAGACCTGTGAAATGCCTCTTAAATAACTTCAATATCAATGCAAACTAGAAAAGGAGGCTATCTATAATAGAGAATCTGATAAGATTCATATTTTGTTTATGATAAATACATACTAGGACATCTTTCTGTAGCAAGTGTTAACCTTTTTATTGAGAAGCAAGAACTTCCACTTTATTCTCAAGCTCTTCTTAGCTCAATGGCTCCATCATTAAAAATGTAGTCTTTTGAAAGTTCTTTTCTCTGTCCCAAATAGTTCTATCTCCATCTTAATTTGTACAGACTTAATTCCATCTTTCGGAGGAACAAGATAAAATGTATCTTGCACAGACTTCTTTCCATCTTAACTGGAAATTTATCATCATGTACTACTGGCCTAAGAGCTGATTGTATATTAGAATAATGATCCATAATATTAGCTGGGCAGAAATAGCAATTGTTGTGGTGATTTACTGGTTCTCTCCATATCAGCAGAAAATAGACAGACATTGATGCTTTCCTTTAATTCCACCAGTCAAGCTGAAAGCTTGGGCACAAAGTACTGATAATGTGAGGTACCCAAGTTTCATTTTGTTTACATAAAAATACAACAGATATATTTTACATAGATCAATGTAATGGGCTTTAACTATGATAAAATTGTAAATAAGCCACAATTATAGCAGAAAATATTCGACTGATATGTTTTTTAAACAACCAATCATTATATATAAAGATCTTTAACAATCAATAGGAATAATATATTAATATCTGAACAGAAAACAGTATTATTATTATATTAAGTTTATTAAATTACATATAAAACCAAAATTCTACAAAATTATAGATAGCTTATCTCAGAAACTAGATATGTTAGAAGAAACTAAAAAAATGCCATCTAGTTCACCTATTCAGGTTGCTGATGAAAAAAGCTTGTTATAAGCAATAAAATTGATAAAATCTTGTACAAGAGTATTTATGCATATTGTTACAAATTCTTTATGCACACAAAAAAACTTAAATTAATTTAAAATACAAACCTTTCATGAATTAAAGTAAGATGCTGTCTTAACAAACCAAAACAGAAATGTTATTGGGATGTTGTGATTTTAGAAATAACCTAATTTTATAATAGAATGTTGGGTATACATTATTTTACAAAATAATTTTCACAAAAACAAGATAAGAAAAACCTCTTTGTATTAAGTAGCCCCTGTATCAACTAGTCTGGTTACCCTTACCATGAAAACAAAACAATAACTGTTAATAAATCAAACATAATTGCAATATAATAAACAAAAACCTGTTTCAGCAGCTCCTATGATATCCTTTTGATAAAAAATGGCATGTGGCAAAGTTTCTTTCTGTATTGGTGTTGGACTGAAAAACTTTATTTCACTTAAGGCTTTTAAAATTTCAGTTGGTACTCCTAGACCAAACCAATCACTTACATCTCCTCCTTAAGAACAAAAACAACAACAAACATAATATTTTATATTTGGTATTACGTGGTAGTTCCTAATTAGATTTGTAACTCACTACTTAAGATTTTTCTGGAAATTTATACCATGTGTTCATAAGGTAAGTAAATCAAAAGTTTCAGTTATCTTTACTGGTTAAAAAACTACAGGAAATTAAAGTGTCCAAAAGATTTCATGTGTTTTAAAGAAAAAAGTGTGATTTCATTGAATAAGATATGAATTTCTGAAGAAATGATTGCCCAAAAATATTAAATTAAGTAAGTTGGTTAGTTTTGTATGGCTGAACTTATGTAAAACAATTTTAAAATATAAAAAACACTCCACAAAGGTCAAACTAATATAGTCAAAAGGCCAAGTAATCTATAAATTTAACTTTACAAAAAGAGTATGGAGCTAATAATGAGAAAGAAATCTCGTTAATTGATAAAAGAGATAAAAATAAATAAAATTTATTTTTTCTTGCCATGGCTTTGAAGTAATTTTAAAACAAGTAGACTTTTTTCATACGCTGTCAACCAATGAGCCTACATGATTTATTAGTAATTTGCTTTATCAAACTTACAAGTCAACATTGCACTTCATAATAAAAATTGTGTGCCATGGATTAAATATTTAGTCTTTAAATAATAGCTTGATTCAACTTTTGGCTAAATTTGCAATCGGTTATTTGCAACCAGTCAAATGAAACTCAGATTTCTTCAAGAGAAAGTCATAGTTGACAACATAAAAAATTAATCTGCTTACTATGTAGCCAACTATCAGCTTTGCAGTTTTATTATGTCATTTTTTAAATCCTCAGCACTTTATTCTGGTGAGCAGTAAATCCATTCAATTAATGAAATCAATCCTGCTGCACTTTAAATGTAAACTTGGAAACTTTTCAAACTTTAAATTCTGAATGTTTTCACTCAAAGATTTATATATAATTTCTTTAAAGTAAACTGTTTTGCATATTAATTTGTTGCGAGATTCATTAGAATAATAAAAATTAGCAATTTTCCATCATTCTGTTAAGTTAAGAAATCAATTTTTCAATTAAGAAATGTTTTACTTCAATTGTATCCAAAGCAAAAGAATTGATTGTAATATACTTGGATATGCTTTAGTTGAATTGCAAGATTCCCTGGTATATAATTGATTAATTGAAAAATTGAAATGCAGATGATTGCATATTATTACAATTTACTTGGAACTAATTGAAAATACAATTTTTAAATTTTCTAGTTTTTTAATCTAAATGTAATATAAATCTTACAAAGCAAACAAATTTTTTCTTTTCTTTTAACTTTAGAACTCTTTTAACAACCACACCAAAAATGTTGGTATTCATCAACAGACATTTTCTCAGAAACTACATTTTTGAAAATCTGAGGCAGTGAGTAAAATGATCTAGATGACATTCAATACTATTTACAATAACAAACAAATCAAATAAAAAAAAGACCTTCTAAAGGAGTCTCCTTTTCATCCTTGTTATCATCTACACTAGATACTTTAGGAATGTTTTCCACTTTCCCATTTGCATTTTCTAGCAATATTTCACCTGCTTTTTGTCTACTTTTCATTTCCTTTGCAAGTTTTCTGCGTTCTTTAAGTTTCCGCTTGAAAGAAAGTTTCTGTTTTAATTTACGTTTTTCCTTCTTTGAAAGTTTAGGTGAGGCTTCTTTTGGCAAGTCTTCCAACTCTAGTATTGAGACATTATTGTCCTTATATTGTTCATTATAAGTCTTTTTACCTTTCTCTTTTTTACCTCCTTGTTTATCAAAATTAAAAGTATCAGAAACTTCATTTGTTGATTTTTCTTCTTTTAAACAAGATTCAGTATTAACTAACTTTTTCTTTTTCTTTTGCCCAGAAACTAAAGCTTTAATATCTTCTTCATTATAGTCTGTTAACTCGTCCAATCCCATGAATCCATCAAATGAAAAACTCTCTTGAATTTCATTGATAATATCAGCTGTTTTCCATTTCTTTGAACTAGCACATCTGTCTGGTGAAACACGACTCTTCTTTCGTTTTCTTTGTATTATAGACATCTTGTTAAATAATAAATTAGAAAACTAAATGCAAATTTTAGTTGAATATGCATTTTTAGTTAAAAAACAATTCCAAACAACATCTGAATAATCTGTTTATACTTTAAGAAAATCATAATAGTCATTATAATTATATAGAGAATTTATAATATTATAGAAATTCATACATTATATTACCAATCATAGTCAAATACAGACAAAGTAGAATACCATTTTGTAAATTATAGGTCTACTTTCAATTTTACACCACATGTTTCATTTAACTTTTTTTTCTATTAGTGTTTTTCACTTAATCTTGTGTCATGTACAGAACTTTATGTATGTTTAACTTTCTTTGAGGAAACTATGAAAACAATTATAATTGAAAACAATTAAGTGTTTTTTAAGATGCTTTTGCAATTCTTCACTTTTTATTTCAAACACCTCTTTTAATGAAAAATTGGTTATAATTTTAATTACTGATCAAAACAATGTGATCAAGATTGTGGTTTAAATTTTAAGTTTTCATTTAAAAACTAATTGGATTTATGATTCCTTTTTGAAGTTTCATTATTTATTGACAAATGACAATAAAAATCAAAATACTTAAAATTAAATACTTTAAAGGAAATTGGTCTTAAAATAGATCTAATCATTTAAAAATGGCAACAAAAGAAGGGTGGGTTGGTGTCTACAAAAGTGCACTAATACCACACACACAGATATATATATATATATATATATATATATATATATATATATATATATATATATATATATATATATATATATATATATATATATACAAAACAAATAAACAAACAAACAAACATTGGCCAGCACGTTTACCCAACTAGAACCCTTTTAAAAGTTTATAGGGAACGTTGGCACAAGCTTCGCATGGTAATTCTAGACAGTATAAGACACTAAAAAAGCTTAAATCATATAACCAGCAAGTATGGATTAATATTTCGAAGGTTTATTTGGAAAATCTTGTAAAAAGTTTGAAAACCGAATCATCAAATTTAGTGTATTAGGTTGTAGTGCACTTTGCTAAAATCTTTATTAATAAAAAATCATTATTAAATAGAAAAATTATAAAGGCTTGCTTTTGAAGGAGTCACAGAGGCTTGAGATGTTTTTTGACACATTTATAACTTACATGTAAAAAATTAATTTTGACACAGCCAGTCTACAGTCCAATACTGCGCCGTTTAATTATAGCTCTCTTTCGTTTAATAGGTTTGTTGAGAAGTCGCTGACTTCGCTTATGGAGAGGAAGAATTCTTAGATTCAAAACCCAGGATAGATCATTTGTAAAAGATTGAATATGAAAGTTGAAAAACTTAGAAGATAAGAAACTTACTCTGAAAGATAATTGTAGCTATTTTTTAAATACATTTTTGTAAAAAAATCCAATTTCTCGTGAGTGTTGGAAAACATTTGTAAAAACCAGCTATTAAAGAGTTTATCAAGTTTATAGTCCTCTTAATTTTAATTTAATAGTATGGGTGAATTTATGCGTGTACTTACGGAACTTGAGGCTCTTACATTTAAACGATAGTTTTATGAAACTGAGGCCTCCCATCGCACAAAGCATCTGACAAGTTATCAAATTCGTATACAAATTATCAAATATTTAATCAAATCTTTCTATCGATTTTCAAATATCCTTTACAACAGACGAAAGTAGATGTAAAACGCGGGTTTTGGCGCAAGACATCAAAATCGGTAAAACAGCCATCGGGTTCTGACACATGAAATCAAAAAAAATTAATTAAAACCCAACAATGCGTCAGAACCCGCATCATAAATTTAAAAAAAGCCTCAAAAATTTAGAAATGATCTAATTAAATTATACCATTTAAAATAATTAAATTAAAATAATAAAGTTTATCCAATTTGACATAAATAAAATCAATTTAAATATTAAAATGCTTATTGCGAGAACAAAGTATGCATGTGATCAATAAGTATCCGAATTTAAAATTTTTTTGATGCTTTGAATAGATACGTACAGGATGTGTGTGTGTGTGTGTGTGTTTATGCAGAGAGCTGAGCAATTGCGAGATCCGCTAGGTACTTAGGCACGGTCGGGAACTCATAGGAACAAAAACGTAGCGTTACTTAATTAAAAATTAATTTCTCGGTCATGCAATGATATCTTTACTCGTATTTAGATTGCAACGACGGACCAGAATGTTTAAGGAAAAAAGAAATCTAAGTGTAAATCCTGTGAATATATCATTTTTAGCATCATAAAATTAGGCTGAATTACCAAGTTCCATGTTCGTCATTATGTTATATTTTTGAACCCAAAAGTACTTCACCCTTCTTTAAATTCGCCATTTAATTATTCTCTTTAAAGAGATGAAGTCTGTTGAGAAATTTTGCTACGAATAAAAAAGTTTTTGTTTTACATAGCTTTTTTTTAGAAAATATACTTTTGAAAATAACTCGTAACTATTAAAGTATCACTGAGAAATTACTTTTTATAAAACCAGAAATCCTAAAATTTTTAACACCATTATTACACTAAATTATTCAAATCTTTAACATCATTATTATACTAGTCTGTCTGTTTAATCCGTTCTTTTCGTGGAGATTTGTTTACAAGACACGGAAGACGCTAAATGCCGTGTAGAGACTCCTCAATCGAATCGATTTGTGAAATGTAGAACTTCGGATCAAATATTTCAATTCACAACTAAAAATCTCCACCAAAAGAACTGATTAAACAGACTAGTAAGTCTGTGTAATCCGATCTTTTGGTAGAGATTTTTTGTGAACTTTATTGAAAACTATAGAATCCAAACCTTTGCTTAACCTGTAAAACTTTTTTCCGTTTTTTTATCCACAAGTTCATACAATACCACGAATAAGAACTAAGTTTTTGTGCTTATGGCATTTGTATTTACTCAAAAACCTAAACCCAAAAACCCAAGATTAAAAACCACAAAAAACCCAACTTACTGGGTTTTTGGTTTTAAGTTTTTTTATTTTTAATTTTTTCGTTTATAAATTAGTTGCCATTAACACTATAGATTAGATGCTGCTCAACAATTGTTATAATGCTAAATACCTCTACAGAATCAATAGCACTTCCTTTTTTCTGCACATATCCAAATGGCTCATAACTCTCCCGTTTTTTTAATTATGCTCTTTTTGCAATAATTACATATTACTCTACATAATTGATCACTTAATATGGTCCTTTCATTCCACTCACTCGCCTTATTCCTTTCCCCTGAATGATACTTTGGCATTTTGAATGATATGTAATCTACTTATACTTTAAATTTAACTAAAATTTTAAAATATTATCTCTATTTAAAATTATTTTTACATTTGAAGAAAATCTAATCTAATTATTAACTAAGCTATTTTAAAAGAAAACCTATAAAAATTTTATATATATATATATATATATATATATATATATATATATATATATATATATATATATATATATATATATACAGTGGGCAAAATAATTGTCCTTACATTAATGAAAAATAAGGTTTTTTGAAAAAAGCTCTAAAACTTTAAATGATAGAAAAAAATAAATTAAACCAATAGATAGCGCACAAGAAAACAAATAAAAACGATACACCATCTTTAATTTTCTCCCGACAATTTAAATTATAATTAACTTATTTAAAAGTTTTAAAAATTTTAAAACCAAAAAATTGTCCGTACATTTGATTTAAAAGGTAAAATTTTGTTTATAAATGATTTTTATATTAATATCTTGTACTTTTAGGTTAAATGATACTATAATAAATAAAAATAAACCTTTTCTTAACTACGTGGCAATGATGGAAGGAAAAAGAAAAGAATATAGTATTGACTTACGTAAACGAGTAATTTTTGATAGGGAAAATGGATTATCCATTAGAAAAGTTGCAAAAATGTTGAAAATACCACCAATCTCTGTTCAACATATATGGGAAAAGTATTTAAAAACAAAATCAGTGGCAAATAATGGTCAACGAGGCAGAAAAAGATCAACAACGCCAAGAGTTGACAGGTGCATAGTTGGGAAAATCGAGCAGAATAGAAGAAAAAATGCAGTAGAAGTATCAAAAGAGCTGGAAAATGAATTTAATATTAAATTATCGCCACAAACAATTAGGAACAGACTGCATGAAGCCGATATTTTTGCACGGACGCCTCGAAGAAAATCATTCATCAGCATAGTGAACAAGAGAAAACGGTTGCAGTGGGCAAAGGAACATGTTCTGAAGGATGATACATTCTGGAATATGATTATTTGGTCTGACGAGAGTAAATTTAACTTATATGGATCTGATGGTGGTGCAAAAGTTTATAGAAGAGTCGGAGAAGAATATAATGTGAAGTGTTTGAAGGCAACATTTAAATTTTGTGGTGGAAATATTATGGTTTGGGGCTGCATGAGTGCGTCCGGTGTTGGCAAAATTGAATTTATTGATGAGAAAATGGATCAACACTTATATAGATCCATATTAGAACGGAATTTGGTGGCTTCGGCAAGAAAATTAGGACTTGAAACGGAATTTATATTCCAACATGACAACGATCCAGAGCACAAAGCTGGATCTGTAACCAGATATCTTGCTGCAAATGGCATTAACGTGTTGGATTGGGTTGCACAATCGCCCGATTTGAACCCTATAGAATATTTATGGTCGGTGGTGGAAAAAAGAATGAAAGATCGAGCTCCAAAGAATAAAAACGAGCTCAAAGAATTGGTTTTAGATGTTTGGTCATCAATTAATCAAGAAATTGCGTCTAAACTCGTCTCATCAATAAAAAATCGTTGTAGAGCAGTTATTGAAGCTGATGGTGGTCCAACAAGATATTAATTTAATTTTAACTAATTTTAATTTAGAAATTAACATAGTGTACGGACAATTTTTTTGTTTAAACTTTTAACTCTTTTCAAATAAACTTATATAACTTTTCATATGTTAATATATTTTTAACTAATACACTTAAAATTACTTTAATATTATAATATTTCTTTAAAAACTCTTAATTACAACTATCTATATACTTTTAAATGTTGTTTTGATCAAATATAGATACTTTTCATTAATGTACGGACAATTATTTTGCCCACTGTATATATATATTTTTTATATAACTATACATTAATCCAACTTTGTTACTAATAATCTGTACCAAACTTGATATTTTGTTTTAGCAAAAACCTAAAACCCAAAACCCAATAACCCAGCTAAAACCCAGTTGGGTTTTTGCTCAGAAACCCGGGTTTTTGCCAACTCTGACTGAAACAATATTAGACTAAATCAAATTTAGGACATGAAAGAATAACATGAATAAATTTCTTTTATTTTTGATCTTTTTTTTTATCTGAGAACCAATAAAATTCTAAATTTCAAATGGACCTTATGACTTTAACAATAAGAAAAAAAAAAAAAAAACAAATCTTAATATCTGCTTTTTAATAAAAGACTTAAATATTATCTTTTTTGTATATACACATCAATAAATATACAATATATTGTAACTCATACTGCACTTTAAAAACCTATTGTACAAGTTTAAAAAAAAGTATAAAATTAATGCACTAGAAATGAGAAATCTTGGCTCTTTCAAATCTTCCAAGCCAAAGACAATCAGCTGAAAAAGCTAAATTGTAAAAAAGAGCATTAATAAACAAAGAAAACATTAAAGAACATTTGTTAGAAATCAAAACTATCATCTATCTTAAAAAATTTATCAGATATTGCTGAGAAACCAATTTGTATTGAGCCATCGTGTAAAATTCGAGTAGGATATACTTCATTATGCTTTTCTCTGCCTCTGGGTAACTTAACTTTGCCAGTTTGAAGTTCTATTCTCCATTTATGCCATGGGCAAATAACACATAATATATGAGCTTCACCTATGGTTTCAATGTCTCCAAGATGTAATGGCCCACCTAAATTAAATAGACAAACAAATCATTAAACAAAAGTTAAACAAACATTATGAC
Organism: Hydra viridissima; assembly: GCF_058129835.1. Lineage (NCBI taxonomy): Eukaryota > Metazoa > Cnidaria > Hydrozoa > Anthoathecata > Hydridae > Hydra > Hydra viridissima. The sequence goes on from NW_028324309.1 coordinate 10,189,634, forward strand.
AGTTATTATTAAGAGTGGTTTATTGATTGCAACAACATTATTTCAAAAGATAGAATACCATTAAACACAAAGTTTTTTTTTGATTTTATATCATAAGGTTTCAGTTATAGTTCAAGGAATCAAAATCTTAAATAGATGATTTGACAGCTTCTCTTAATTGAATCAACTATTAAAGTTGATGGTATGAAGTTACTTTTATTATATTTTTAACTCCCCCCCCCCCTCCTTTTTTTTGTTTTGTTTTGTTTTGTTAAAAACTTCTGAAATGCATTATTAACATATACCAATAATAACACAAACCTAGATGGGGGCAGTTTTCATCAATAGCAAACACTTCATAACCCATCCTAAACAATGCAATCTTGTGATTATTACATGTAACCACTGTACCTGTTGGGATTTTTGGACCTTGTGAATGAACTTTATAACCTTTCCAGTCAAATAAATCTATTTCAGTGAAAATTATATATATATAATATAATATACAGGTATTAACATAGGCATCACAGAAATTTAAATTAGCTATAAATACCACTTTTAACTAACAAAAACTAGCAAACCATTTTATACTTACTGTTATTAGGAAAAATTCATGACTAAAATATGCAATAAATTTTTTATAATAAAATATTTTCTTCAGATATCCTTTATAAGCAAAAGGGAAACAATGCTTTTTACTTATTTATTAGATCTTATATGCAATTTTAATTAAAAAAAAGTAAAAATGTTTCAAATTGTTTTGAGTAGTCTATCAAAAAGTATTGTTTCCAATTAAGACCTAGGTGGCTTAAACCTTAAGGTATTGGTTAATAATATATAAAAACTCTATAAAATTTACTTATTTGTTAAACAACTCACTTTTAAAACTCATACAACTTACCAGAAAATTTTACATCTTTAACAGTAAAAAACAAGTCTTTTTTCTTTTTCTGATTCAAAATAATACAATCAGAAGAACTTTGGCAAATAAAGCTTTCATCAGAAAAATCAATTGATTTAGCAACACTAAGTAAAGGTTTATTCGTTAGGTGAGTAGGTATTTCTTTTGAAGGTGTGTCAAACGTGACTGAACTAGTATATAATGTAGAGGGTTTACTTGATACTCCACTTGACATTATTCATTTAAATATGCTTCTAAATGAAAAATACAGATATCTGGATAGTTTTAAGCTTCATGTGACTTATAAATCTAGTACACTCTATGAATTAGCAGCTCAGATATTTACAGGTACAACTCCACTTGTGAAGCACTCATAACACTGCAAAACAGCTTTGGAGACAAAGTTTAAAAACTCATTTACAAAAAATGGAAGCGACAATATTTATTGTTTATAAGCTATAAATTAGTTAATTCAAACCAAAATGACATAATAGTCTATTAAAAAAACTTTTATTAGTAATTAATCAAACAGTTAACTATTTAATGTTAGGAGGGACAGATCCAGGGAGTATCCCATGATAGATTTTCCTTCCAATATATATATATATATATATATATATATATATATATATATATATATATATATATATATATATATATATATATATATATATATATATATATATATATATATATATATATATATATATATATATAAACATATATAAGTTATAACCAATTAAAGAGTTGTTCATAAAAAATTACTAGTATTTAAAAACAAATTAACACTAAAGAATTAACACTAAAACAGTGCAAATTTATTTATATTTATAATTCCCTTAATTTATTTATAATTCCCTTCAATGTAGAATAGTAACTATTCTACATTGAAGGGAAAATTTTTTATGTTGAAGGGAAAAAAACGTTTACTCCACAGGATAAAGTTTCACTTTTCCACATTGCTTTTAAAAATAAAGCACGTCTCAAAAAAGCAAGAAGTTTTAAAATAATTCTCAATGTTCGATTGAGTAAAAGTCTTGTTTCTATAATTCATGCATAATTTTAACATTTACCATCCCCATGTTAAGTTTCTAACGGTACCGAAAGAATCATCTGTGAGTTATTATTGTGAAGAAGTCGTTTCCGGGATTCATTGAACTTATGAGTTCAAATGAATCATGGATTTAATGACTTTGGGTCTTTTTTTTTTTTTGAAAGAGAAAGGGATATTTGGTTAAATTAATTCAATGCATCATCGTATTATTCTACAAACCTCACGTAAACTTTATTGATAGTTGATGCCAGTGGAGTGTAATATACCGTAAAACAAAATAGTACCGTGCCGTAAAACAAAACATTGTAATACTATATGTTACTTTTGCTTGAAAAACATAACTAGCACAAATTTCAAAAACATCAGCTAATTTCTTAAAAAAATAATAATAAAAAGACAAGCTGAAGAGACACCTACACACATTAACATCTTAAATACATTAACACGCTAATTGTTTGATGCAATTAGCGTGTTAATGTATTTAAGATGTTAATGTGTGTAGGTGTTAATGTATCAGGTCTTAATGTATTTAATGTGTCAAAATGACGCGGTTGCAAAACTGTATAAAAAGAGAGTGGAGTTTGTAAATTGTATTATTCGCAGTCAAATGGGAAAGATAATATCAAGTTAAAAAAAAAACAAAAAACAGTGACTCATTACTGTCTCAGGGCAGTTTAAGTTAATTCCCCACACTGATGATGATAGTGATTATTTTGTAAGGTATATACCCCTATTCTCTAAATCATCAATTCAAACTGGTGTTGTACCGAATTATTTTTAAAGCAAAAATTAAACCAATCTTCATTACACACCACTTCTTTTTGTTTTTTCTAGACTTCTCGATCCCATAGTCTTCTAGATCTCATAGATCCCATATTAAGGTATACAAGTCTAAAACATATAAAGTGAAATCTTAATTCACAATAGGGTATGTAAATATTTAACAAACAGTATTATACTACATGAAAGTAATGTTGATTTCCAATCTCAACAACTGAACGTGATATTAGAAATATTTTCAGTAAACTTTTTTTTTTTTTTTTCTTTCTTTTTTAGTTTACAATTATTAATCGTAATACAACAATATAACAATACATAAACTTGGTATCTGAAAGAAGATCCAAAAGATCTTGTCGTCAGAACCATATAAAATATATTAAACGTGTATATATAATACAATAAAAATACAATTGATTTAATAACAAGTAACAATGTAGAATTAACAAAAACTGAAAATAATTTTACAAATTATCCAGAGTGAAATAATTTTTCATTTCAAAAATAATTATATATATTGCCAGTAGAAAGAATATAGTTTTTTAATTTAGTTTTAAAAACTGAAAATGAAATTGACAAATCAAAATTTGGAACAACAATTTTGTTCCACAAATATGGTGCTCGATAGTTTATGCAAAATTGTTTAAACTTTGTTTGACAAAAGGGTTCAAGTAATAAATTATTATTTCGTAAAGGATATTTGGTTATAGTTTTATGGGTAAAAAGATCTTTAAAAATCGACAATGGTTGTTCATTTTTACAACGAAACATAAAACATAAGATATTATAGACATTAAGTTCGTAGACGTTGAGTGCTTTAACGCTTTAAAATAAAATATTTGAATGAGAGAAATGATTTTCAAAACATATTATACGCATTGCATGATTCTGACGACGGTAAAGATTTCGCAACTTACTTTTAGAGGTACTTCCCCAAACAATATTTGCATAATTTAAATAGCTATGAATAAATGAGTGAATAAATGAATTTTTTGATCGACCGTGTCGAATGCTTTTGATAGGTCAATGAAAATACCTAGTGTATACTGTGATATACCAAATGAATTGGAGATTTCACGAATGAACTGTATAATGGCTTGTTCAGTTGAACAATTTTTTTTAAAACCGAATTGAATTTTATATAGAAGTTTATTTAGATTAAGATAATTGTATGTTCTATTGTATATAAAGTTTTCTAAAATTTTCGAGAAGGTTGAGAGAACTGAGATAGGGCGATAATTACTAATATTTGATTTTTTTCCTTCTTTGTAAATTGGAGTAACTTTAGCTATTTTAATTGGTCGGGGAAAACACCTTGCTGTATAAATGCCCTGAAGACTTTATAAAGAATACATTTTAAATTTTCAAAGCAATCTATGACTATGTTACCATTTATTTCGTCCGCACCCGTAGCTTTGTTTCTTTTGAGAGATTTGTAAGCTCTTTCAAACTCATCAAAAGATAAGTCAGAATATAAATTGCTTATAGGCTCTAGGAAATCACTAAACGTTTTTTCCGTAATAAGAATCTTACTTGCCAATTTTGTTCCTATATCAATGTAACATTTATTAAACTCGTTTGCAATTTCGTTTGGTTCATATATATTTGTTTTATTTATTTTAATTACTTTAGGGAGGGAATTTGTTTTTTGTTTTCCTATTATTTCTTTCAACGTTCTCCAAGTATTTTTTGAGTCGTTTTTAAATTTACTAATTAAATTTAAAAAATAATTTTTTTTTTTAGTTTTTTACTTAATTTAATTTCATTTTTACTTAATCTAATTTACTTAATTTAATTTAATTTTTTTTTAGTTTTTCATAAAGGAAAAAATGTAACTAGAATTCGTAATGGGAATTTCTATTGACGCCGATAATCCTCATATTCTACTTAAAAAAACACGGAAGAATATGGTATTAAGAATCTAGCCTTAAAATATCAAATAAAAACATCATAAACGTTTCAATTCTACATTTGTGTTGTGTTAATTCTTGCCTTTATTGGTAATTTACCTCCAAGATCTCTGCTGCAAACCTATAATCTACCAATTGAGAAGTATTTTAGAAATCAATAACTAATGTTACTATGCAACAAGTAAATTAACTCGTTATTGACGAAATTTTGAAATCTTGAAAGTTCAAAATGGCATCATGCCCTAGCTCTTTAAGAACAAGCTTTTGCGCGGCATCCATAGTGCGGTTGTTAAACCATGAATTATGATTTAGTAGAATTTGTTCTTCATCAATATCTAGACAATAAATACAGAAAAAAATGAGCTAAAACATTTTTTCCTTCTGCAGCCTAAAGCCCCATAATGTATCTAAAATTTTTTTTATTTTCAAACTATTTTTATAAAAAAGATTGTAATTATAAATTTTCAGAAAAATTTTTGAATTTCAAAAAAAACAATTGTTCGGAGGTAGGGTAGACCGGGGGTTGCCAATACCTTAACACAGTTTGATTTTTATAATTTTTTCTAGGTTAGTTACGATTTTGGTGAAAGTACCTAAAGATTTGTCTTAATTTTCTGTATCAAATTAATATGTAATGTTTTAAAATTATTTACATTACAAATGTTACATGAATGTTTTTCGTAATTTAAGCACAGTGTCGGTATTGCCTCGTGTGTCGGCATTTCCCCGGTCTACCCTAATAACTATCTTGATGATAAGAATTGAGAATTTTTTTTTTCAATAATGGTTACGCTAGCGAGCGATCATTTCCAAAACTAAAGCTTGTCAAAAATGAGCTCCGCTCTAACATGTTTTAAGAAAGAAAGATCTGTTTTTAATAGCAACTGAATGTAATATTTTTGTCAACATTGGTTTTGATGATATTCTTAAAATGTTTTCAAGAAAAGAAAGCACGAAAACGTCACATGTTAATTCAATAAATATTTACTATTTAACTGCTTTATTTCATTTTTAAAAATTCAGTAAAAAATAGAATACCAACGATTTAAGTCAAGACAAAACTTAGGCCTTAAAACGGGTATGGGACTGTAGCTGTTCGTAGAAGCATGTATTGTCTGGGAATCAAAAGCAGACAACTAGCACATAAGCGCAAGTTTATAGACAAAACTAACTTGAAAAAAATCCTAAATGCGTCATTGTCGGGAAATCGGTAACAAAACTTAACAAATTGTGACTAAAAGTCAAGATAAATAATGAATAATAATCTTAGCTCAGCCGAAAAAGAAACTTTATCAACCAAATTCTATTGAAAAAAAAAAATTACTTGGTATATTGAGGCTTGATTTTGTAACAGTATTTGATTTTTTAAAATGTTATTATAAAAGCGATTGATTTTTACGTACATATTCTCCTTCATAACTTAGTTCTTACCAGAAATCATGTCTCTACTAAAAAGTTGATCAAACTAAAAAAAGGGTGAAAAACATAACGATCTTTTCGTTTTCAGTGCGCCTAAGCAGAAAAGCATACCTAAGTCTTGATTGTCTGTCAGATATTACTTAACTTTGGAAAAAAATCAATCAAGGTATCAAGTCCGGCAATTACGGTGGATAATCAATTATTGCTATGCCCTCGTTATTCAGATACTCTTTTGCGACACAAAGTTTTGAGTTGTCATACAAGCTATTCGTGTTTTTTGTACCTGGCGTTGGTCGTTGCTTCTCAAGAATACGAACAATAAGCTTGAGACAGTCTTTGCCGTCTCAATGATCTGTAGCGTTTTGGTTGTAACTGGTGCTCCAGAATTTTCTTATTTTTTGGGTTCCTATATGCCCTATTTAAATCTATAAACTGATCTCCAAACATTTACGTACGAAGGATCTGAGTATGCTGCAGTAAGGGTCTGCGTCTAGGAATCGTTTTCTTGAAATAAACCGGAGCAAGCATAACAAGATTAGAAATGTCCCGGAAAAAGTTGACGAATAAACTGTCCCGGAATAAAGTTATACCTGGGACAATAAATATTCTTTCCGATTTTAAAAATTGTGTCCCGGATGTGATTGCCTCGTCTCGTCTCAAATAAAAAAAATAACTAGACGCAGATGCTTATGCTACAGTCTACTCGTCATGAATTTCCTTAACTGATTTTCTAAGTTTATAGCAAATTTAAATATCCTCTCGACAACAATATTTTAAATTTTTTTTATCTTTCATTTAAAAGTGCTAGAAAGCTTACTACACATCTTTGCATGCAAGTTTCAAAATAAAATGTGTTATGCTTATTTTGCACATTACAAAAATGCTCTTATCACATAATGCAATTCTTTGAGATTTTTTTTAAAAATTGTTATTACTTATGGATTCCTTTAGTGATTAAAAAGTTTTTTTTCTTGTAAAATCTACTCTATAGAAAAAAAAAAGCTCCCTATCCATGCAGTTTTATAATTTTGAGATTTATTGACAGTTTACAGTCCACACAGTTAACGGTTATTTTTTCCATAAAGTAGTAATAAAGTTTATAAAAAGTTAAAAAAGGAATTTAAAAAAAAATCCTTTAAGTCTTACCACCACAACCATTATTTTATGATGGTAGGATTTAAACATTTTTTTATTATTCTTATTTTTTCAATTAGCTTTGCAATATTAAACACTCCCCTCCCCTCACCACTCAGATTTTAACGGACTGTCAAGTAAAGCTATTACTGTCTCTCGAACGTCCTATCATTTTCCCGAACCTCGTATATTTTTTTGTATTGCATTTCAAAAGTTCCGTTTGTTTTGAGAACTTAGTTTATCTTTCTTCTTAATTTTTAGTTCTTTTTTTAAAGACATATACTTATATTATCTACGAACAAGCTTACTTATAACAGATAGGAAAAAATACCCTTTGAAATGAACTTTAAAAGAGAAGAATCTCTCGGGAAATTACAAATAAAAAATCAATCAATCGTTACACCTGGCTGTTTGGTTTACGCAAGAGGAGGAGTTGTCCCTCATCTAATGAATGATACTTTAAAAAGTCTATATTTGAATAATGTATGGCAGTTACCACTTGATACCATGTAAGTGACAAATTAAGCAGGCTATTACTTTTCACATTCTTTTTTGCATTAAAGTAAGATAAAGATTTTTATTTTATTAGCAGATTATGTTAAAAATTGTTCTTTCACAAAGTACATTTAAAAGACTTGAAATATCTAGATTAGAACTCTCTTTAAATTCAGAAATACTTTCTTATGGTTCAAACATGGTCAGGGGTATCATGTTTAATCTTGAAATGTTGCTATATAATAGCATTTGTATTAATTTGTAAAAAGATATTGAATTCCATAGACAGGTTTTTATTTATTTAAATAGTGCCATATATGGAGTAAATTTATATATTAATTGAATTAGAATGCAAAAAATTTAGTGACAAGATAAAATTATTTTTATACTACTGGTAATAGCCTTAGGCATGATATTATTCAAAAGCAGATGCAAAACAGTTAATGCTTAACCAATAATGTTTCAACTTTAACTAAATGCTGTTGTTATTGAAGCACCAAGTTCTGCTACTGTTAGGCATTTTTCAAGGCTTAATTATTTGGGAAACAATTTTCCTGTTATTTTCTTTTTCATTACCAATGACAGCTGACAAAATATTGAAGTAATAAACAGACAATAGTTTAATAACTAATGTCATGTTTATGGCTTAATGATAGCATATAGAATGAATTTTTAGATATGTAACTATATCTAAAAATTTCTACATACTTTTTGTCAGCACATAATGATAAGTGACCAGAGCTGCCTTTATTCATCAATGCCAATAACACTCCTCAATCTTGAGGCCTTGTTATTCCTTTAGCCTAATATGACCAATAATTTAGAAATAGAGAAATGTCAAAAACATAACATTAATAATGGTTTTTGTTAATCTTTCTTATGTATGATGTTTCATCATGCAAATACAAACTGCTTTACAGAGTAAAGAAAGTAAAGCTTTTAAAGTTAAAAGCTTTTAAGGTTTGTAAAATTTTGGTTGTTACATTTATGTAGCAAAACTTAAAATCAAAATCTATATCCTACTTGATAGTTAAGCTAGTATTAAACTCATTTTTTGAACTTTTTATTGGCAAGAGCAGGAAAAAAATAACACTAAAAATTAGAGTTTTAAAAAAGTTTTTTGAACTCTCCCCAATAGTAAGAGTATTAAAATTGCCTATACAAGTTTAGGATTTTATTACATGTTTAAGTTTTCCTCTAAAAACATAGTAAGATGCTTTGAAATATAACTGCTACTTGGTCAAAAAAATTAATATCTGCCTTAACTTCTGTTGTAACAAAGCTGACAATGTTGCTGAAAATTTTTTTTTATTAAGTATATATTTAATAAAAAAAATATCATATGGTATCAAGATATCATTCAGTTAAAAGTTATTCAAATTTTGTGATCACAATTGTTGTATTAAAACGATAATTCTTCTTTTAGTGTTGTAAACTGCTGATGGTTTATTGCTCTTGTTTTGCACAAAAGTATTAAAAGATTTTTTTTTCAATTAAAAATTGACCATAAATGATATTCTTAAATAGAAAAAAAATTTCAAAATTTAACATAAAAATGTTGAGGTTTTTCATTAAATTTGAACATTTAAAGAAAATGAGTTAATTTTTCTTTTGCATTATAGTAATTAGTAGACCAACAATAATTGTTATAAAAATTTCTTCTCTCTTTACAGTATTGCAAACTGTAAAGTTTATATTGCAGATTTAAATTTTTGTAGTTGATTCCCTTCTGGTTAAAGCAGTCTGTAATATATATATATATATATATATATATATATATATATATATATATATATATATATATATATATATATATATATATATATATATATATATGTATATATATAAATAAATACACAATGCCGAAGGGAAAACCAGAAAAACAATTGTCAAATAAAAGTTTAATTTTTAATTATGTGTAATTTATGAATTTTTTAAAATTCCTAATTGACACACTTTTTTATCTTAGGTAAAAGGTAACAAAATTACTCTTAAGAATAATCTTTCTTGTGCTGCATACCTATATATTCAAAGAGTGAGCAGTCATTTAAAGTTTAGATAAAATGATTTCTTTTTACATATTTGCATTAAATAAAAATGCTCAATACTTAAACTTAAAAAGTATGAGCTGTGTGTTGTTTTCTGTTACTGCATTATAATTCTGTTACTGTGTATTGTTCCTGTTAATACATGTCAGCTTTAAGTTAATCTTTTAGTTATGATTTAGTTAATTGAGATATTCTTTTAGTTATGATCAACCTGGTTTAGAAGTCATGCAATATTATGGAAAATCATACCATGAATTTAGTTCTTTGAAAGTAAGTAATTTAATAGGTAAATTCACTATATAATTTTTTGAATTAATTTTGTCCTTTTGCATATGCTCTTTATTTTTCTTTTAATCAAATGGTTCTGATTTGTGTAATTATCTAGTTGATTGGATATTCTATTAGGATATATTTCCTTATAGCTAAAAATTAAATTATATCTGTAATACATAGTTTTATAAGACATCAGAAATCTTGATCTTGAAATCTTGATTTTTGTATCCATACTCAAATCATTTAATCATACCACTTAAGGTTTATTTGAATTTCTCATTATTAAGGCAGTAATTTTATCTAATAAAAAATTGACTTATATGGTTGTATTTTAGGTAGGTCATAACTTTGCTATATGAAACCAATGACACATTTAAATTTGTAAATAAATATTGTTTTAACTTTTTTTTGTTGTTGCTGTAAAAATTTATTTTGGGGTTATCATTTTCAAATTCTTAAAAAGTGTTATGACATAAGTTCAAACATTGGATTAAATTTTACTATCTTTGTTTATTTTTAATCAGCTTTTTTTTTTCTAAATTTTTTAGGATAAAGTTATGTTTTTAAATTCTCAAGATAGTTTACTACAGAAGCCTTTAGAAACCTTTCATTATAATGAAGAAAAATCTACTTCCATTTGGACATCTGGAGGTCGTAGAAAGGTTGTTTTAGTTTTAGCGTTTTTAGTTCTCATGATGATGTACAATATCTTCTCATAAAAGTTTCTGATTTTTTCAGGTGACACCTGAAGATTACATGAAATATTTGGAAGTTTTTCAGTTTGATGTTTGTATTCCACCATCTGACTGTGTTCCCTCAAATCTTTCTAAAAAGCGATGTAGAAAATCTGTGGACAGAACTCTAAGATTTCTAGATGCATGCTTGAAAATTAAAGTTGAAAAAAGCGTATGATTTTTTTTGAAATCATTAAACAAATTCAATGAAAGTTTGAAATTTTCAATACTTAAAAAGAGAATACCTATTTTCTCTTTCTCCTCTCTAAAACGTGAAAGAGGTTGTTACCAATCTTTTCTATCATAAATATTTCATTTTGGATTTTCAAATATTTCTTTCATTATCTGTAAATCATAAATTGATAAATTTAAAACCAAATTTACATATTGTAAAATCTTGAGCATCAGAAAATGTATTTTTTAAAACAGAAATTCAAAAATAATTTTTTTAAATCTTAGATAAATACTCCAGTGTTGGGTGTTATTGAAGGAGGAGATAGCAAAGAAGAAAGAGAACGCTGTGCCTTGGAAATTGTTAAAAAAGATGTTGAAGGTATAAGATATACATTCATTTTTTGTATAAATTTTAATTTACATAAAGTTTTCATTTTTAATAATGAGTTCTGATGTTCCCACAATATAGTAAAAAATTTATGAGCTCTAAGTTTTTTTTTGTTAAGAATAGTGATTTTTGAATTTATGTATTTAAAAAGTTCTGCTACTATTTCAAAATAGTTATATTGTAACTAAGCAATCAGCTTTTTAAATTTTCAATTTTTGACATTCTATTTGTTTCTGCTTCCTTGCTAAACCCATAAGTCAGATGTATTTTTAAAAATTTGAAAATTAGAAAATCTATGGTGGAGAACAATATTTTTTTTGCTTTTGAAGCTTTGAGAAGACTTGAAGGATACTAATAAAAAAAACTTATTGTAAAAATTATTTTAAAAATCCTTTCAATCAATTTTTCATTTAAGATTCAAAAAATTATTAAGTATCTTAAGTATTGTTAATATTGTATGTAGTTATTAATGTTCTTTACCTTCACCACTTTTACTGCCATCTTTTTCATCATTAGTCATGTGACTGTTCAAAACATTTTTCAACACAAATAATCTTTTTTTCAACCATTTAATCAACAGATACTTTCATAATATAATAATCAGCAGATATTTTAAGAATCTTAATGTAAAAATCAGTGTTAAATTATTTAAAATACTGCTTAATGTCTTAAAAAGAAACCATAAAATTACAATTTCAATGTATAAAAATGCATTAACTCTTACCAGAAAAGATTGCCAAATAAGTAAGTAATATGAATGAAGATTTAAAATACCCTGTTCAACATGTTATTTCCCCCCTTCAACACAATAATGTTACTCCTTGACAGAGAGCACTTATTTTAGTTCTGGGATGCTTAAAATGTTTTTTGGGATCTCTATGAAGTTTTGGGTGTGCAAGGCAAAAATTAATATTGTGGTTAAACTATCCTTCCAAACTTATCAAATGTTTTGCTAACAGATATTTTCCTTACAAATTTTTAAAGACTAATGGCAAGTGCCTTTTTTGAACACAAGTCATAAGTCTCTTTTTAAAACAGTCAGAAATAAAATGGCAATCTAGTTATCAAAGAAATCATAAAAAAATGAATGTTCATCATTTATGCAGCCTTAATATTATGGCTAAAAAAAAGCTGATGCAATCAGCGTTTTTATTCAAGCAGTATATTATGATTTCTCAAATCTCAATAGTAAAGAAATCTAATGCATTCTTTGCAGTATCAAAATTGTTCTTAAGTGAAAAATTTTCATCAAATATTTAATGACCTAATAAGGCTGCACAATATGATGAGAAAAAAAAACTGTATAAGCAGGCTAATTTTATAGGTATTGTAGCAAAACAAGAGACACAACAACAAGCTTTAATTGCCTTTGAACTATTGACTTCTTATGCCATCACTGAAGATTTTTAGAAACTTTGATTGTTAAGTAAGTACAAAGCACGCTTCAATTTCAATTCTTATATTTAGCAGTAAATCAGTAAAAAAAAAAGATTTTTAGAAAAAAAAAAAGATTTTTAAAAACTTTGATTGTTAAGTAAGTATAAAGCATGCTTCAATTTCAATTTTTATATTTAGCAGTAAATCAGTAAAAAAAATGTTTCATGCAAAAGTAGTAGGTCATTAATGGTGAAGGGGACTGCCGTTTTAAATCTGCTCTTGGACTATTTCATCATTTAGTTTAATAGACATTAGATGTAATTTAAAATATCACAATAGGCAGTAAACGGGTTGTTTTGCCAAAGTAAACAAACACCATATTGTTTTAAATCTCCTTTGAAAAATGGTTTAGCTTCCTGCTCTACTAACAAGAAATAAAGCTAATGAATTGAGCTTTATTACAAAAAGAGATTTTTTTTTTTATAGGATTTGTTTTGTCTGGGTTTAACCACAATCTTCACAATCACAATGAATTACTGCATTTATGTATGGTTAGTAAAGTTTTGGTTATTGATTTAATATAAACAAGATTTAAGCACACCTAATTCATGCTTGAATTTTTTTTTAACAGAATTTTTTACCCAAAGAAAAAGTTAAGTTTATGTTTGGTATTCTTACTCCAGGTATTAATATTTTTTGTTTTTTTTTATGAATTGGAGATACTTCAATTAAATCTAATGAAGCTAAATGTGTTTCAGGAGGACATTCAAAAACTTATTTTGAAAATTTTTTAGCTGAAGTATTGAATGCAGTTGAAGTTGGAGTGGATGTTTTTGATTCTGTGTATCTTTCATAAAATTTAAAGTGGTTTCTGTTAAATAAATGTTATAAATTTTTTTTTTAACAGAAATCACTTGGGTTTTGGTTTTAATTTAACAGAAATTTAATTTAATTTAACAAAAATTTAACAGAAAGTTTTGACTTTTTATCCCATAACAACTCTATGGGATTTAAGTCTGGCTATTGAGGCGCCATTCCATGTAATTATGCATTCTTATTTTAGTAAAAATACTTAGGGCTTACTTTACTTTATGGGCATAACTGGTTTTTCATTGCAATTCTTCCATTTAATCCATGATCTTGTAAGCATCTTCTAATAGTTACAATATTTAAAGGCTTATTTTGTTCTTGTGAAATCAATCTTTAATTTTCAAATGCTCTGTTAAATGAGTTTATTAGTTTCTCATTTTTTAGTCACATGGTTCCCCAATGTTTTGCTTTTGCAGTTGTTAGCTTCTTTACATGTTTCCAGAGTACTCTGTACTGCTCCCTTGTAATGTTTCTGCATAGTTCACCTGATTTATGCAAAGTAACGTTATATTCCTAATATTGCCTATTGTTACACAACATGTATTCAATTGTCATGTACTTAATAGTAAATAAAAAATTGACTGGAGATAATAATTTGAACATGTTGTTTTCAATTGTTTTCTTAAAACATCTCCGTGGATTTGAAATAGTGTTCTTAATAGTTCTCCTCAAGAAAGAAGTTTTGATGATTGAAAACTATCTTCCACTTTTCAACAAGCAAATATAAAATAAATATTTTTTATAAATTATGATCAATAGTTTTCTTAACTTACTTAGTATTGCATATGACTGCACTGAGCGTGGCTGTGCATTATTTTTCAAGTTCAACACAAAGAGAAAATACATTGAAACCAGCTATTCCAGTTCAAATGCTAATATTTGCAATCATAGTGGTGTTAAAACAAAATCAAAAAATCACATTTCAAAATGTGGCAAAAATCTTGAGGATTTTGAAATAGATCTGCATGAGAACAGGTTTACTTTTTTTTCCCTTTGGTATGGTATGCTTTTCCCTTATTGCATGTATTTATGTTTTAAAAGAGTCTTCAATCAATTAAAGTTTTTTAAGAAGTTTAAGCGTTTATATTTTCTTACATTTTTCAGTTATTTTGATGATCTTCAGGCCCTGGTAGATGGCTGTTCATGCTATTGCTGTACTCATTATACTAGAGCATATATACATCACCTCCTAGTTACTAAAGAAATGCTTGCTTCTGTATTACTTATGATGTAAGATGCTTTATTTAATTTTTTCAGTCTTCATTTAAATATGATATTAAGTTACATATAAGTAAAATAAAAGTTGAGGTTTAAAAAGTCATATAAACTTAACAACACACTTTATTATTCGTGTATTTTGATTTTTATACATATTTATTATGTTCAAAATTTTAGACATAATCTGCATCATTGGATGAACTTCTTCAAAGAGATCCAAGTTTCTCTGAAAGACAATAAAATTACTGAACTGAAAGAAATAATTTTAAACCAAAGATGATAATTATGAAATGTAGTTTTTTAACTTGCAATTACAAAAATTACAAAAACAATTTTTTAGAAGTAAAAAGGAAAAATGTTTTTATTCATTAACTTTTTACTTATACATTAGTCTTTTTATTATGTGTGTGCATGTATGTATAGAAAAATATGCATATAGACACACATGCACACGCAATGAACATTTCTATTATATCCAATGCTCTATATCCACTTTTTAATGTGAAGGGATCTTCATTAGGCTTTATCATAACACCAATACCACAATGCACTCAACTAGAACTTTCTCTTCTTAACTAGTACATCCTTTCTTTTTATTTCTGTTACAAGAAAAAAGTCTTGCCTGAGGACTTCAAAGTTTACAAAAACAAAGTCTTTGAGTGATTGCTCCTTTCAACTCACTTATAACAAAAATTGAAAAGAAACTATTTAAGCCCTTTATAGGGGTTCATCAGACTCTACATACTAGGTAGAAATCACAACTGCTCCATTTTCTGCTTGCCATGCTGAAGTATGTTAAAGATCAATTTGAATCCTGAACCCACCAAAGAACCCAAGATAGGTATTTGTTTTTTAAATTTAGTTTGGACATTTGGTTTTATCATACTCTCTGGCAACCATATCAAACTAATTCAGATCTAAAAGAGTATCAGCTATTTCTCTCTTTTCCTCCACATATACACACACATACATATTTCCTTGTCCCACATATATATATATATATATATATATATATATATATATATATATATATATATATATATATATATATATATATATATATATATATATATATATATATATATATATATATATATATATATATATATATATATATATATATATATATATACATACATACACTGCCGCTCATGGAAGTTAGGACAAAAAATATTTTTTCAAAAGAACAATATTAAAATGTAATAACGTTATAAAATTATAAACTTATATTAGTAAAGTTTATGTTTATATATAAATAAATCAAGTTAAATAAAATCTGTATAAAAAAATTCTAAATTATGTTATTTTAATGTAAATACA
This sequence comes from Hydra viridissima, assembly GCF_058129835.1. Taxonomy (NCBI): domain Eukaryota; kingdom Metazoa; phylum Cnidaria; class Hydrozoa; order Anthoathecata; family Hydridae; genus Hydra; species Hydra viridissima. The sequence goes on from NW_028324309.1 coordinate 10,205,705, forward strand.
TTAAAATAACATAAATTGTACACGCAAGTAAAAAAGTAAAAAAAATTTAAATTGATAAACAGAGAACCCAGAAATATATTAAATTCACGTATAAACCTGTATTTTACATTGATTCAAATCTTTTAAATTTGTCATTTAACAAGTATTTCTATTATTTACTGTGTTTTTATATGCAGATATTTTGTGTATTTTGTGTTAGTGTTTTAAAAATTTCAATTGCAGAAGTTCAAAGGTATAATTAAATTTTTTTTTTTTAGTGTAAATTCAAAATATTGCAAAAAATATGCCTAAAGGTAAGCCAATAAGTGTAGAAAAAAGGGCAGCAATACTCACTTTGCTTCAAGAAGACTATACAGTTAGAAAAATAGCTGAAAAGTTAAATCTGAGTAAATCAACAGTTAGCTATACAATTCGTCGATATCGAGAATCTGGAAGTTTGGAAGACAAATCGTCCAGGTCCTTATCGCATAACAACAAAAACTGATGAATGTCGTATAAAAGTTATCAGTAAACGTAATCGAATGTTAACTGCTCCACAAAAAACAGCTATTTTCAACTGTGATAGAGAAAAAAAAGTTTCTGTCAGTACAATCAAACGAAGATTGCAAAAAGCTAACTTGCATGGTCGTGTTGCTTTCCGAAAACCATATCTACGAAAAGGTAATAGACAGAAGAGATACCTTTGGGCACAGTTCCACAAAAATTGGACGATGGATGAATGGAAACAAGTACTCTGGACCGATGAATCAAAATTTGAAGTTTTTGGAAATAAGCAAAGAGTTTACGTCAGAAGATCTGCCGAAGAAAAAATGCTTACTCAATGTCTGGTTCCAACAGAAAACCATGATGAAGGCTCTGTGATAGTTTGGGGTTGTTTCTCTCTGGATGGAGTGGTAGATTTGCGTAAAATCGATGGTATAATGAGAAAAGAACATTACAGAGATATCCTGGAAACAAGTGTGATCCCTTCAAGACTTCGATTAATTAGAGATAATTTTATTCTGATGCATGATAATCGCCTTAAACATACTGCATTGTTATGTAGAAATTATTTAAATAAAAAAAAGCTGAAGATGTATTAAGTGTAATGACCTGGCCTCCCATAAGCCCAGACCTCAACCCCATTGAGTTACTATGGGATGAACTGGATAGAAAAACTAGAACTGTATGTCCAACGTCAAAATCTCCTTTATGGAACATTATAGAACAGGAATGAATTAATATTCAGAAAGAAACAATTAGAAAGTTAATTGAGAGAATGCAGAGGATAGTTAAAGCAGTTATTAATTCAAAGGGTGGTTTTTTTGACGAAAAGAAAATTTAATTATTGTAATGGTTTTTGTAAATTTTTATAACATAAAACTGACTAATAATATAGTTTATCTTGAGAATGTATAAAAAATATAATCTTTATTAACATAAATCAAAAATTCTATAATGTAATTACATACTAATATTGCTTTTTTGAAAAAATCTCCATTGTCCTAACTTCCGTGAGCGGCAGTGTACATACAGCAGAATAAAAAAGTATATCTGACATGAAGTTTTAAAATATTTTTTACACATTTTTTGATGTATATTTAGAATATTATCTGAAACAATTCACTTTTATTTTAATTCTTTTGCAGAAAATTCTTGATGTATCTAAAATAAATGTTTTTTTAAGAATAAAAAATAAATGGCTTCTATCAAAGATAAAAAGTACCCAGCTGTTTCTATGGTATGTATGTATGTATGTATGTATGTATGTATGTATGTATGTATGTATGTATGTATGTATGTATGTATGTATGTATGTATGTATGTATGTATGTATGTATGTATGTATGTATGTATGAATGTATGCATGTATGCATGTATGCATGTATGCATGAAGACAAAGTTGTTATTGTTGTATAAGTGTATAATATTACTTTAGAATGCTGCTAACATCTTTTAGTATGGCCCTTACAATGTTCGATCTCTTATTCCAAATCAATTAATGCTATGGTGTTCTTGTGGCTTAAGCAAAAAGCAGCCATGGTGTGACGGTAAAATTTATATGTTATTTTGAAAAGAGTATCAGGCAATCATACATCTTGAAATAATTTATTTTACATCATATTGATATATAACAAAAATCATAAAATTAAGTATAAAAGTATTTTATTTTTTACTGTGTTTTAGGTTCACATAAAGGGACTGATTTCATTCCCTTAAAATGGCATGTTCCTTCTCCTTCGCAAACTGTTTATCAGATATGTGCTTGCAAACATACAAAATCTCCTCCATTTTGTGATGCTACACATAATTATTTGCCTCTAATAGTACTTAATCGCCAAAAGAACTGTTTACATGCCCATGCACACAAGTTATGCACTGGATGTGGTAAAGTTCCAGATTGGTAAATTTTTTGATTAAAGATACTTTATGTATATTAACAATAAAATGAATGGTTTAAATGCATTTTTTAGACATTTATTACTTTTATTTTTTTTTTACATTTATATTATATTCACTTTTACTGCATAAAAGTTTTACTAATTTCAGTATTAAGTTTAAGTTTAAAACTAGTGTTTTATCCAGGATAAAAAAGCTCCTTCTAATACTTGATTCCAATCCTTGATAAGGTTTTTCAAAAGTGTATACAAATTCTAAATGAATCTCAAAGGAGTGCTAAAACACTCAAATGGAATCCCAGAAGTCTACAGAAGTTCTATAGGATTTTAAATAAACCTTTTGACGTTGCTTTTTGTTTTAAAGAGATTTTTTTGTTTTTGTAAAGTTTTTATGAAGGTTTGAGTAAAGTTTTGAAATTTTTAAAAGAAATGGTTTTTTTTCTTTTCTTTTAACTTTTAGAAAAATGTTCTGTAACCATTCAATTAATTTTTCTTGTAGTAATCATTCGAGTCATTTTTCTTAAAATTATTTATTATGTAATTTTTCGTGTAGTCAATAAATAATTTTTTTTATAGTAATTTTTAAAATATTATGTTTATTTTTTCTTGTAGTATTTAAGTAATTTTTTTTTCTTCAGTCATGCAAGTAGCTCTAAAAAACTTATCAATTTAACGTAAAATTTTAATTGATACTTTAAAAATCTATTACAAAGATTACTAAGAATAGAACAAAGTTCATTAAGAATTTTGATGCAATTTAGAATAATTTTTCAGTTATAATTTGCTCAACTTACTTTCTAGTCAAGAATATAAAGATGTTTACCAGATGAAGCATTAAAGTTTATTAACTTGTTGCAAAAAAGAGGCACTTGTTATTCAGTTATAGTAGATGGGAGAGAATGGTAGTGTGAAGAAACTTAAACCAATTCACTACACCATTGCAGGTGCAACATCTGGTGCTTTAACTCGCATTATTAGTCAGCCACTAGATGTTTTAAAGATACATTTTCAAATAAGATCTGCCAAGGTCAGTAATATAATTTTAAAAAAAACATTTTCATGTAAACTATTTTCCTCTTTAACAATTTGCAGATTATTCTTTTAGATAGCAAAATCAAACTGCAACAGCTTATATAGCACAATAAGATATATCTTTCAAAATGAAGGAATTCGTGCTTTTTGGTGAGACTGTTGTCTTCAGTGTAGAAATATTTTTGTTTATACTCTGTATAATTTGTTTATTGTTCGTTTGCTTTAATTTAAGAATTATTTATGTAGGAAAGGCCATGTTCCTGCTCAAGCACTTTCAATTACCTTTGGATCTCTCATGGTAAAATTTTTATGATAAACATCAACTTAAAAGCAACAGCGAAAGTCATTAATATTGTTATTTTTATACTAATTGTGAGTTATTTTTTAGTAATAATAGTTTTATCCATGGGCACTGCCTTTGTTACTAAAAAAAAGTATTTTTGGAGAATAATTTGGAGCAACAGATTTTCTTTGACATCAAGAAAAAATTTTCTTCATTGAAATTAGTTTTTGACATGAAACTGGAAATTTATATGAAACTCTATTGATTATGGCAAATGAAATTAAATGATATGTATTTAATCTTTGTAACTAATTTAGTCACATAACTGTTCTTTTTTAATTACCCCTTTGAAAAGTTAAATTAAAAAAAAAAAAAATCTTTATATATAACACAAATCAGTTTATAAATATAGGTTTTCAAAAACATTTATCTATACAATTTAAATCATAGGTATCAATGCTTGTAAATTTAAAATATGGGTATCAATGTATACCTATTCAAAACACTGGTATCAAGGCTTACATTCAAAGTTAATGTTTTAAGGTTTAATGTTGCAGAATTTTTGTGAGACTTTGGATAATAAAAACAAATATTTTTTGTCGAAATATAAAATATTCATTTTACACAGTTACCAGTAGTGAGAAAGAAAAAAAGACTTCACATTTTATCAAAAAAAGGCAAATGAATGTGTAATTAATAAAGTTATGTAATTGCAACTTTCAGAAGTTAAGGTACTCTTCAAAAGGAATAAATGTAAATAATTTGTTAAGTTTTACTTTTTTTTGTATATAGTTTACATCTTATGAAGTCTTCCATTCATTGAAATACTTCTCCAATAAAAGCATAACTTATCCTGCAGGTTTGTTTTATGTTAAGTTGTTAGCTAATTTTATTAATTTGTTGTTAAGTCTCATTTAAAACAAAAAATTATAGGTTTAATGAGGATTTAACCAGCAATTCTTAATGTGTTGATACACTACAGTTTTTAACTTAATCATTGATCCTTAATGTGTTGATAAAGTACAGTTTTTAACTTAATCATTGATCCTTAATGTGTTGATACACTACAGTTTTTAACTTAATAATTAACTTTAATGTGTTGATACACTACAGTTTTTAACTTAATCATTGATTCTTAATGTGTTGATACACTACAGTTTTTAACTTAATCATTGATCCTTAATGTGTTGATACACTACAGTTTTTAACTTAATCATTGATCCTTAATGTGTTGATACACTATAGTTTTTAACTTAATCATTGACTTTAATGTGTTGATACACTACAGTTTTTAACTTAATCAGTGATTCTTAATGAGTTGATACACTACAGTTTTTAACTTAATCAGTGATTCTTAATGTGTTGATACACTACAGTTTTTAACTTAATCAGTGATCCTTAATGTGTTGATACACTACAGTTTTTAACTTAATCAATGATTCTTAATGAGTTGATACACTACAGTTTTTAACTTAATCATTGATCCTTAATGTGTTGATACAGTACAGTTTTTAACTTAATCATTGATTCTTAATGTGTTGATACACTACAGTTTTTAACTTAATCATTGATCCTTAATGTGTTGATACACTATAGTTTTTAACTTAATCATTGACTTTAATGTGTTGATACACTACAGTTTTTAACTTAATCAGTGATTCTTAATGAGTTGATACACTACAGTTTTTAACTTAATCAGTGATTCTTAATGTGTTGATACACTACAGTTTTTAACTTAATCAGTGATCCTTAATGTGTTGATACACTACAGTTTTTAACTTAATCAATGATTCTTAATGAGTTGATACACTACAGTTTTTAACTTAATCATTGATCCTTAATGTGTTGATAAAGTACAGTTTTTAACTTAATGATTGATTCTTAATGTGTTGATACACTACAGTTTTTAACTTAATCATTGATCCTTAATGTGTTGATACACTACAGTTTTTAACTTAATCATTGATTCTTAATGTGTTGATACACTACAGTTTTTAACTTAATCATTGATTCTTAATGTGTTGATACACTACAGTTTTTAACTTAATCATTGATCCTTAATGTGTTGATACACTACAGTTTTTAACTTAATCATTAACTTTAATGTGTTGATACACTACAGTTTTTAACTTAATCATTGACTTTAATGTGTTGATACACTACAGTTTTTAACTTAATCATTGATTCTTAATGTGTCGATACACTACAGTTTTTAACTTAATCATTGATCCTTAATGTGTTGATACACTACAGTTTTTAACTTAATCATTGATTCTTAATGTGTTGATACAATACAGTTTTTAACTTAATCATTGATCCTTAATGTGTTGATAAAGTACAGTTTTTAACTTAATCATTGATTCTTAATGTGTCGATACACTACAGTTTTTAACTTAATCATTGATCCTTAATGTGTTGATACACTACAGTTTTTAACTTAATCATTGACTTTAATGTGTTGATACATTACAGTTTTTAACTTAATCATTGATCCTTAATGTGTTGATACACTACAGTTTTTAACTTAATCATTGATTCTCAATGTGTTGATACACTACCGTTTTTAACTTAATCATTGATCCTTAATGTGTTGATACACTACAGTTTTTAACTTAATCATTGATTCTTGATGTGTTGATACACTACAGTTTTTAACTTAATCATTGATCCTTAATGTGTTGATACAGTACAGTTTTTAACTTAATCATTGATTCTTAATGTGTTGATACACTACAGTTTTTAACTTAATCATTGATCCTTAATGTGTTGATACACTACAGTTTTTAACTTAATAATTGACTTTAATGTGTTGATACACTACAGTTTTTAACTTAATCATTGATCCTTAATGTGTTGATACACTACAGTTTTTAACTTAATCATTGATTCTTGATGTGTTGATACACTACAGTTTTTAACTTATTCATTGACTTTAATATGTTGATACACTACAGTTTTTAACTTAATCATTGATCCTTAATGTGTTGATACACTACAGTTTTTAACTTAATCATTGATCCTTAATGTGTTGATACACTACAGTTTTTAACTTAATCATTGACTTTAATGTGTTGATACACTACAGTTTTTAACTTAATCATTGATTCTCAATGTGTTGATACACTACCGTTTTTAACTTAATCATTGATCCTTAATGTGTTGATACACTACAGTTTTTAACTTAATCATTGATTCTTGATGTGTTGATACACTACAGTTTTTAACTTAATCATTGATCCTTAATGTGTTGATACAGTACAGTTTTTAACTTAATCATTGATCCTTAATGTGTTGATACACTACAGTTTTTAACTTAATAATTGACTTTAATGTGTTGATACACTACAGTTTTTAACTTAATCATTGATTCTTAATGTGTTGATACACTACAGTTTTTAACTTAATCATTGATCCTTAATGTGTTGATACACTACAGTTTTTAACTTAATCATTGATCCTTAATGTGTTGATACACTACAGTTTTTAACTTAATCATTGATTCTTGATGTGTTGATACACTACAGTTTTTAACTTATTCATTGACTTTAATATGTTGATACACTACAGTTTTTAACTTAATCATTGATCCTTAATGTGTTGATACACTACAGTTTTTAACTTAATCATTGATTCTCAATGTGTTGATACACTACCGTTTTTAACTTAATCATTGATCCTTAATGTGTTGATACACTACAGTTTTTAACTTAATCATTGATTCTTGATGTGTTGATACACTACAGTTTTTAACTTAATCATTGATCCTTAATGTGTTGATACAGTACAGTTTTTAACTTAATCATTGATTCTTAATGTGTTGATACACTACAGTTTTTAACTTAATCATTGATCCTTAATGTGTTGATACACTACAGTTTTTAACTTAATAATTGACTTTAATGTGTTGATACACTACAGTTTTTAACTTAATCATTGATTCTCAATGTGTTGATACACTACCGTTTTTAACTTAATCATTGATCCTTAATGTGTTGATACACTACAGTTTTTAACTTAATCATTGATTCTTGATGTGTTGATACACTACAGTTTTTAACTTAATCATTGATCCTTAATGTGTTGATACACTACAGTTTTTAACTTAATCATTGATCCTTAATGTGTTGATACACTACAGTTTTTAACTTAATAATTGACTTTAATGTGTTGATACACTACAGTTTTTAACTTAATCATTGATTCTTAATGTGTTGATACACTACAGTTTTTAACTTAATCATTGATCCTTAATGTGTTGATACACTACAGTTTTTAACTTAATCATTGATCCTTAATGTGTTGATACACTACAGTTTTTAACTTAATCATTGATTCTTGATGTGTTGATACACTACAGTTTTTAACTTATTCATTGACTTTAATATGTTGATACACTACAGTTTTTAACTTAATCATTGATCCTTAATGTGTTGATACACTACAGTTTTTAACTTAATCATTGATTCTTAATGTGTTGATACACTACAGTTTTTAACTTAATCATTGATCCTTAATGTGTTGATAAAGTACAGTTTTTAACTTAATCATTGACTTTAATGTGTTGATACACTACAGTTTTTAACTTAATCATTGATCCTTAATGTGTTGATACAGTACAGTTTTTAACTTAATCATTGATCCTTAATGTGTTGATACACTACAGTTTTTAACTTAATAATTGATTCTTAATGTGTTGATACACTACAGTTTTTAACTTAATCATTGATCCTTAATGTGTTGATACACTACAGTTTTTAACTTAATCATTGATTCTTAATGTGTTGATACACTACAGTTTTTAACTTAATCATTGATCCTTAATGTGTTGATACACTACAGTTTTTAACTTAATAATTGACTTTAATGTGTTGATACACTACAGTTTTTAACTTAATCATTGACTTTAATATGTTGATACACTACAGTTTTTAACTTAATCATTGATCCTTAATGTGTTGATACACTACAGTTTTTAACTTAATCATTGATTCTTAATGTGTTGATACACTACAGTTTTTAACTTAATCAGTGATCCTTAATGTGTTGATAAAGTACAGTTTTTAACTTAATCATTGATTCTTAATGTGTTGATACACTACAGTTTTTAACTTAATCATTGACTTTAATGTGTTGATACACTACAGTTTTTAACTTAATCATTGATCCTTAATGTGTTGATACAGTACAGTTTTTAACTTAATCATTGATTCTTAATGTGTTGATACACTACAGTTTTTAACTTAATCATTGATCCTTAATGTGTTGATACACTACAGTTTTTAACTTAATAATTGACTTTAATGTGTTGATACACTACAGTTTTTAACTTAATCATTGACTTTAATATGTTGATACACTACAGTTTTTAACTTAATCATTGATCCTTAATGTGTTGATACACTACAGTTTTTAACTTAATCATTGATCCTTAATGTGTTGATACACTACAGTTTTTAACTTAATCATTGATTCTTAATGTGTTGATACACTACAGTTTTTAACTTAATCATTGATCCTTAATGTGTTGATAAAGTACAGTTTTTAACTTAATCATTGATTCTTAATGTGTTGATACACTACAGTTTTTAACTTAATCATTGATCCTTAATGTGTTGATACACTACAGATTTTAACTTAATCATTGATTCTTAATGTGTCGATACACTACAGTTTTTAACTTATTCATTGACTTTAATATGTTGATACACTACAGTTTTTAACTTAATCATTGATCCTTAATGTGTTGATACACTACAGTTTTTAACTTAATCATTGATTCTTAATGTGTTGATACACTACAGTTTTTAACTTAATCATTGATCCTTAATGTGTTGATAAAGTACAGTTTTTAACTTAATCATTGACTTTAATGTGTTGATACACTACAGTTTTTAACTTAATCATTGATCCTTAATGTGTTGATACAGTACAGTTTTTAACTTAATCATTGATTCTTAATGTGTTGATACACTACAGTTTTTAACTTAATCATTGATCCTTAATGTGTTGATACACTACAGTTTTTAACTTAATAATTGACTTTAATGTGTTGATACACTACAGTTTTTAACTTAATCATTGACTTTAATATGTTGATACACTACAGTTTTTAACTTAATCATTGATCCTTAATGTGTTGATACACTACAGTTTTTAACTTAATCATTGATTCTTAATGTGTTGATACACTACAGTTTTTAACTTAATCAGTGATCCTTAATGTGTTGATAAAGTACAGTTTTTAACTTAATCATTGATTCTTAATGTGTTGATACACTACAGTTTTTAACTTAATCATTGACTTTAATGTGTTGATACACTACAGTTTTTAACTTAATCATTGATCCTTAATGTGTTGATACAGTACAGTTTTTAACTTAATCATTGATTCTTAATGTGTTGATACACTACAGTTTTTAACTTAATCATTGATCCTTAATGTGTTGATACACTACAGTTTTTATCTTAATAATTGACTTTAATGTGTTGATACACTACAGTTTTTAACTTAATCATTGACTTTAATATGTTGATACACTACAGTTTTTAACTTAATCATTGATCCTTAATGTGTTGATACACTACAGTTTTTAACTTAATCATTGATCCTTAATGTGTTGATACACTACAGTTTTTAACTTAATCATTGATTCTTAATGTGTTGATACACTACAGTTTTTAACTTAATCATTGATCCTTAATGTGTTGATAAAGTACAGTTTTTAACTTAATCATTGATTCTTAATGTGTTGATACACTACAGTTTTTAACTTAATCATTGATCCTTAATGTGTTGATACACTACAGATTTTAACTTAATCATTGATTCTTAATGTGTTGATACACTACAGTTTTTAACTTAATCATTGACTTTAATGTGTTGATACACTACAGTTTTTAACTTAATCATTGATCCTTAATGTGTTGATACACTACAGTTTTTAACTTAATCATTGATCCTTAATGTGTTGATAAAGTACAGTTTTTAACTTAATCATTGATTCTCAATGTGTTGATACACTACAGTTTTAACGTGTTAATACAGTTTTTAATTTAAGATTACATAGTCTTTAAGAAATTATTTTTTTAAATGGCTTTTTTTCTGGAGAAGACAAAAACATTTCAAGACCTTGTATGTTTCTTTTCAAAAAGATTAAATGTAATGATTTTCATTTAATAATTAAAAAAAAGTGTTTGGAGTTGGTTTTAGTGTTTCATGATATTTTTGTTTCATTTATGAGTACATTACTTGAAGTAAAAAATTTGGGTGCCATTAGTTTAGTTAGTTACTTATTTTACTTTTGAGGCACTTGCTTTAAATTAAATACACATTGTACATTACATTATTTTTTTATTTGTTTTATTCCCCTCCACTTTATATTAGGATATTTTATAACAAACAGTTGAATCTATTTTATTTCAGCATATGATTTTGTTTGTGGAGGGCTTGCTGGCATGTTAGCAACATCAGGTTGTCAACCATTTGATGTTATCAGAACAAGGTTAGTTGCACAGGACACATCAAAGGTGATTTTAATTTAGCTTTAAGATTGTTAAAACAGTTTGGTTTTGTGAAAGTTCTTTTCTAAAAAGCAAAAACAATATAAACAATAGTAATATTAAAATTTTTTTCCGTAAAAGGCAAAGAGAAAGCTGTTTCATTCTGTTGCAGTTCTTTATAAAGAAAGCGGGCCTAGAGGATTTTTTAAAGGTATAAATATTTTCTAACATTTTTCCACGAGTTATGTAGACAATTTTTTTTTGTATTCTAAAATTATGTAGACAATTTTTTTTTTGTATTCTAATATTTACACACAAAAAAATTCTATGTGGTGGGATGCCAACAAAAGCATTTAAATCCAATGAAACTAATTCATAAATTTGAAGGAAAGAGACTCTCAAAGGCAGTTATCAAATCTGTGAATTGTTGCTTCAAAGGCATGAAAAAAAGTTACGTTTGTGTAGATTTACAACTGGGAATCAGAATTTAATTCATTGCAATAAGTCCAAAAGAAAGAAATTATGGGTTAAACAGCTATCTGCATCAATGGTAAAGAAGAATATTTGCTGGTGTAAGGTCATGGTGTGTATATACTACCAATTATTTTGATTGATCCAGAATGACCTTTTCAATGACATTTTCAATGACTAGACATTTCATTTGATTATTGTCAATGTTTCAATTCTTATGAAGGCATTTAAAAATTGGTTGATGGCTGGATAATTTCAAAAGAAACCAAATTCTTTCCCTAAGGGGATTTGTTACTTGAAAATTTGGAAAAGCTAACCATCAAAAGTACCTTGAATGAATTTTAGTCAACTCTTTATTTTAACAACACCAAAAAAAAAGACTTGTTCTAGTACCCAGTAGAATTAGATTATGAATTAAAGCATTTGAAGAATTTATTTTAGCAGTCTAAAATATTCATGTATTTTAGACTGCTAGAATAAATTCTTAGTTATCAGTTGTTTCAAAAATAATTAACAATTTTTGTTAATTTTTTTAACAAAATTTTCTTTCAGGTTTGTCTCCAACATTAATTGCAATATTTCCTTACAATGGCATTAGTTTTGCTTTATATGGATCACTGAAAAGAGCTTGGCTTCACTTTTCTCCAAATGTAAGTTTTATCAAATCTGTTGTTTTATAAGGAGCTTATATTAGAAATCTCAACATGCGCTTGTTACTGTTACAGAATAAAGAGACACAATTTTCAAGACTTTGTTGTGGAGGACTAAGTGGTCTTGGAAGTAAACTAATGCTTTTGCCATTTGATACTGTAAAAAAACATTTACAAGTGCAAGGCTTAAATGAGTACACTAATGAATATAGAGGAATGTTTCATTGTTTTAAAACTTTAATGCGGAAGAATGGAATTGTTGTACTGTACAGTGGAGCTTCTCCTGCGGTTTTAAAAGTTAGTATCCATATTATCTTTGAATAACTACTTGTTGTCATCCATAACTTCTTTTTGGTAAATAATCCTTTGTTCTGCTTTTTTGTAGTCAGTGGTGGTTGTAGCAGCAAGTTTCAGTTCCTACGAACTTATTTGTGATGTATTGTGTTGCATTGATCCCTAACTATTAATAGTGCTTTTTATTTTTAAATTTTGTATCAGTTTGTTTAACTTGCCCAAAAATTGATATTTATTCAGTTTTTAATTTTTGTTTGTTTATTGATTTTCTATCTTCAAAATATGATTCTTATTAAAATATAAAAACCTTATTCTTTTTTTTTTTTTTACATAAAATAACTCATAAAAACCCAAATATATGTGGATGAAAATGCAAAAGAATTTTGTGTTAAATTTTTCTTTTAACATTATTAGCAATATTTAAATTATAGTAATTTTTATCTATACAATTGTTATACAACATTTATAGCTTCCAGCATATATAATTAATATTGTTAGTGATATTTCTTTTTTAAATTTATATTAGTGCATAGTAACCAAATATGACAGTTTGCATTGAAGTTTCATCTTTATTTTTCTTATTTATTCTTGTTATTTTATTATTTCTTTGCTATCTTTAACTATTCTTTCATAACAAATAATGTATAGAAAATAATGTATTGAAATGAGTCAACCTTTCATCAAAAGTTTTTCTGCTCTTTGTGAAGTTGGTGTAATTTAATGCGCATGTATTCTACATTAGTTTGTTAATGGAAAAAAATAAAAATAAGAATGGATGAAGTTACTTTAAAAGAGATGTTAGCAAATTATAAAGAGCAGGTAATTAATAATATGATTGTTCATATTTTTGATGATGATTGTTCATATTTTTGATGATGATTGTTCATATTTTTGATGATGATGATGATGATGATGATGATGATGATGATGATGATGATGATGATGATGATGATGATGATGATGATGATGATGATGATGCTGGTGGTGGTGGTGGTGGTGGTGGTGGTGGTGGTGGTGGTGGTGGTGGTGGTGATGGTGGTGATGGTGATGGTGATAGTGATAGTGATAAAAAAGAATAATATAAAGTTTTAAAAGATTATCAGAAGTTGTAACCATATAGTTTATTTTTGCATCTAGCAAGCACAAGTTATCAGCATAATTTCCACTGCTGCTGATCCAATTACAAAGCTGGAGTTGTACGACCTTGAAAAAGATATAAAAGAGTTAATCTCTGTTACTGAAGGTTTTTCTTTTTTCTTTCCTTCAATTAAAAATGGTCATAAAATTATTATCTTAAGAATGGTCATAAAATATGTACATTTCTATGACTATTTCTATTTTTTCTCTTAATAGAAAGTCTGCTTTCTTTAAAAAATGGAAGACCTCTTTCGTTATATAAATCTAACTTTTGTAGTTCAAATTCACCAAATAATGCTGAAGTTCAAACATTTGGAGAAACATCTCAGGTATGCTATATTCTAAATTTTGCAATAGTTCTTTAAAGTATTCAAATTCATTGAATGTATGTGTGTATATATGTATGTAAGTATGTATGTAAGTATGTATGTATGTAAGTATGTATGTATGTAATGTATGTAATGTATGATGTATGTAATGTATGTAATGCATGTAATGTATGTATGTAATGTATGTAATGTATGTAATGCATGTAATGTATGTATGTAATGTATGTATGTAATGTATGTATGTAATGTATGTATGTAATGTATGTATGTATGTATGTATGTATGTATGTATGTATGTATGTATGTATGTATGTATGTATGTATGTATGTATGTATGTATGTATGTATGTATGTATGTATGTATGTATGTATGTAATGTAATGCAATGTAATGTATGTAATCCATTCATCTATGAATGCATGTAAATGTATACAAATGTATGCAAATATGTTCATGCTTATGTATGCATACATTTTTTTGACTGTTTCTAATTACCCTTTTGTTGTAAAAGCATAAATTCAAAACTTTCTGCTTTAATTCTCTAATACTCTTAACTTTGTTTATACACAAACTTTTGTCAAGACTTAACAAAAAATGTTTTTAAGAAATAGCTCAGATGGCAGTGCAACACTTACACAGTTTCTTAGCTTTTATAACCTTAACATAAGTATTGGTCTTGAAAACTGCTGAAGTTATCATGCTTTATTTAAACAGTATATTTAAGTGAGGAAACTTTTTGTTTGTTTCTTTTTTTGCATTTTTTTACTTCAATTATTCATCTATGTTTATATCACCATGGTTTATCAATATTAGAAAAATAAAAAAAAAAAGAAATTTGTGTATTTTTTTTTTAAATCTATGTTATTTGAATAATTATGAATTGTAGTGTATAACACATATATACAACACATATATAACAAATATGTAACACATATATGTAACTATTTTGTTGTTTTAGATTTTAAAAGATTTTTTCTTTTTTCTGAGAATAAAAATTTAAAATAATGAGGTTCCACTAAAAATGAACTTTTTTTGCAGAATACTTGAAATTCACTCAGACCAACTGATCATTCTTTTTTGGGAAAATTATTTTAATGCTTTTCACCTTCACATAAAAAATATCAGAAAATTGAGTTCATTTTTGTTGATTTAAATTCTTTGATTCATTCTTGATTTTTTAAAATTTTTTAGAATGACTTAATTGATGAAAATAATGATAGTGTTTGTGGTAGTGATTTTGTTGGTATGAAATGCAGGGTGAAATATATACAGGTTTCATTGTTTTATTTTTTTAATTCAATCATCAAGTTTAAGCTTTCAAGTTTTATTTTATTAAATATCAAGTTTTATTTTTTTAATTTACTTGTTTTATTTTTTTATATTTATATTTGTAAGTTACTAAATAGATCCATGCTGTCTTTTTTTTGTTTTTGATTTTATAGATATTTATGTATATATGATGTTATATACAACATACAAAACCCTGTATTAAATTATTTATGTTAACTTTTTGATTTTTGGATATTTTTTAGGAATGGGGTGGTTTCCAATACCACAATGCAATAGTTTTAAATGTTGAAGAAGATGATGATGAAGCTATTAAGGTTTTTTTAAGTTTAATGCTTTACTTAGGATCTGTTGTTAATAAAGATTGCTCTCTTGTTAATAAAGATAATTACTTTCTTAAATGGTTTATCTTTTGTAACCTTGCAATAAAGAATGAAATTTAGAATTATTATTAGAATTTTTGATTAAAATTTTAATAGAAAATTTAGATTATTTTGCTTTTTTTTATTTGGAACTTTATTTTTCTCATATTTTGTAATCTTAAAAATGAAAGAATAACTTTATATTTAGTGTATTGGTTAAAAAATGCATAAATTATTTATGCAAACAAATTATAAAAATTTATTTTATTGGAAATGGAGTTGTTGAATGCAAATATAATTTCATCAGTTTTAGCTTGATTATTGCTCAAGCCTTTGGTTTTATATAGGTTCGTGTGCTTTTTCTGAATCCTATTCAATTATCTATGCTTCCCTGTAAGTATTTCATGGATGACAAATGCACTTTTGACCAGGATTGCAGGTTGGTAGGTTTAATTTTAATACTGTTTTGTATTGATATGGTGATTCCTAATGATCAGTGATCACAATTATTCACAGGTGTCTATTTATTAAGGTATTCCCATGGCTACCTTGTGAATCTTGAAGATCTCCTTGAATTTGAAGAACCTGACTTTCGGTTTTCAATTGACTTTAATTACTTCTTACCTTTTTTTTTATTTACAAATTTTGGCATAAAGTTTTAAAGTTAGTTAAAACACATTTTTAGCATTCTTTCAATTGGTAATAAATGTTTGGCAAAATACGAGGATGATCTTTGGTATGATGCTACAGTATGGTAGGTCAACTTCTTACGGATTTGAATTTTTATTCTTGCTACTGTTTTTCTTTTGAAAAATGATTTTAGCAGATTTAAAACATTTGCTAATATAGTTAAATATTCATTTATGATAAAGTTTGAGATGAAGTTTTTGTTCCTTATAGTGAAGTGCACGACGATCAAGTTTCAGTTTCGTTTGATGCATATGATCAAGGAAAAACATTTCTACTTGATTTTCACTCTATATTACCAAGAAGTAAGCATATAATACATTTGTAACTTTTTTTTTATATATACGGAAGCTATTTTTCTAATTTAGTTACGTTTATAGCGTAAAACACAAAATCTTCGAGGAACAATTAAATGATGATCGCTTTCTGTGTTTACAAACTATATTATTTAGCCTCAAATCCCATGGACAACTCTGATCGCGATCTCCCTGATGACGTTTCTGATGAACCTTTAACATACACTCGAATCTCAATAAATGGTCCTATGGCTGATTGGGAGCAACATACCAAAGTAATTAGTATTTAGATAACCTCTTTTTCGTGATGTGAAATTTTTCAGATAAGTTTTATTATTTTCTGATTTTTAGGGAATTGGTTCAAAGCTCATGATGAAAATGGGCTACATATTTGGGTAATTTATTTTTCAAATGATTTCAAATAATATAGTTTTGTGAATTAAACTAAATTATATTCTGTGTTTAGAAAAGGACTTGGGAAAGATGGAAAGGGTATAGTGGAGCCAGTAGAAATACGACTGCTTCCTGCAGGTATATGGTTAGTGGTGAATAATGCTTTTATGCTGGTTGACTAAAAAATTAAAGAAAATTTTTCAAAGAAATATTTTAGTTTTAAGGTAAACAACAAGTTGAAGGAAATTCTTTTTACTTCAACTCGGATTTCTTTTACTTCAACTCGGATTTCTTTTTACTTCAACTCGGATTGTCAGTGTTGCTCTGATTTCTCTGAATGTAAAACGATCATTCGAATTTTTATTACGTTTAATTAAACTGCGAGCAAAAATATCGCGTGTTTAAGATTGAATCAGTAAATCTGCTAAATGTTACAAGTTATTATATAAATATATTTGTACAATTGTACTGTTTCAGGAAAAAGTCTTGATTATGTTGCGGAGCTGCGAGAGAAAGGGGGCATAAGGGATCCAACTAAAAAAAAGTGTCACGAACCAAAGTGTAGCGCGGAACAGGTTTAATATTATTTTTATTTTATGTTGGGTTTTTTTTTTTTTTTTTTAATTTTTAACATTATTTTTTGTTAATACTTAGTGATGGCTTTTTTTTTTTTCTTACTTCGCATATGAAATATGTATTTTAGTGTGACGCTCACGTTTCTTTTTTAGCCACCATCTGCATTTGATCTCATTAACAGTTTAACTCATAGAGAAGGTTTTAATTTTCTACTATTTAATCACCATGGAGATTTTCTGTCTGAAAGACTTTTTTCTCTTGAAACGTCTAAATGATTCAATTTTTAGAAATGAAAAAGCCCAAAGAAAACACCAGAACTAAGTTCGGTGTCGAAGAGTCTTACAAATTGATGAAAAATAACTTATCGAGAAAAAAGAGTGGAGATGTCAGGGAAAAATCTGCTTTAACTGTCGGATGTCTTAACATCGAGATGTTGAAGAACAGCGAGAAAGTTTCCAAGTTAAAGAAAAACCTTATAAAAATGAGGAAATCGTTAGCAAGAAACCCAGGGTACTATATTAATTCTATTTTAATGTCGCTTTATGAATTTTTGTTCAAGTTGGTGTTTTGGTTATATACATGTGAAGAGCTTATTTTACTATTGATGTTTTTATCGCAGTGAGACACCTATAAATCGAACTATCCTACAGAATATTGCAATGACGGAGCGGCAGATTGAAGAGTTGCTCAGTGACGAAAAAAGTATCGAGCAAAAACTTAACGTCAAATCTCAAACAAAAAAATTGAGCATATTTTAAATACTTTTTTGCGTGTTTTCAACAACATTGTAGTCATAAAAGTCTTGCCTCTGTAAATATTGTCAAATGAATAAATTTTGCCCCTGTAAATTTTGGTATATTATATGTGGAGCAACAGAAATAATAGTAAAGGGAAGAAAGAATATAGTTTCAGCTTTGTCAGATTATGTCAAAGAAAGGTTGGAACAAGAAGTAGCATTTTGATTAAAAGTTTGTTATCTGTTAAGGAGTTTAGTTTACCTGTTCAGAATGAAAGAAGAGCCAAGTTTTTATTTTTCACACAAAAATTTACCAATTTAAAAAATTGTTTCTATCTTATTTTCAACAAATATTTTAAACAAACATTTTCAACAAACATTTTTCTCGGAAAGTGGAAATAAAAGTGCAAATATTTACAAAATTATTCTTAAAGTTGTTCAATCTTTGAAGACAAACTTTTTTTGTCCAAGTGAATATTTATAATTTGCAGAGAGTAAATGATTTCTGCCATTGTCTTCTTTGAGTTTCAGCAACAATTGTCAAGCTAAAAGTTAGAATTCGAAAGCAAGGATTTTCCTCTTTCTGTGTTCTCATGATACGAAGAACTAGATAACTGATAGATGATGTCGCTAATGATACGAGGAGCGAGCTGTCAATCTTTCTCTTTTTTTATTTCATTTCTCAGGCACTATTTTCTTTCCTTCTTTTGCACACGTGGCAGAGTTTCACGTTTTGAATATTGAACTATAAAAACTTCTATTTTATTTGAATCTCCTCATTAAATACTTATGAAAAAAAGTTTTTAGTAAACTAAAAAATATAAAAATTATTAAATAGAAATTTACTCTTCTGTAATCGAACCATTGGTTTAACAAGTATTAAACCTTTTTTACCTGAGCTATTTTCATAACCATTATCAAATGAGGAAAGCTCCTCCATATCCTGATAAGCACCTGTGCTTGAAATAGGATCATCTTTAATTGTAGGAGATGAACCTATTCTTCCTAATGTTCCCTCAAAACCACGCATTCCAGGATCGTATACTTCTTGTAAATAATTTTCAATATCCATGTCTTTTACAACTGGACGCTGAACTGGTTCATTTAGCGAAGCAATTGCAGATTCGATTTCTCCGCGATCAATTCCTTGCAACCGTGAAAGTGCTTGACTGCTAAGAGCTTCTCCAACAAATGGTGATCTTCCTTGATATCTATAATTTGAACCAAAAAATATTCTTTATTTTTATGCGTTTGAAGTATAATGAATAAGCGTCTGCAACAATCTCTGCACTCAGTTTTACTTTTAGAGGTAAACCCTACATGCTATTTAGGTAATTTCGGCTTCGGTGACGCTGATGATGATGCTGATGCACTGCTTTTGCTTTCATTTTGTATTGATGAAGTCTGTACAAAACATCTTTTAACTCTGCCATGAGTGCACGCAACCCTTTATCGCTTACTTCTGTTGGTTGGTTTGAATCTACAAGAAAAAGACGTCAAACATTTTCATACTTTATTTACTCAAGTCCCGAGAAACAAAAGCTATGCGTTCGTTTTTATGTAATTTTTCAACTTTAAGTTATATTTACTAAATATAATTGATGATTTTCAGTCGGTTACCGGGAGTTTTAAAATAATACTAATTTATTTACCAATACTTTCTTGATGTGTGATAGGCTCATAGGAACCAGCTGTTAATGTATCATTGATGTTGGGATCAAGTGGAGCAATTTCCTCATTAGTAAGGTTTGTTTGAAGAAGGTCTGTAGTTGAAAGACCACTATTCATTAGACTCTTATCAGACTCAGTTGTAAAATCGTTTTTAATTGGAAATACATTTTGCTGTTTGTTGTTTTTTGTAACATTAAATGCTTTCTTGTTTTTTATTTGTGTTTGATTGACTTTTTGAGTGTTTTCAAATTGCGTCTGATTGGCTGCTTGGCTGTTTTTCGCTTGCAACTGATTCACTTCTCGATTTGATTTTAAAAGCATCGGGTTGACAGTTTTGCTAATGTCTGCATCTTTCTCGTTATTTGTTGACTGACTTTCTATACTTTTTAGTTCCTCTGCGTTATCAACCTGAATATCCGCCCAATCTGTTTTATCTGGATAAAATGACGTATCGCTTGATATATCAGCAGCTGTTATAGAGTTCATTGATAAATTTTTATTATCTGTGGAAATTTTCTCAACCGCAGTTTTATTTGAAAAATTTTTAGAACTATTTTCTCTTTGATTATTTCCCAAGCTTTCTTTGCTTTGGCTTTGTTTGTAATGGGAAAAAGTCAATTCGTTTTTAGGACCAAACGAATTGGTTAAGCGAGTGTCATTGCTTTTTATTCCATTAATTTTGTGTGAGACAAATTTAATGTTACTTGACTGCGTATTTTTAAATCCACCAATCAAACTTCTGCTTTTATTGACATTTTGTTTAAGTTTGAACTTTGTTTTATCGAACTTATTTTGCAAAAGCGTTGAGTCTTTAACAATTCCTTCACTTTTCGAAAAAGGAGTTTCGTTTAATCCGTCTAAATTATATAACATATGTCTGCGTGGTATTAACAAAGAGTGAAAAACAGTTTGTTTACTTGAACTGTCACGTCTTTCGCGGTGAAGAGACTGTCCTCTTTTTTTTGTTTCTTTCATTAATTTTCCCTTAACTTCTGCGATTTTTTTCAGCACACCTTCTGCTCGCTTTCCTGTAGGAATCTTTGATTTAGGTACTGTTGATCGAGTTTCACCTGCTAAATTGTAGAATAATATAATTGCTACGATCAAGTTTAATGCATTTCCATATCTAAAGCCTCGATATTCAAAGTGCAATTAAAATTTTATTAAAGAACTTTGCTTTTCAAAAAGCTCTGTAACAAAAATAAAGTAAAAGTAAATTCTACCTCCCCACGGACCTCCTAGAGCCAAGGCTTCCAATGGATAAGAAGCCTTTAGTTCCGAATGCATGAAACTCCCTTTTTTCGCTTTTATTTGTTTTTCCTGTAAAGTTCGTTGATCGTAAGATGTCAGCGTCTTCCCCTGTAAATCACCCCTAAGTGATTGAATGTCTTCAAAATCTTCTGGAAAAATTGAATCTGTATACATATCTGCAAGCGCATCATGCTTATTTTTCTCTCCTTTGGGTTTTAAATTTTCGTTTTCTTCAGTTTTTACTCGGTTGGCATTTGGTGTAAGAAATTTTCTGGCAAAATTTTGATCACTTTGCTGAAACCCTAACCTTTCTTGATGAATATTTTGGTTTGACTTCCAATCGTTACCAACTCCATCCGTTGCTTGCTGCATATCATTGTGAATAACTTCGTGGTTAACTCCATTATTTCCGTTTGCTGCGTTCATATCAACATGAATATTTCCAGAGGCTAGATCTCCCATTAAGTTTGGAAGATTATATTGCTCCATTCCCTCATAATTTGATCTTGGTGGTGTTCTACTTGCTGCTTCAACGTTCGGAAATTCATCTTTGTTTCTATGAAAAGAATTATCATTTAAATCTGCGTTAAGATTTGTTTCTGTGTTGGCGCGTGAATTATAAGTTGAACTTTCATCAAAAGATTTCATAAAGTTTGGATCTTTGTGAAAATCATTGTAATCATTTTGATCATAATTGGGGATTTCACTAGAAGGTTCAATTGCCTGTGACTTATCGAATAAGGGATTAATATAACCATTGTCAAAAGCTTTCATTGGTTCCATAAAGTTATTATTTTGTCCAGGTGAATTATATCCGCTTTGACTGCTTTTATGACCATTTTCAAAATTTAAGTTTAAAGAAGGCATGTCATTTCTGTTGCCTGCTACGTAATTTGGATTGTAACTTGTTGGATTTATGTAACTTCCCTGTCGATTTCCAATCATTTCATCAAGGTTATCAGCAACATTTCTGTCTCTTGTGGGACTAAAGGGTTCTACTCCAAAGTGTTTTTGATCAGTACTCATGTGAGCTTCTTTAACCAAAGGTTCATTTAACATTGTGCCGCTCGGAGGTCCGCTAAATCTTTCCGGAAACATTTTCATTAAAGATGGATCTGCATAGCCTGGCTCTAATTCAGAATTAATTTTATTTGGGTCATCTATAAAATGTTGATTATCTTCTCCTAATAACTTTGCACCACGCCTTCTTTGAGCAGATATTTTACCCAACATCCCATCCATTATTGATGCTGCTTTTTGCATGTCTTGATTTCCAGATATAAAGTCATTCATCATTTGCAACGCTTCTTCAGGTGTCACAGCATTTTGGCTTAATGCGCTGAGGAGGTGACCAGCTACAGGGTTAACAATAGGCCCTTGAGCACCGGTAGGATCAGACGGTGCATTATGAGTAGGAGTCGGGTCTGGTTGTTCTTGATGAGGTCCTTGCCCTGGGGAGGATGGAACTATATCACCTCCGACAAATACACGATCCGGATCTAAAAATTACCAAACCAGAAGAAAATCATCAATGGTCATTTCAACTAACTTAAAAAAAAAAAAAAAAATTAAAAAAATATTTTGTTCTACCTGAACCAGTTCTCGGAAGAGGAGAGTTATTTCCTTTTTCAACATTTTCCAAATTGTTTCCAATCATCATTTTCTGCTCAGGGGGTATAAGGTCTTTAAACTTTTCGCCGACTTCTCACCGAAAAACACAGAAAATTATATTTTCATCAGCAAAAAATTCAGCAAATTAAAAAAAAATAATAAATTCTAACGATAAAAAGTTCAAAAAAGCGTCGAAGCGTTGAAACAAACTTTATTTGTGCTTACGCATAGTAAGTGGCGGATCTACGTGCTCTTCTAAAGCATTTTCGATTCCATCAACCGGAATAGGATTTCGTGCTCCACCTTCCATTCCGTTTTTACTCACAGTAGTAAATCCTCCTGTATTTAATGGCGATTGGATGGAAAGCGATACTTGTTTATTGCTACCTCCTGGTGTTGTAGCAATCGGTAACTTTTCTGGCAAAATAGGATTCGCTTCATAACCTTTAATACTCTTGTGCTTTTTTTTATGTCTTGTTTGACCATTCTCATCTAGAAAAAAACATTATACTGCTGTAAGTTGCAGATCAACCTTATGATGTCTTAGTCCTATCTAACAAAAATATTACTGTCATTGCTTCAGTTTCTCATTTCTATAAATATGGAGAAAATACATTTTACTTCGTTTTACACTTTAGAAAAAAATCCTTTGTATGTTTCTTGTTAACTATAAAAGTAAATTCTAAAAATTTATATCAAATAATAACCACTCAGTTTCTTGGTCTTTTCATTCAGGTCCTCTTTCTAAAAGTAGAAATTGATTTTATGTTAAAATATTTTGTTAAAATGTTAAAATGTTAAATTGTGTTAAAATATTTTGATTAAAAAAAGAAAAATAGAAAAAGTTGATTAAAAGAAAATCGAAATGCCTTTTTTTTGTTTTTCTTTTCGTGCTTTCTTTTGCTTTTTGTTTCAATAATTTCGTCATCCATTGTCTCCTCTTCATTATCCTCGTCATCTTCATCATCAACGTTTTCAAATTCTTTGGCAACATCCTCCTCTTCCTCTTCCGTTTTTGGTGCCGGCTCCTTTTTTGTATCCTCCTTTGGAGTTTTAGAGTCTTCTTTTTCTACGCTTTCCCCAGGAATAAACTGAACGCGAACTGTTCCTGCTTTTTTTGGATTCGCAATTTTACTTCCATTTATAATTTCAATAGTTGCTTCGTCAGGTATAAACTCAACTTTGATGATGTCTGGTTTTTTTATGGAAGCAGAATTAACGGCAGATTTTTCTCTTTTTATTGCCGTGTAATCACTTGAAATTTTGTTTTTTAGTTTTGGTGTTTCTGTTGGCAACAGTGAGCTCTCTCCATCTTTTTTTGAAAGATTATTCTTAGTACTTTTTTGAGCTTCGGTTGACCCTGGATTTTTTTTCATTACATTGTCCTCTTGTTGGGATTCTCTGTCAGCAACAGTGTCAATGTTGTTGCTGGCAACCTTTTCAGTTGGTGGACTATTCTGATTGGTCTTCTTATTCTGGGATTTATTACTTTTATTATTAGCGTAGATTTTATGGCTCATAGCAGTTAACTTATTTCTAAAACTCAATGTGTCGTCATCATTTTTATTGCCTGTGTTCGTTTTTACTATAAAGTGTTTTAATTTCTGCAAATCTTTTTCTTCCGCATTTTTCATGTCATTCATTTTATTCTTACTTATGAATGTTTTGTAAGAAAAAGTTTTTTCTTTTCCTAAAGAAGTCGCTTCCACAAATGGAGAGGCTTTTTTTTTGTTATTGTTTGCATCGAACTTGTGAAAGTTTTCCGAATCAAAAGAAACTTCTTCAACCTTAACTTTTGGATTTTTTGAAAAGTTTTCTTTAGAAAATGATTTTCGCTCCGGAGGCGTGCTTTCATTTTCAGTAGTTCCATTACTTTCAATACCGATTTCAACGGTGAGAGCATTTTTTTCTTTTATGTCTCTTGCTACACCAGATTCGTTCTCTTCTGTTTCTGTTTCCAACCTTATCTTTTTATTTGATCTTCGCGGAACAATTATTTTGGCACTACCCAGCTCAACTATTGTATCGAAATCATGTCTCCTATTACTTGAATCTGAGAAGAAAAACAAAGATAAAATAGTTTTTTAGTTCTTATATGTATATATATATATATATATATATATATATATATATATATATATATATATATATATATATATATATATATGTATAATTTTATATGTATATTTTTTTATAGTTATAACTTATTTGTTAATAATATTTGTTATACCCTTTATTATCTTGCCTGCGTTATTTTAAGCTTTTTTAAACCGTTAACTACTCGCATGGGGTCTAATGGACCCCAAACACTTTAATATCGTTAAAAAACCCCTCTCAATTCATACTATTTTTAATGCGTTTAGGATTTAATTAAATTTTTTAACGATTTTAAAGTGTTAAATGTTAAATGGAAATATCCGGTGCATCCGGTGCGTCATTCCATTTTGAGAATGTTAGGACTTTTGTAAAAAAAGAGTTAAAACGTTAAAAATTAAAAAATTGACTTAAAAAGATATATTTCATATTTTTTAAGAAATTCTCACCATCTTGCTTTGAATCTTTAAATCTTCTTAGCATATTTGAAGTAATCGGAAAGATTTTTTTCCCATTGGGCAACTCTACTCCAACACTTAAGTGATCAGCCCCATCTCCTTTTTTTCCGATTGCTTCTAAATAATATCTTTTCCCTTTTTCGAGAGCAACTTTACGTGATTCTTGATCCGGTGAGCTGCAATATAAAACGTGAACAAAACAATTGCGCTATTTGTTTTCTGCGTATGTAAACACGAACTTAAAAATCGCAACTTATGATAGAAAAGCTTTATAACAATAAAACTATTAAATTTGTTTTTAATCCTTATCATTTTTTCATTTTATCTTATGTTTTAACCATTACAAAAAATATTTTTTTCATACTTTACATTTCGCACAAGCTTTAACACTTCCAAAAATTTCGATATTCGGGTAGAGAAGGGTGAATTCGTTACGGGGCGAATCCATTATTTTTGCTACTCAGCTTTGTTAATACATTGCAACGGAACTATAAAAATGTCTACTTATAGTTTCTTTGTTAAACATTAATAATTTAAATTTTTTTTTATTCTTTATGAGTAATATTTCGAAATGTAATTTTGTAAATATTTTTAAAACAATTTGCTTTTACTTTCTAAATATCGCGTGTGTAAAAATTGAAGTTGAAACAATTGTTTCATGTTTAAACTTTTGTCAATGAAAAATAAAATATTTATGTGATATTTTGCTAAGAATATTTAATTTAAGTTGATTGATCAATGTCAGTTTTAGAAACAAAATGATTTACTTTGCTCTGAAGTTTTCATTAAAATCATCTCATGATGATAGATTGCCTTCGGTCATATTAAGGATAACTTCCTCCTGTTAGATGTAATAATCCGGAGATGTAATGATCCGGAGAAAAATCTAAATATTTTAATTACGCCAAATTATAGAATATGGAGCACCATTTAAACAAAATGTTTTTTTAACAAAAACGCGCTTCAACGTCGTAGAAGCTGTGTCGAAGTTAAACACCGTCGGAATTTATTTACACTTTCCATGATGTAAAATGATAATGAAAATTTTCATTTATAAATTTTATGATATTATAAATTAGTGCAAAAAAAAGAAAAAAGCAAGTTAAGCATGCCGATAAAAGAAAAATATCTGTTCCTGAAACTTTACAGGAACTTTCAGACTGAGAGTCTAAAACCAAAAGGTTGACAAAAAGCATTCTTATTATTGAATAGTCACATAAGTCATTTAAGCAATTGAATTAACAAAACAGATGGAATTGACATATCATGTAGTCTACACGTCAAGAAAATCATAAAATAATTGTGGTCCAAGTACTGGGCTGGTTCCGATGACCTATTTTTGCTCTTTGCAATTTTCGCATCATTTTAAAAAGAGTATGGCCTGAAATTGTTATAGCTCCTCATTGTGGTTTGTATCTTCTAAGGATTTCTGCGGAAGTTTTTGAATACAAAAGACAGAAATGTACAATAAAGCAAATATTCAACATGGAAACCAGTTATTCAGTTATTCAATTAAAAAACAGCAGAGATAAAAAATTTGTATATGGAATAAAACAAATGAGATTGGTTTTAATGCTTGAGTTGGAATCAATTGGCATGAGAAGGATGTTTAGGATGCATGTGAAAAATTGTGTGCAATTGATTCATAAACGTCATGTAAATTCTCAAGGTGTAGTTATATGGTTTGGTTATTTGGCTTTATGTTGTAGTCATAAAATGTGTTCTTAAATTAGAGCAGCAGAACTGAGGAATTCGCCCCTTAAAAAACATATTTGCCCACATAACATAGTTATAAATATATCGTTTTATATACTAAATTATCATTTGAAGCCATTTTTATCCAATGAATTAACAAAGTAATGATTCTTGTTATTGAATTAACGCATCTTATCATTAGTTATTGCTTTTTTTTTTCTGAAATTACTCCATGTGTTTAAAATCTGACTAAATCACCCCGCTTTACCCTACTTTTGACATTTTAAAAGTATATTTAAAAAGCTACCGACAATAATTTATGTTTTAAAAATATATATGTTATTAACTTTATTATTGTAGCTTCCTGCGCATCTCCCTCGAATATAATTAGTAAGATACCGAGATATGGCATGCTGGGATATGACATAATATGGGTAAGTTGTAACGATGTTTAAATCACAAAACTATTTAAAAGTTTTTTTAAATTTTATCGAAATTCTTTTAAATTAAACAAGATAATATTAATTGAAATTACTTACTTGAAAAACTGGTTGTGGTCAGATGGTCGATGCTGTTTAATAATTTTATTACTTTCTCCTTCCATACCATTAAAACCAAGAAATACTTCACATGTTCCGCCGCAACTACTAAAGAATCGATATCCTCCGCTTATAGGCGCAAGAAAATAACCTGTGAACAATCAATTAGAAATTAAAAATAAGCGCTTGGATAGACCGCCCAAAATGAATAATGGATTCATTTTGAGCGTTCTTTTTTCCCAAAAATGGTGTCTATTTTCCCAGAAATGGCTTAAGACATCTTTGGGAAAATAGATACCAATTATTGTTTCGAAAAAAAAAAAAAAAAATAACAAAAAAATTTCCTCGAAGAAATTTAAAACCATATAAAATCGAGTGTTGATATGAAAATGATCATAAAAACTATGATATAATTATCGATAATTATCAAGATAGTTTGGTATAATTATCAAGATAGTTTGATATAATTATGATGGTCTATGACAACGTTCATGATCATTGCTATCAGCAAATCTTAATCTTAATATTCTTAACGTACCAAATTCTTTCTTGTTTATTACTGATAAAAATCAGTGATTAATATCTTGGTTGGTCAAACCTTCAAGTTTTAAAAATCGGACATTTTGATCACACCCATCTCTTAGTAAGTTCTTTAAAGCGAAAATAATGCAATTATTATTACTTTAATAAATGTTTAAATTGATGAATTTAGCAATATTGTTTTTGCTGTAGCAATTTTTGACTGATCCCTTCAAACCAATCATTGTAAATGGGGGTAGACTACTATTGCTTAAAATTGACAGTTTTCTAATGTCAAACATGATATAACTCAGAGCATCACGTAATGTTACATTAAATGCAAAAAATTGTTGTTTACTTTGGTTTGTACATCAAAATGTGGATTTTAAGTCAAAAGAATATAAGTATCCATCATTTATGAAGACCTGTGTGTCTGACAGATCACAGGAATGTTATTTATTTTATGGAAAATAATATTTGATCAATTTATTATAAATCATAAAATAATTTTTTACTTAAATATTTTGTAAAAAAATATGAATCGTTTATTTTACTTTATCCTTACCAAGAACATCATATATCAGTATCATCGTATATTACGCACCAATCATAATATCGCCTCACTACTCAACGTCGGCTCCACATTTTTTAGAGATTTTGAAGGGCAACAGAGGTGGAAGTTTGAAGACACGGACACAGAATATAAACCATCAAAGAATGAAAGGTAAGTTTGACCAGATAACTTTTTTTTTTATGAAAACCTACGAAATGAAAGGTAAGTTTGACCAGATAACATTTTTTTTTATGAAAGTCTTGTAAGTGAAAGCAAAATTCAAGAAATGCAATGACTGAATTTAGCATTTTTACTTACAAGGCAATTGTCCGAATTAAATTTTTTTTTGTGAAGATTGCAATTGTCAAATTTATGTTAACAGAGAACTTCAATAAACCAGCAGGTGAAAAATATGTTAATGCCGTTTTTACCTGATGAAAAAGAGGTGAAGATAAGCAATAAGAGATGAAGATATGAATTTTTATTTGAAAACCTTTCAAATTTCTGATGGAAGAAACTGTCTCTGATCAATAGAGATAAGTATAAGCTCTACAAATTAAAA
This sequence comes from Hydra viridissima, assembly GCF_058129835.1. Classification (NCBI taxonomy): domain Eukaryota; kingdom Metazoa; phylum Cnidaria; class Hydrozoa; order Anthoathecata; family Hydridae; genus Hydra; species Hydra viridissima. The sequence continues at coordinate 10,235,069 of NW_028324309.1, forward strand.
ATTTTGAATTAAAAAATTCTCATGAACTTCAATTAAAAAAAAAAAAAAGGATTCTACATAAAGAGAAAAACGACGCAAAACAAGTCAAGAGTACTAGAAATAATACTAAAGTAACAGCTCTCGATTTAATGATGGTGTTTCCAACACCACAATGTTATTACAAAAAGCAACTTAAAAGTGTTGTGTGTTGCACAACGTTTGAACTGTACACAATATACAAGCAAAGAACAGCTCAATAGTTTGCCTTCCACACTGTTCTGAACAAATAGTAAGTTTACTTTATTAAAAAACGTGTGTTTATCGACAAGTCAGTTGCTTCGCAAGGATCTTGCGGTCCTTGCGAAGCAACTGACTTGTCGAAAAACACACGTTTTTTTTAAGTACTACTTTATTCTATTTTTAGGTTTTATACAATTCTTTTTATTTTTAAATATGTCACTATAAAAGGTACTCAAACTTAGAGCTGGTTGCCTTTTAAAAGTTGCGTAAATTATTTGTAAACCACTTATAATTGTGTAGATGTTGCATTGATGAGTGGTTGACATCCTCTATCTTTTTTATAAATATAAATATAAAGGGTTCTTTCATGGACAATGCTTATCTAAGTTACTTCGTTTATCTTCAGAGGTGAGGATGGTATGATGAACAAACAATTGAGGATCAATCATTTTCTTGAGATTGTTCAACCAAGATTTAAGATCAATTCCTAATCCGTTACCAGCAGATGTTCATGGTAGCCATATTTGTATTATTTAGTGAAAGCGAGTGGCAATCTGATTTTGTTTTTATCAGAGTGCGATATCAAAAAAAGCAAAATCAAAAATAATTTATACAAAAGAGCCACAAGAAAATAAAAACAATAACTAGTCCTGGTCAATTTTTAATATCTGCAAAACGCTAAAGTGGTGAATATTGCCAGATTACTTATGATATTTTCTGTTCTATGACCATTTTTGTTTGAGCTTTACAATTGAAGAACACAGTTTCAAGGATCCTGTAAGATGCTACTGCTTCATGAGCTTCATGAGTTTCATGATCTTGTGTTTGCACACCAATTTCATAATTAAGATAACTGGTTAGAAAATAAATTTTTTATCCTGGCATATTTAAAAAAATATTATTTGAAGTACTTGCTATGCACATGATCAAATAAAACTCTTTTTAAAACTCTTTTTAAAAATTTTTTAAAAGTTTTTAAAAAGAGTTTTAATTTTGTATTTTATTTACTTTGTTGCTAATTTTACACTCCGCATTATTTTTATTTATTACATTATAATTATTATTATCAATGAAATTATTATGCAATGAATAAATCGTAAACTTCTCATGAAAATATTTAAGCCCTCTTTTTGTATGAATCTTGTTTGGAATAGCAATCTAAACTTTGTTACTTGGCAGCAACTAAGAATAAAACTTGATGCACAACCATCAACTTCCTAATGTATACCAAGAATTTATTTGTCTGTTAAGGCTCCGTATAATAGCTGTCTAATGTGTACGTTTTTTTGTTATCTCGAAACCTTGAATTTTGAAGATTTTTTACAGCAGTATGTCAGTTTTTGTGCATCTCAAGGTTTTTAAAGCAATTATTAAAAAATCAAGGAGGAGTCAACTATGGTCATGTATTCAAAACTAAATAAGAATCTAAAGAGAGAGAGAGAGAGAGAAAAAAAAAAAAGTTTAGGAGAATGTGCAACCTTTTATTCTTTGTCCAGTCTCTTCTAAAGTTGTGTCCGTTGGAGCATCAAAAGTTTGAAGAAACGTTACAAATGTGGGTTGATGAGGAAACCGTGAATCTGCAATTAGATTTTGGAGGGAACTTCCGTGCACGTCTGACCACAACTCTCTCACCACACCTATTTAATGAAAGCAAGATTTATGTTTGTTTCCCCCTCATAAATTTATAGATCTAACAAGTCTTACGATTGATTTTTTTTACGCTATTTTATAACATTTTACTTTAAACAACATTTTGGCTCTAAATAAAATAAAGTTTCTAAAGATTTTAAATGGTCATACGACACTTGGTCATACTATAGGAAAACTCACCTATGCCATCTCGCTCGCTTTTCACTACAGACAACCACATAAACAGAAGTACAATTATTTGATTCATTTTGATACAAAAACTCCTTCCCTTGTCATGTTGCTATAAATATGTCATTTTTAATTTTGTCTTTTTACGCTTACAAGAAATAAATATTATATTTGATGTGGATTTATTAAAAAGGTCTCTGTTGCTTTCTCAGCGGCTCACTTTGGTATGCAACTCAAACTGAGCTCAATCAAGTGTGAAACCAAACGCGTGTTGAAAAATGACATCTCGAAGTTTTGTTAAAAATATTCAAAGGAAAAACAAAAAAAAAAAATTGTTTTTGAAGCTGTTTTAATATTTGAAGAATGTATAACACATGTATTAAATATACAACATTCCATTATTCCCGTTTTGTAAGCGTACCACAATTTTCTTTAAATATATTTTCCAGGTATTGTTTGGGAGGTTGCGTTTAATCTAATCCGAGCGTCGAAATTTTAAATTTGCTGAAAACAAATAAATTATTCTGTTTAATTGACGGAAGACGATTTAGTTTAAAGATTAGAATTCCAATTTATTCACTTTTCGTCATAATAAATCGTAATAAAAGTAAATTTATTCTTTTAAAACGGAATAGATTCTTCCTTTTAAATGTCAGTTGTCATTTCCTTCCTTATCGTGTTAACAGCGTGCGGATTTTCTTAACTAGAATTTTTCTTAATACCAGTTCGGATTAATGATTAAATTGTTGATTAATTATTAATATTGCATTTGTAGATTTGAACTTAAGTATCGCGTTGTTTGGATTACTTTTTTATTTTATCAAAATTTGTTTGGATTACATTTTTATTTTATCAAAATAAAAAATGTAACCCAAACAATGCGATAAATTATTTGATTTTTGTTGGGTTTTTTTTTTTAAATTAATTCTAGGAAAAAGCAGTGCTCCTATCAACATGTTTCCTATTAACTTGCAAATGGGTTGATAGCAAATATCTAAGGTCAACTTAAATTATATGTCGTTTTTGTTCGTTAATGCCTTTAGTTTTGAAAAGTTTGAGGGAGAAATGAAAGAGAAAATAGCGAAACAACGGGAAAGTTAGCGAAACAGTTAATTAATCTTTTTGTCAGTTCGATCGAAAATCAGTGCCAATCAGTGAAAATCAGTGCAAACTAATTGTAAGTCAGATTAAATTAAGCAGTTGATTGTTTCGACTATTAATTTATGAATTAATAGTTAGAATTAATGGTTACAGAAATTTAATAAAAAGTGGTGATCATAGAAATAGAGCACCTCAAAAGATTTTCTTTTAACTGCATTTTATAGTGTGTTTCTAAGTTTAATTCTAACTTTAATGGTATTTCTTATGATAACTTACATAACCTACAAGTTAGAACTTGAATTATTGTTAGGACGTAAATACGACAATTTAGCAATAAAAGTTTTTATTGTCAACTTTCGTTGTGTGGACGTGCTCAATAAAATAGCTCATACTAGTGGAGAACCCCATTTATTATCAAAGACTCGCTAAAGAGTTTTTCAATAAAACTCTTAAGCGAGAACTGGAACAAGTCATTTTAAATATTACATTTAATTTACATTTAATTTTCTTGTTTGCAAAAATGTTCATGAATAAAAATATATTCATTTGGAAAGACGTTCAATGAGTTGATGAATCCAAGTTTAATCGCTTCCAGTCGAATAAGAAAGTATATGTTACGCATCCTATAATAGCAAGAAAACAACTCATCTTACACTCCAAAGACAGTGGAGCACGGTGTGGGTAGTATTAAGGTTTTAGAAGTTATGTTCTGGCATCGTGTATCGGTCAGCTGATAATAATTTATGGAATTTCTGAACTTAATGGAGCCGTGTGCAGATATTAATACTTGGATTTTAATTCAAGACAACGACCCAAATCATACTGCGAGATTTGGAAAATCTTGGCTTAAGGAAAATAAAGTTAATGCTCTAGAATGGCTACCCCAAAGTTCCTATCTGAATCCGATCGAGACTATTGGCACGGTATTGTGGTGGCGTTACGAGATAAAGAAACCTCAAATTTTAATGAGTTTTTTTTGGGGGAGGGAACTTAACAAATCTGGAATGTCACTCGATGTTAATGGAATGTCGAACGATGTAAAAGTGGACTTTTAAAGAGAATTTTTTTTTGTTTGGTGATTCTATGACCACAACTTCTTGCTGTATTTTGTAAACTTTTCAATGATTATAGATACACTTCATTTAAAAATTATATATATATATATATTTTTAATGATTTATAGGTAATATATATATATATATATATATATATATATATATATATATATATATATATATATATATATATATATATATATATATATATATATATATATATAGACAGATAGATAGATAGATAGATAGATAGATAGATAGATAGATAGATAGATAGGTATATACATATATAAATCTCATAGTTTTGTAATTCTAACATGGTTGTTGCATATATCGATTAGACCACTTCTTCTTCTTCTTCTTCTTCTTCTTCTTCTTCTTCTTCTTCATATTTAGCTCTTTTTTAAGCTTCTTATAGAGTTTACTTGGACTTGATTCTTCGTCATTTCAAACAATTAGATTATATTCAAATCTGGTGATCGATTATAAAAAATCTGGTGATTTGATAATTCAATCCATGTAAGAATATCATAAATAACCATTATCTTTATTTGATTATTCTTAGCCATTTGATGATTGCTTTTTATTGCCTCGTTTGTGGATTGTGATTGGTAGATGTAAGAGTAATTTCATCCTTTTGCAAATTTTCTTTAAAAAAAAAAGATCTTTGTTAAAAATTGTTTGTGGCCACTGAATAAAATAAAACTTGTAAAATTTATGCCCCATTAAACTTTCAATATTATACCTACAATTTCAACTTGCAATATCTGCAAACCTGCAAGAAAAATTTTAATAAACTAAATGTTTTCATTTATCAAGCGGCGTAGGTTTTTAAAATGGAATTAGTGCTTTCTTTAAAAGACCAAAATTTTTCTCTTGAAAAGTTTAAATAGAAAGGAAAGAAACTCAACAGAAAAAACCAAAGCCCAATGTTTAAACTGAATATATCAAACTGAATATTTCACACGTGAAACTAAATGTTCGCAAAGCATAAGATTCAGAAGAAATAAAAAAAAACTTGAAACAGAAGCTTCAAAAAAACTCATTCAAGTTTTATCCAAAAAAATATACTCATTTTAGCTACATAAAAAAATATACTCACTAGTTCAAGTTTTATTAAAAAAAAAAACGCAACGTTAAGTAATAAAAAGTTAGAAATCAAAAAAGTTATTTCTACGTTTGTTATTTTTAGCTGCTATTTTTAGCTGTTATTTTTAGTTGTTATTTTTAGTTGTTATTTTTAGTTATTTTTACGTTTCGCCGTTAAATACTTGAATATAAGTAGTATAATAAGTTATATTCAAGTATTTTTCTCTGCGATGACTTTGGATTTTTGTTGCAACCTAAGCTGAAAAAAAAAAAAAAAGGAGGGGGGGGGGCTTCTACCTGTCTTTTCATGTCTTCAATTCAAGGGATTACGTAGCAGGGTTTATTGTCGGAAAATTGTAAAACAAAATTAGCTTCAAATTCAAAATTAAAGGAGGAATCTAGATGGTCCCATAGAAGTCCAAGAGGACTAAGATTTGGATTTTATGACAATATTCTTCGACAGGAATAATTTTTGAATAGATTTTGCTTTCACCATTCGCCAAAGGTTTTTACGGATTAAATAAAAACTCTCGTTTAAAATACCAAAGATCAAATTGATAAGTGCACTATGTAATCACGAACAATTTTATCTAATAATAGGCTCATTTTTAAGACCCTTTATAGCGACGGAATGTTTTGCGATTTTAAGTTGGCGCTTTTCAATAACGTAACAGAAGCGTTGCTCCAACTAACTGAACGCCATTTTGTTTACTATCATTAACTCAATACTATCTTTTCTTTTCCTAACACGATCATCAGTGAACTGTAGTTGTTTGATAGTCTAAACTTTTTAAATAATATTTCTTTTGAAGACCATTGTGAATTATTTTCGCCAACAATGATTGTAATATTAAAGTGTAGTTTCTAGAATGTTTGAAGAAATAAATTTTTTAAACTTTTATTAACATTTAACATTTTATATTTAATGGTTGCTATTGAAATATCTAACAATAATCTTGTAAAATGTTCTTTTTTAAAAAAATGGATGAATGTTAAAGGAATATATAAAAAAAGACTTTTTCATTAACTTTACTAATATATATATTTTAAAAACTACACACATAAATATTTTTTCTTCTATAGTTTAACACGTTAATAAATTATCTACAAAAATTTATATATACATAAATAAATATCTGCGTATATTCCAGTCGTATAAAGTCTGTTTCATTTTCGTTGCATAAGTTTAGTTGTTTAAAAAGCTGCCAACTTTTCATTACGTAACTTTTCATCACGCAATTCTTCTTTACATAACTCTTCATCTCGCAATTCTTCTTTACTTATTCTTTAAGTGATTATTTGAAATAGCCATAACGTTCATTTTGCCAATTTACTTAGTTTTTCAAGTCTCTTTCCAGAACAACCTAACATGCAGTTAAGTTTTGAATATAAGCACATGGCCTTTTGCTCGACATTTTCACACGATGCATCGCAGAGGTCGTAAGCACCACTACATTCACTTTCGCAAGTGAAAGCTGGTTTGGTAAATACACAGCCTAACAACAGTAAAAGTGAAATGCCAATAAGCAAGGTTCCTTTGATTTCCATTTTGACTTATTGATTATTTAATTTTTTAGCCACCGCACGAATCTATCTCTCTGAAGTTCTTCTGACTGATTATAGGAAAGTGGCCTTTTTATATCAGAGCTATAACCGGATTTATGTGTCATTAATGAATGAACACAAAGTATCAAGGTGAGCAATCGATAAGTTATCTTAAAAGAATCAAATTGACAACAACAAAAGAACGTCATTGAAGAATTGTCATTGTTATAGAAAATTCACCAGAAGGTCGGAATAACACTGTTTCATAACGGCATTGATAAAGATGACTCCAACGCACTTTTTTGAACTTTTTATAAAAGCTATGACAACAATAATATGCGGTTAGTTCAGTAACAAATAAAGATTGCTTCTCTTATTTGCTTTTTTATATAATCAACAGTTGATGTCAAATGTTTAAATTTTAAAGTCATCCTATGATCAGACGTTTTTTTATCAACAAAAGTTTTGGTCGTTTGATACCAGGGACACGGTTTTTGTAAACAACAAAAATCAGTTTTTAATACAAAAAATTTTAAATAATTTTCTTATTGATCTGTTGTTGTTTGCAGCTTTATAAAACCTTTACGAGAAAATTTTTTTTAACCTTCACCAAACAGAGGTTATTGCTGCTATTGACATTCCATAAACAGGGCATTATTATTTGGAAAATTCATTAGAAATACCGAAATGGATTACTTATAGAAATAAAAATTCAATTTGAAATGCAGATTGTCTATAAGATTTTATGGTGAACCGTAGTCTAGTATCTTACAATTAAATGCGCAAGAGAAAAATAGGAGATTATTGTAAAAAACGTCATCTCGAATACCAGCTTAAGCGCCCCTCTATGCATGTAAAATAGACTAGTCAGTAATTATGATATAAGAACTTAAATTTACAAAAATAGAAATTCTCAGTTATGTTACTGTTATTTGAGAAAGTGTTATTTGTTTGACTATGAGTAATTTTACATAGTAAATGTATATAAACATTAACTTGAGTCTTTTTCGTTGAAACGCTGCAGACTGTTTAACACAACAATTCCAACAAAGAGCTTTTCTAATTACCATGGAAACAAAATAAGCACGTTGCATTACCTTGTATTATTTAAATAATTATTGTTTTTTTACTAATTTTTTTTTTTTTTTGTAACCAAAAGGTGCTTTCAAAGAAAAAACTTTGAATTTTTGTAAACTTAAAAAGCAATTTATTTTTTTACGCGATTTTTGGTAAAAGGTTATTTTTTTAGCGGGATTTTCAGGGAAATTTACTTTGTTTTGGCAGTTTTCATCTTTTAGTAATTTAAAATGGATTCTCCAGATATCCGAATAATTTAGGAAACAATTAAGAAAACATTCATCAAAAAGAAATTTAAAAATTGATACTGTATTAGAAAGTTTTTAATGTTTCATTCTGTAACCAAATGTAGAAAACCTCGCAATTATTTCTTTCAAATAGTGTTTAACGCTGCTTTGCTACATAATTGCCAGTTTCCATTTTCTTTTGTATCGTATTCCGAGACTTTTACCATACCATATTGAATCATTAGATTGCGTATTGAATCACTAAATTACATATTGAATCACTAGCTTGCATATTGAATCACTAGATTGCATAACTTTTCAAATCTCTTAGTTTACAAAGTTTTTTATAAACAAGTGTTGAGATTGCATCATTTGGACATTCGTGACTTAAAAAGTCTTTCTATTCTCAAATTGACCTCGAATTTCTAAATATTGCTAACTTTTAAAGCTGTTTAGCTAAATTGCCTTTTTAGTATAAAGTTATTTTGTATATTTTATAAAAGTTGTTTAAGTACATAAGTTTTGTAAAAATTTCATAATTTTTTTCAAAAACTGTATTTCCTCCAATAACGCTTTTCTAAGAATCCCGTATTTGACTTTTTAAATTTAATCTTATACAATTGTGGGTCAAATAAACCCGAAAAGGTGTTAAAATTTTTATTTTTTCTCAAAATTCAGACTTTAAATGTTTTTCCCTTTTTTCTATGGAAACTTAATTTTGAACGAAGTTAATCTCATTTTGTTTTCACATATTTTTATTGTTTTTTTTTTTAATCATGTCTAATCTTAACGCTCGTGAGAAACATAAAAAGTGCTCGATCAAACTTCAGAGAACAAGTTATGTCGAGGAACATTCCGTAAACAAAACAGCGCGTAGATTTTGAATTCCTGCACCAAAAAAAAAAAAAAAAAGAATTGCTCTCTACACAGTTCTCATTGACCTTTCTAATCAGTTCTCCTCGACCCCTCTACACAGCTTTCACCGACCTCTCTACACAACTCTCCTCGACCTTAGAAAGAATTTGGTTTTTAGTTTTTTTTTTAAAAGTTAAATATTTCATCATATCATTGGCGTTTTTTAAAATCATTTATGAACTGTTTGCTAAATTCGTTTCACAATTTTTTTAAATTTAAAAAAAGTTGAGCGATTATTTTCATTGCGAAATAAAATTTTGTTATTAAATTATAAGTAATATTAGAATTTGTATGAATATAGTTATTGAACTAGTTTTACTGTATAATAAATGAAAATGAATACTTAACAACAAATATTTAAATTGAATTATTTAACGGCTTTATTAATTAAAAAAGAATAAAAAAACACCCCCTCCACCTTGAACATTTCTTGATGCACCCCCTGCATCATACAAAAGAAATCATTGAGTACCAGAAATTTGCATGCAATGATCTCCAGGTCTTTTTTTCTGATGATCGCCTAGTCTTTTTTTATGATGACTAACAAATCATTTTTCCTCCCCAAAACAGCTGATAATAGTAAATCTCTTTGAATATGGTCTTAAAGGTTGTATATAGGATCGATTGCGTCTTTAAACCTCGAATTTAAATGCATTACTTTGTAAACTTATGAGACGTAATTATTTTAAATTAGGATTTTTCTTTAACTAAGTTTAAATGAGAGTTGTGGGATGAATTGTTTAAAAACACTAATGATATAGATGTTTGTCCAACAGCCCGCATAGTGTTCTTTGTTTTCAGATTATGCTTCGTAAATTAACATAGGATCTTAATAATGGACGATCAGATAAAAAAGATAACCCCTGATGTAACTGCATCATAAAAAAAGATCTGACATCAGTTTTAGATTAAGATTAAAGAGATGGATCGATATTATTTACCTGCTTGAGCTGCAGGTTCTCAGGGGCAGGTCTTCTTTGATACAATAGGTATTATCATTATTATCACTGTAAAATGGTGAGCATGGAAAATTTTCTGTAAATAACAAAATTTTAATTAAAGACTTTCATAAAAAGAAATTCAATGTCTTATTCTGATTTCTTTAAAACTGTTATTAAATCTTTTTGGCCTTTAAGGAGGTTGTTTTTTTTTTTTGTTTTTTTTTGTTGAACATGTAATGTCTTGTTCATCATTTCTGGTTGGAACATTTAACATCTCGTTCGTCCCTTCTGGTGTTTCTTCAACTTAACATCTCGTTCGTCCCTTCTGGTGTTTCTTCAACTTAACATCTCGTTCGTCCCTTCTGGTGTTTCTTCAACTTAACATCTCGTTCGTCCCTTCTGGTGTTTCTTCAACTTAACATCTCGTTCGTCCCTTCTGGTGTTTCTTCAACTTAACATCTCGTTCGTCCCTTCTGGTGTTTCTTCAATTGCATACGGAGTTAAACAATGCGATCTAAGTATTTTTTTCTAAATTATATTACAATGCGTAATGCATAATTTTGATCATACAAGAATTTTTTCTCATTTTAATTCCAATTAAGTATTTACTCGCAGCACTCATTTGCAATTTAAATAAACGCTTTAAATTTGCCAAAGTAAAAATTAGCAAAGTTTCAAAAGAATATAGTTTTAGAATTGCAATATTGAACATTTACAATTATGTTTAACTAACACTTCAGTGTCATTACTAAAAATATTGAAAATATTGAAACTGCAATGTTAAAATTTCGCGCAATTATATCATTGTTACACTTCGGTCCAATACTGCGTCTATATTATTATTACGCCGTGGTTCGGTAATACTGAAGATCTAGCAAAAATATTTACCAAAACAAAATTGTCAAATCACTAAAACTGACTTTAAACCGTCCTATTTTATTTCTTTTTTTATTTTTGTCGTTTTTTTCTCTAAAATACAAAATTAATGGACAGCTAATAAAGCGGTATATTTTTATAGATTAATAAAATACCAGAAAAACAATCCAATTTTGTCTGAAGCAGAGGTAAAAATTTAAAGTAAAAGGAAAAATTTAGAGTAATTATTAAGAGTAAAAATATTTTTGCAATTAAAGCTTGAATACAGCAAACCAACAATTTCAATTTGGTAAACATGTAAACATATCGTAGCTTCATTGTTTCATTTTAATCACTTCTTAAAAAAAAATTAGCTCAGCTCCAATTGTTTCCGTTGGAAGTGTATTAAAGAGAGATTGCCTGAAGATTAAAGTATAAAGTATTAATTAGGTATACGAATTTCGAACCCCATCTATAATTCTGTAACAACGGTTTATTAAATAATATAAAATATAAGCGTTTTTAATATAAAATATAAACGTTTTTTTGTGTCGTTTTATTTTATTTTTTTGGTAAAGTTAATCTTCAAGTAACTTGGTTCCATATTATATTTGCATAGATTATATTGAAAACTAAAAAGAACAAGAAATACTTATTGGACCTACAGTTTGCATGGAAATAGCGAGATGAACAGCAAAATGCGTCATAAACAGACTATAAAAGTTTATAGCGTAGGCTAGCGTGGGAACGAATTGATATAGCGTATTTGTATCAAGATAGATTTTCTACTTAGTAACTTTGAAATTGAACAGAGGATTGCGTTCATCCTGATTACAATTGTAGCAATCATGACGGTGTTACATACTCTCCAATAAAACTTTTTATTGAGAGTTGGTTAGAACAGCTTAGAAACTTACTTTAGTAATTTTGTAACTTAGTTACTTGCTTTTGTTCTCAAAATGTTTAGAAAAAAAAATGAACCGTTTACAAACTACGATAAAAGTAATTCTTATGTCTTTTACAGTGTAATATTAGTTAACATTGAGTTTTGAGACGTAAAAAAATGGTCTGTAGCTTAAAACTCTGACCGTAACATTAGTAAAAACGTTACTGGTTCGAACATGCCCAAAAACCATCATTTGAGACCATATTTAAGTGTAATCGAACAATTAAAGAACGGTTTAAACAAGATTTGAACTTCGATTTAAACTCTGTAACAAAAATTTTAAAAACTTAAACTAATTGAATGATTAAGTATCGTCTGTGTTTACATATACGAATTTCATTTTTTTTTTTGTTATTATCATTTAGTTACAAAATCTTCTAATCATTTAATGTCAATTTAAGCATTTCTATTTTTTTAAGTTTATGCTCAAAATTGAATCGAGCTGCAAAAAATGTCTGAACGCGACTTTAGAACCAAATATACGAAGAGGCTTTTAATTAGCAATTTACATATATTTTTTTAGGATTTTCTTTAATCAAAATAACAAAATCAGAAACAAAGAGTTTTCATTATGCCATCTTCTAAGCCTTTAATACTTTAGCTGTTTCTCTATTCAGTTTAGCATTTTAGCAGCTCTCTACTCTGTATACAAATGAAATTAAACTGTCGAATTGTTTTTTTAACCTTGCGAAACGTAAAACGAAAAAAAAAAATTTGATTGTTTAACTTCTTCGGTGAACATAGTAGAAAACCAGCTAATGTATTAAAGAGTTTCAAAATTTATTTTAGGCAAGAATGATGACCACTACCGGAAATGGTTTGCAAAAGAGGTACAGGAATTGGCAAGTTAATATTAAAGTTTATGCAGTCAAATTCAAGGATATTTTCTGGGTTCTGCATGAAGATTTCTTTACTAGTATTGTTGGTTTTTCAATTTTCAACCATTAATGATCCCCATTACCTTAATTTAGCATAAGATGTAACAAATATTGAACAACAGACTTTAGCATTTTTTTTTTGAATTTGTTTATAACTTTTGTATTAATCGTTTTGTAAAATATTTTTTTTATTTTTGTAAATTATTTTTGTAATTTTGTTTAATTAATAACACTTGAAATCTTGAATGGTACTTGTGCACTCTTTGCATATGATGCGCGATACGCTTTCTTTTATTAAGTAAGAAATTTGTTATTACAGTTTTAGAAGGAGTATGTAAATATATAATTAAAAATACCAAAGTTTCTCTTTAGAGGCCAATTTTCAAAATTTTACTTTACGCAACTTAGAAAAACAATTTTTGATTAAGCTAAAAAATTCTAACTTGCCACGCCTAACGCTAAAATTTGAAAATTTGAGCCAATATTCTATAGTTCATAACATAGGAACGAGAAGTGGTTCTGACCAGGGCCGGTTTAAGGATTTTTTTTGTATATGCGAGATCAAGGTTTGGCGCCCCTTATTATAAAAAAAAGTGTAGTCCTTTAAAACTCTAAAAAGTATTTTTAGGGCTTAATATTTTTTTAAGTTTTTAAATAATAAGATGAGTATATTTGTATGTGATTGTTTCTTAAAAATTAAATGAACAATCAAATATATTTTAGTAGAGTAGGTTATATAATTAAACCAATAATTTTTCACAACAGTTGTAATAAAAAAAATCAAAATACTATGGTATGGGTATCATTAACTTATCATAAAATGTCTTTTCGGTAAATTGCACATACTTATTAAAACCCCTAGAATACATTACAAACATAATATCCTATCAAATGTTTACTGTACATTACTTAAAAACTGAATACATAATTGAAAGCGCCGTAAAATTAATTTTTAAACAAAGAAATTAACAAAAAGATATATATATATATATATATATATATATATATATATATATATATATATATATATATATATATATATATAAACATATTGTCAATAAAACTATCCAATGGAAAAGTAAATATCATACTTTTTATGAACTAATAAATAACCCTAACAGTAAAATTTTTTGGTAGATTAATAATACAAAGTGACATAAAAATAATAAACATCGTAAAATTACTTTTACAGACAATGTAAATAGCAAATCTAACATTGTATTGAGTAATAAATTTAAAAAGTTGTAAAGCCTTTAACAAACAAAATGCTTTTAAAAACTTTTAGAAACAAACTTTTCTTGCCTTAACTTTAGCAAAGTCTTTTAGAAATGAATCGATTTCAATTGTACTCAGAACCTGGTGTTCAATTGCTAATGTGGCCATCCCACTAAGGCGGTCCTGAGAAAGAATCGATCGAAGGCAATTTTTGATAATTTTCAATTTAGAAAAACTTTTTTCTCCACTGGCCACTGATACGGGGAGGGTTAGAAAAATTCTCAGTGCTACATACACATTGGGAAAGATGTCAATCAAGCGTTTTTTTGTAATATAAGACAATGTTGTTTCGGGGCAGCTATCGTTTGGCAACATTGGAGCTAAAGTTACAATTTCACAAAACAGTTCATTCCCATTGATATCACTCTTGCCATCAGATGTCAAAATGGATTGCAGGTTTTTGCACTTTTCTTTAATTGCATATGTTTCATTGCAGATTTTTGCTTTTTTCTTTAATTGCATATGTTTCATTGCAGGTTCTTGCACTTTTCTTTAATTGCACATGTTTCACATTTGTCTATTTTTTTCAAGTTTTGGAGGAATTCGAAATGTTTGCTTTGATTTTCCATCAGTTCAAATCTTTCTGACAATGAATTATTTGCAGTGTCTAAAACTACAAAAAAGAAATTTACTTTGAAAGACTCTTTTGCCGACTTCACAGGTTCATCTTTGCTTTCATAAGAAAATTGCCTTTTGATGTTTCTTGGCCTAACCATTACTTCATCAGAGAAATTTGGATCAATGTCCAGTTTTTCGGCTAGTTCCTTTGCATCTGTAATAACATTATTCAGTCCATTTTCTGATCTCAAGTTCTCCAAAAAATACTTAACACTTTCAATTAGTTTCAAAGCGCTCTGCAAATCAACAGTTTTAAATCCAAATTAAAACTTAAAAAAAAAACGAAAAAATAAAAAAACGTTAGATTTGCCTGCGCGGCGCCCCAGGAAAGCCGGGGTCCTATGCGACCGCATAATTCGCATAGACCTTGCACCGGCCCTGGTTCTGACCGAAAGTTTGAAAGTTTCTCTTTTCTTAATTTAATTAACAACTGTCAAATTTGATCTTTATTTGCCTGAGATTCAAATGAATGATTTTTTTGCTCCAAAATAAAGTATTTATTTTGTATATTTTTCAAGACCACTGATAGAAACTTAGGCCTAGGAACAACGGTTTTTTTGGGGCTCCTAAACAATGAACAATAAACTTCTACCCTTGTTGAAATATTTCTATTGAATTTCATGAATCTTTTAAAATATTTGCAAAAAGAAAAAAAAGTTGCTGATGTTTTTTTGTCCGCTTCAGCACTTTGTCTTTCTGTAATAACCAATATAGTGGTGACATGATGATAGTGGTGTCTTAAAAAACCATAGCAGTTAACTCGCTCAGTAAACTAAGTTGAATTTAGAGAGACTGGTCGATAGAATTGTATCAAGTACAGATTTTCTTTTTTCATGAGCTTTTTTTTTATCAAGCTTACAAACAATAACACCAAGTGTTTTATTTAAAAATGTCACAAAGTTACTCACAGCCAGCTTCTCTAATGACACAATAGTTTCCTTACTATTGTCGTGGATAAACTCTTCTGCAATTATGTCTATCCCTGTTTGGATGAGTGAGATAAGTGACTTACCTGATGCTTTTTCCGATTATATAAAATTACATTTTTGCTTTAATTCACAAATTTTGTTGTTGCTGTTGCTGTTGTTAATATAATTCGTTTTGAAGTTCAATAAGTAAAGTAAATTAAATCATTTAAATAAGGATTGGGTTACCCCATGCAATACCTATCTACCTAATTTTCAACAGTAGACATTTACCATAGTTTTCCAAAATCAAAATTGCAAACAACTCTCTTGAAACTCTTTTCTATAACTACAGGTGTAAAATACTCTTTTATAAATTAAAATATGATGTTAATCTGGCTGTTGCTTTAGTTCATTTTTCTCGGCATTAAATCTCTTGTAGTCAATATTAATGCATCATTTTCAAATGTAAACTTCAACTTATTTGAGGCACGTAAAATCTTAACAAGTTTGATTACTGTAGCAATGGTGTGAAACAATCAGAAGGCCCAGTAAGTAGATTGATTACTAAGCTATGGTGTGAAACAATCAGATTTGTTAATAGCTTAGTAATCAATCTATTTACTGGACCTTTTTGTTATGTTATCAGGAAATATCTGATCAATGTTATTAGGACTCAGCAATTTCTTAAGCTGTAATTTCAACTTTCCTGCATTAAACTTTTTTCATTTAAACATAAACTGTATGACAACTGAGATGAGAACATGACAAGATAAACTGTGAAACCTCTTTTGTTTGCAAACATCTGTTTTATTAATTTGAAAAAAAAAAAAAAAAATTGTTTCGCTATGCACTCAAATGGGGAAATTTGTTTGATTACCCTCCAAAAGCTAATTTTTTTTTTTAGGAAATGCGTTTACTCAAATGTTAGAAATTATTTTCAAACAGGAAAAAAACATTTTTCTGATTTTTAAATCTCCCTCCCCAAAATTCTACTTTATATATATATATATATATATATATATATATATATATATATATATATATATATATATATATATATATATATATATATATATATATATTAAAGAATGCAAATTTTTGCTCTAACAAATGCTTTTTAACTTTTTATTTAAAATTAAAATTTTACAACAAATTTATTAAATAACGATGTCTGCACCAAAAAATGAATTTGTCTTAGGCTTTCCAGACAATATGTGACATTTGAAAGCTCATATCTATCACTCCTAATGAGACAGACAAATGCTTCAAAGATAGTAGGATGACAGACAAATGCTTCAAAGATAGTAGAACTAAGACACCCTGTGCAGCTGCTCATTTTTCACATGATTTAAATCATCATAAGAGAAAATTAGGCCTGCATAAAATGGTTTGCAAAATTTTGAGTGACTGAAAATGCAAGCAGCTGTATGGGGTGTCAGCTTCCAACTCTTCCCACTACTAAAATTGGAAAAACTGCAAATTCCGTAACTTGCAAGTTAATAACTAGTGATATCTATTGGTGCTATCATATTTTTAAACTTTAACTGCAACTGAACTTGAGTCTCAATGTGAAGCTAGCCAGTAATTTAACGGTAAAAGAATTTAACGGTAATAGTTAAATATAAAGGGGATTCCTGAATGACATCGAGCAATACAGATGATTCTGGTTTAGGAAAACTAATTTTCAATAATGGAAAATGGACTAATGTCTACAAAGGCACATTCAAACAAAATTTACTCTCGAGTATCCGAAAATTGAACATTGATTGAACAATTTTAATTTTAAGCATAAAATTGGCCTCAAGTACACTACAAGAAGTATGAAGCAATAGATGTAGTCATGTAAGCAATAGATGTGTCAAAGCATCGAATGCATTTAAATGGTCAACGCAATCTCCAACTTTTAATACCAAACATCTATAAGAATGAATAAATTTATTAAAAAAAATTTAGCAATCTGAATAAACTCAAGTTCTGATTTTTCAAGTTAAATTTGACTCACAATACCTTGACAATTGCTTTGATATTTTATTTGCTTTGAAAGTATTAAGGAAGTTATTTAAATAAATATATTTACTAACTGCTTTATTTTGAAGAATCCGTTAAGAATTAAATAAAAAAGCAATCAACTTTCAGTATTAATAATAATAGTAAAATAAATGTAAACAATAGCCCAAATTTGATTTTTGTTTAAAACTAATTTCTCAAATTTAAAGATTTGTTTAGTGTTTGCGCAAAAATTAATGTTTTTAATATCTGTTAATTATAATTGTGTGAAATATATTTAACTGAGGAAATTAAACCGAACTAGGTATACTTTTACATTAACAGACGAAAGATATTAGGTTCAGATGGTGATTTTAATGGTCAATTTATTTATAATGAAAGAGAGTAATTATGGCTCCAGGTTTGCATATTTATATCTTTATAAACCTTGGTCTCATTTTCCTAACTTGTCATTTTTTGCTATATTTTTAAAATCAAAATTAATATAATATAGGTTTAAAATAAAAAATGAAAAAAAAATTATATTACTTATTGGCAAAATGTCAGTAATGCACAGCATATAATCCATACCTTTTTCAATCAGATTTCTTACGGTTAATGAATTGAAAATGGATTTTTATTGTTTTTCAGCCATCTTGGGCTTTTGATAATTTTTATAGTAAAATTATATAACCCTCCATCCCACCCCCCCAAAAAAAGGAAATTTCAAGATGGTTTAAGACAAAGTTAATATAAGTATATAAATAATAGTTTTTATACTATTTTCTTGTTACAAAGTAATTAATAAATTAACAAAATAAATACAATAGCAAATAGCACAAATTAGGTAAAACCTTCACTTTAAATTAAAAAAATCATAGGACAGAGAAATTCCTAAAACATCAATCTGGACTTGTGTCTTGCACTAGGATGCATTAGGAACTGTGACTTTTTGCCTTTAGTTTTGGATTTTCAGACAAATGTTTCTCTTCTGTTATACCAACTTCCATAAAATTAATTCAATTTATAATGCTTTATTTATAGCATTATAAATAAAACAAATTTTAAAGATAATTATATTCAGATCATGGAGAAAAGTTCAAATTATATAACATGCATTCAACTCTTTATTTCACATCAAGTTTAGATTACTTGTGAAAATTCAAGACAAGTATACCACATATTTAGTTAATGATGGATTAATATGAGCATAGTTGAAGCAAATAAATAACAATATATAAACACAATTTTGCTTCTTTCATATAAGTGTGTGTTTATGTGTACATACATACATAAATATGCATTTAGTAATGAAAGGCAGAATATTATTTTTACTAACAAACACCTAAGTTAAAAATTGGTTTTAAACTATATTTTTATATTTTTAACATTTTTCTCTAAGATAAATGAAACTTAAAACTAATATGGTGTCTATATATAAACAGAATAAGTCCGTTATTAAATAAAATTTAAATAAAAGAAATTATTTACTGTAAGCTAAGAAGTTCATTAACATTTACTTACATCTTTAATAAAAGAAAAAAATTTCTAAAAATAATATATAAATTTGTAATAATTCTTATATTACTCAGATCCTTTATGTTCAATAAGATTTTCATACAAAAGTTTGTAACATATCACATCATTTAATTCTTTTTTTAACTGCGCATTTTCTTCCTTTAATCTATCTATATCATTGTAAAGTTTTTCATTTTCTGAAAGTGTTTCTTCTAATGCAAGCCTTCTTTCCTCAGCAATAGTTTCCCAATAGTTTTCATCTGCATTCTCAGTTGCTTTCATTAAAACTAATGCTTTATCAACAAGCTCATTACTTTCATGGTTGGATGCATCTTGAATGAATTTCTGTTTCTTATTCAAGACAGTATCTTTTATTGGTGTACTTTGGCCAGTTAGGGATCCATCGATAGAAGGTTGTAGTGTAGCAAGACTTCTACGCAATTTCATTGGTTTTACTTTGTTTCCCACGCAACTTTTATCAACAAGACCAACTTCGTCATCACTCAATATTTTAAAAGATTTATTTTTACTTCCAGTAGATTTTGAAAAGGGAGAGAAATTCAACTTAACACCTGTCTTCATAGCTGTATGTGGAGTAATGTTTTCTTTATCAATCGCGATGGATATATTATCTGATTTTGGAGAGAAGTTAAGTGTTGGTATATCTAAGTTCGCCATTATATAACAAATTCCCGCTTAAATAATTTCGTGCATCTTTTGAATGCGAATTTATTTGGATTACGGAAAAGACATTTAGCAAGCCAAATAGGTGTTGAATAACTCAATAACCTTGATTTAAAAGTTACAATTTATTCAAAATATGAATAAAATTTAGTTTGAAAATAACAAATAAAATTTTTAACTTATTTTTTAAAATTTTTTATTAGAATTAGTAAGAAAATTAAGTTAAACTTTTAGTTTTAGAATTATAACTTACCTCCCATCTTAAAAACCGTAGGGAATCATATTTGCTTTCCCAGCTTTCTAAGTCAACTTAAAAAAAGATGAATGGTTTGCACAGACAAAAAACTGGATCAAACTTTTGTAAAACTAAATCCCATCGTTATGAAAATCAAGAAAGTTGTAAAAACCAAATATATAGAAAACTAGAAAAATGTCTTTATTTAGACTACTCACTCTCGAAAAAATTAAGTATCTATAATGGGTGTTTTAATAATAAAGTGTTTAATGTGATTCGATTATTTTTGAAGTTTCTGGAATGGACAGCACATGGGTTACCTTGGCTTATTTGCACTTCTGGATTAGCTTATAACAACGAAGAAAATTACAGAGAGTTTTACATCAACATTTTTATTGGGTTGCTGTTCGATTTGTTTGTAATATCATTTTTGAAACTGACTTTTAGAAGACCTCGACCATGTTATAATGAAAATGATATACCATTATCTGCTACCAAAATAGATTGCTACTCATTTCCATCTGGTCATGCTACTCGTGCTTTTATGTTGGTTACCCTTTATTCTTTGTATGATCCAAAGGCTTTTTATGTAACTTACATTTTCATATGGGCTTTTATAGTCAGCGTGTCTCGAATTATGCTTGGTAGACATCATGTATCAGATGTTGTTGTGGGTATTATAATCGGAGTAGTTGATGCTTATATTGTTACAACATACTTCTGTTTTCATGATTTAAAAATTTACTACAAAACAAAATTTATATAATATGTATATATATATATATATATATATATATATATATATATATACACACACACACATACATACACATAAATACATACACACATATATATGTAGATATAGATATATGTAGATGTTTTCAATAGTTCAAAAGTAGTTTTTTTAGATATTTACATAAATGAAACTATATGTTAGGGTTAAAAACTCCAACCTAATATATTTACAAATATATATCTATGTATACTTGATTGTTGTTTATAAAGCTGTAAGAAATTTTTAGATTTTTATAAATAACATAAATAAAGTTAGTTTTAATCAGTTTGTGTATATTTCTACTCTGAATTTTTTAAACTCAGCTATATTTAAAGGTTTTTTAGGCCAATATTTTTTATTGTAGAGTACCTACTTAATCACCAAAAACTGTAATAATTG
Organism: Hydra viridissima; assembly: GCF_058129835.1. NCBI lineage: Eukaryota > Metazoa > Cnidaria > Hydrozoa > Anthoathecata > Hydridae > Hydra > Hydra viridissima. The sequence goes on from NW_028324309.1 coordinate 10,256,133, forward strand.
TATTAATTTCTAGTTTATAAATTTGTATATATAATAAATTTAAATAGCTTATAACAGCTATTACTTAAAACGACTTTGTTTAAAATCACTTTAAGAGTATTATAGATATACCCATTAGTTGCTGAGGTAATAAAAAAAAAAAGAAAGAAAGAAAATGTGAAGTAAAAACTTTTTTCAAAAACTTCTTCAGAAAAAAAAGTTAAGTAAAAGAATATTCAATGTTGTAAAGTGTATATATTCTGAGTTTTTTGAACTTAGTATTAGTTAAAGGTTTTGTGGACCAATATTTTTTATTGCACAGCACCTAATTAATCACCAAAAATTAAATAACATAAATTGTTATTTTAGTTGTTTAGTTTTTAAAAATCTACATGTGTTTTAAGTTGACTCAACGTTCTACTTTAAGCCAGCATTTACAGTTTAGTATCCCGAAATTAATTTTTTTTCAACGTTTCTATAGCTATTAAGAACGTGTTGTAAACTTGAAGAAAATTTGTTTACTTAATGTCAAAACATTGTGCAATTATTAAGTTGATAAATATGTCGCTTGAAAATTGCCTACGGAGGAAACTGAAGCGAAAACATTTGTTGCTAATTTACACGAGTGTTATTTAATATTAATTGTTGTTGTTGGCGTAAAGGTGTTACTGAAAAAAATGATGCTTATTAAAGAGGAATGTACTTTTGTTCGTTCATTTAAAAAGAATGGTTTTCACTAATATTCTTGATATAAAAAATAGTTATTTTTTATATCAATAATATTAGTGAAAACCATTCTGCATTAATTTTAATTCTCTTTTTAAACTTTGAGCACTTACTGGTACAAATAGGTACATTATAAGTCTAATAACCTGTATAAAATTGATTGCAAAATATCCAAAATAATAAAACTTGCCGGCGGCAGTTTAAAGAAAAACATTTTAGGTAATGGTGCTTTCATTCAAATACAGGTTCATACGATATTTTTTTGAATAATTTGCCGATGAAACCGTTAGTCAACAATTGTAAAGAGATACTGCTTTGTCATGATTTAAAGTGGTACTAGATTTATCTATAACAAGTAAAAAAGACTTCGATATGCTATAAAAAAACTTTTATATTAATGCTTCAAGATTATGGCAAAAGTCTTCTTGAAATACCAGATTTCAAAAATAAAATGAAAAATGGTTTACACAAACAGTAATTGGCTCTAGTATCGATGATAATGTTCCTTCTACGTCTATGAATTAGAATTAAAAAGTGCATTAGAATGTCAAAAAAGGAGCTTCTGTAACTTATCGACAGACTAAATGCAGAAAATTAAAAAAGGAGGCAAAATAAAAAATACTGTGCTCAGCTGCTTCCGTGAAACTGCATTCTAAAGGAAACTAGAGTACAGCCTCACTTAACCTTGACATTTCTACGTCACCCGATAAAACCTATTGTATCAAAAGTGATAACTCGCAGGAAAACAACGGCTTCTCTTCTTCAATCAAGGTCATATAATCAAGAAAGTTTAAAACTTAGGTTGTCTTCTTTATACACCTATAAACGTATTTATGAGTACTTTTAACGTGTATCATGTAAATTAACATTACAAAATAAGCAAGCTCACGGTCAAAAAAAATAGTAAACTTTGATTGACAGCAAACAACATGCAGTCTCAAGAGACCAACTCGGCCAACTGATCTTACAAAATCTGGCTTTGTAATACCAATGACGGGAACACGCCCTGGAGTTGATTTACAAACCCTGAGATATCTTCAAGTATTAAGGGGGTAGATAATAAATGCTAATTTTAAAGAAATCAACACAAAATTCTAATATTCACTGAGTTTATAGAAATTAGCACAAAATACTATAATAAAATTTGTGTAACATGCTAAAGGAACTGCGGTTAATTATGTTGAGGAGATCTTCAGTGATAAGTTCAACAGGTATTAGTTCTTAAAGTTTCTTCATGCAGTCTGTAAACTCAAATTCTGTTAAAAGTAATACATAGCCTTGAAGAAAAATAAGTAAGCACTGCTGGCTTTCTTTAAAGCATTTTGCTTTTTGTTTGGTTTTGTTTTAATCATTTTTCTAAATTTATTCTCAGATCCAGGTAAGAAATTAAGCATATACTAAGGATGTTGCCCCTACGAATCTTTCTTATTGAAAAAGATCATTTGTAGTTCTCTAGACCTAGGCATTAGCATGTTAGAAACAGGTTTTTAGTCTAAAGTTTGGGTTGACTTAAATGTTCTTGTTTCTTACTTTGAATTTCCTTGTGCTTTTTAAAAGAATTAATCATAAATAAAGCTCTTTATTCTCTTAGCTACAATGATGTTAACTTTGAAATGGATACAAGTTACAAAAGATTTGGACGTTGAATTCCAAATTATCTTTACAACTGTCTTTATAGCTTAATCAAGCAATTCTTGCTCGAAAGAAAGATATATATTTTCACATGAAAAACCTATCAGTCTAATCCATAAAAAAATACAGATTTTGCACTCGCAGAGGATAGTTTTACAATGTGGAGTATTTCTTTAGCAAATTTGCTTGGAACACATACTAGAAATCATCGTTGATACCTCTCTCTATTGGTCGGATATATGTGTACGTAAACGTCAGATTATAGACAATCTGAAAAGATCAAGAATTTTCTAGTAAAAATTTTATTCCCTTTTTTTTTAAAAACGAACAAAAAACTTCAGTGTCATTAGCAGATATTTTCAATAAATTCCCGAATTGTTTTTAATTCAATAAGTTAAATTATATAAGCATTTCAAGCTAATTAAAAAAAGAAACCTTATGCCTGGATTTACTTACATATTTCGTCCTTGTAGTATAGTTAAAATCATAATGGAAGTTAAATCTTTTTGTAGATAAAATAACGTTAGTAGCAGCATACAACTTGTTAGACTCTTATTGAGGTATTTTCTGGAAGTTTGCATGCAAGCTGACTCAAAAACATGAGTGTGTAAGTAAACTATGATCACTCAAGCTAACTCATTTGCTAATTTTATAAAACATAGCTTAAATATAAATAAAAAATTTTTCGAGAAATTTTTTGATTTTTTTTTTCTTTAAACTTGAATATGATTAATGGAAATTTATTAGTTACCTTTTGTTACCATTTTGAAAGTAACTATGTAATCTTCTATTTACTTTAATCATGATCATAGCAGCCGAGAGATATTTCGGGCCCCGGGGAAGTTTTCTTAAGGGGCCCTCTTTATGAATAATTATATACCCAGGACCAAAAGAAGTGTGATTTGTTCATTGAAAATTAAAAAATAAAAGTTGATTAAATCTTTTATAAGTCAAAACTATTGAAATCTTTTAAAAATTACTTTAAAAAATCATTTGCACCAACACGGGGCCCCGGGAATCTTCCCCGTCCACCCCCACCCCCACCCCCACCCCCCCTCTCGGCGGCCATGATCATGATGAAAATTATTTGTTGACAGTCAAAATATTTTGTTTTAAATGGAAATTATAAACACTTTCCAAGTTCTTTGAAGTTGAAAGGACAGCAAATTGAACCGTACGATGGATGATAAAGAAACTGGTTTCGACTCTCAACTGAGATGCGAATGTAGACTTTGTATTTTCAATTCATTAAGGTAAAATGAAACATATCAGTTCATCACAAAAAGAAACTTCATTTTCAAGTTGCGACATTCAGTTTATATTCTGTAGAATATACGCACGCCTCGTGCTCTAGAAAAATATGCAGTAGTTTCCAAAAGTTTAGAATCGTTTATTTTTTTAGTATTTAAAAGATTTTTAAAGCAAAAAAATTTTAATTTAAAGTTTTATAAGAATGTTAAATTAAAAAAAGATATACAAAATACTATATATATTAAAAATACATCAGTAAAATCATATAAAATTAATATAAAAATAATATGAAATATGAAAAAGCAAATATTTAAAATGTTCAAAAGTTTAGACGTGCGTCTAAAAGTAGCGCCAATCTTGTTGAACTTCCAATCTTCATATCTAAGCTCAAGGTTATCTATTGTTGGAATGAAGTTGTTTTCCAAGGTGTCTACATAGAGTTGGTTCTACTGGAATATGTTTGGCACATACCAATTCCTTTGTAATTAAAACATGACCAAATACTTTGTGAAGTTGGTCTAGTATACCTAGAGCCATTCTTTTAACTGTAATATTAGATTTAACTGTAATATTAGATTTAACTGTAATATTAGATTTAACTGTAATATTAGATTTAACTGTAATATTAGATTTAACATGCTCAAAATTACTTTCATCATTCCAAATTACTTTTTCACGACACCATTTTAGTCTTGTTTGCTTACATATGGCCTCAGCAATTGTTTTTTTTAGTGTAGAATAAACCCCATTTTTGTATTTGTTCAAAATTCTAAGAACAGTGCTTTTGAAAATCGACATACTAAATTGAGTGGTGATTTCTTTGTAAGTTAGTCTAGGATCTTTTCAAACTAATTTAAAAATGACACTGTTGTCTTGTCTAATTGTTGCCAAAGGTCTACCAGACCTTGAATTTTCTCTGGCACCATGAAAAAGCTTAGGATTAATCTTGGTAGTTCTGACGTTTTTCTTAAACTCCATTAAGCTATTTTTTCAATTGCTCTCAGTACCTTCTTCTAGTTGAACAATTATTTTCCATCTTTGTTCCTCGGTTATTTGTTTTTTACCCATTTTAGTATTTAAAAAAAACACCTAACTTTGGTTAAACATTTAAATGATAAAATAACTCGAATAATTTCATATTTCTATCTAGATTTAGTTTTAATTTATAAATATATCGAAAATCACTTCATTCAATTAACAAAAAAGTGCGAAAAGAAAATCACATTCAATTAAAAATAAATCGTGAAAAGATTGGAAGTTATGGAGATATAGGTTTTCTTAGAAAGTGCGGCTAAATTTTTGAACATTTTAAATATTTGCTTTTGTACTTTACCACAACATTTTACTTACGTATTCTTTTTAAATTTTATATCCTTATAAAATTTACTAATTGAAAATAAAAAAAGCCTGAATTAAAATCTTTTTTCTTTATCGAATTGTTAATAAAAACACTTTAAATATTAAAAAAAAATGAGTGCGTCTAAACTTTTGGAAACTACAACACAAAATAAAAATGACACGCTATGTGCCTTAGCATTTTATATAGTATTTGATGACTAATAAGCCCTTACAAACATCACACAAGTTATAACAAATCGTAAGGAAGAAAAAGAAGAGAAAATAAAACCTTTCACACTTCTTTATCTGTGATGTCATCTTACATCTGATTAGAGCTTATAGAAAATGTAAAAAATGGGTAGAAAAATTTATGTAATATCTTTAAAGTACATAGTACTTTACTGGAAGTTTAGTAGTAAACATGAGGCAAAATTTTGTTTAAACTTTCTAGCCTCTTTGGATAAAAAGGTAAAAAAAATGTTTTTATCAAGTTTACATAGAATGTGGAGTTGTCCCAAAATATTTCAAAATTACATAAAAATATGTCAAAACTTAAAAAAACAAACACTGATTTTAAAAATAAACAAACATTCTGTTTTGCCATGTTTAAATATATAGCCAAATCATTCTGTGACGTTCTTGAATTACCGGAATAAATTACGATTCAATTTTATTTAGTTAACAGTTGAATTTTGATCGCCTTTTGATTGATACTTTTGTCTGCTAACCTTTCTAAGTCCAACTGTACGAATGATTTGGTTGGAAAATACAAATCATCAGAATGATTGCGATTTTTTTTGACCAGAGTTGCAAAAAAGTCAATACTTGAATAGAATACACGATTTTTTTTATATAAGCAACTTAGAATTTTGGTCAGAACTCGAGTTGCTTATTTTTTAGCCAATTTCTATATCTCGAGTTGCTTAATAGTTGCTTAAGTTTCTTAGCCTAAATTTCAGTATTTTTACGAATAAGAGACAAAATACGGTTTAATATCAAGTCTTTAACAGAGGAATGCTCTTTACAACTAAAATCACTGAAATTCTAATATAAAAAAAGATCAAAAATCTTTCTCTCTTCTGCCGGATCTTTATTTTCTTCATCTCCACTTTCTTCGTCTTCTTGTCCGTCTGATTTTTCTACTTGTCCATCTAGTTCCTCGTCTTCTCCGTCTGATTCGTCAGGCAAAACATCAATAGGGTTATCCTTTACTTCGTCTGGAATAGGAGTCTCTGTGATTTCCACCGAGTTGCTTATGTTAACATTTGTTCAGAACTGAAGTTGCTTAATATTTTTTCACATCGAGTTCAGTTGCTTATAAACGAGTTGCTTATACAAAAAAAATCTAAATGCAGCATTAAACCAAATCTTTACAATGAGAAATATCCAGTTCCTTTCGCAACAGACAGCATACATAAACAATCTAGTATTTAAAGCAATCCTGAAGAAGACATTGAGCTAAATAGACAAATATTGCAATAGCTATATGCAGCGACCATATTAGCAGCACGAGTTGAACAATTTGGTTTGGGTTTTAGATTTGCTCGTTTAATAGCTGAAAAATTGGAATCCGAATTGAATGAATAGCATTTGTTAGTTCCTTACATAAAAGTTTGCAAAGGAAAAAAACAGACACTTGTCCAACTTTTTTACAAATACTGAGTTAATATGTTTTCTATTAATTTTGATGAACTAATGGAGGAACTTAGAATACCTTACAACAAAGACCAATTGGGCTTTTTATTAATGCTTCAAAATATAACTTCTTACTTCACAATGGCAGCCAATATCCTTCCGTACCTACAGCATACTCAGTTACTTTAAAAGAAATGTATAAAAGGATGCAAATTATATTTTAATCAGTTACAAAAAGTACTCCTGGAAAGTTTGTGCTGATTTAAAAATTGTTGTATTGCTTTGACTACAGGAAGTGTTTACATATTCGTTTATGGGACAATAGAGACACCAAAACCCACAACAAACTTAAATTTTGGCCTAAAAAAACTGATTTGTATGTGGTAAATCAAATCGAAAATTGTAACTAGAACAATTGGCTGCAGATTGGAGTAGATGGCAGAAACTCGTTTTCGAATGCACGAACGCAATCAGCACACGAGCGACCGGCCGATGACGTAATGAGATGTTATTATGTGATGTTATTAAACAAAAACTAATTATAATTATGTTTTTACTAATGATAATTATGTTTTTGTTAATGATAATTATGTTTTTATTAATGATAATTATGTTTTTATTAATGATAGTTATGTTTTTACAAATGATAATGTTTTTTATATATATAAGAAAGAATATGGTTTTTTTAAAGATATAAAATGAAGTTATAATAATATTTTTAAAAATGAGCCTAAAGTGATGGGAATGTGTGATGCCACAGTTTTTAAAACTGTACAAAAATCATGATTTTATTTTGAACCACCGACTAAATAAATATAGAAACATTGCTATAAGAGGGAATGGTTTAGGTCCCATTTTAAAAGAAATGAACAACAAATAATCTGTTTTGTTCTCAAGAAAAAAAAAAATTATTGATGTATAAAAAAGAAAATCGCCTTTACTTGCAAATCCACAAAAAATTGCATGGGAAAAGAATCAATTAATCAATAATATATTTTTTAGAAAATCAAATTTAAGATTTACAGTGAATGAAATAAATACAGTTAGTAACAGTTCCTATTTTTAAATTTTTTAATTGTTATTGTTTCTCAAACGCGTGACGCATTCCAGCTATAATAACATTCTATACATTTCTTAAAATGGTAACTTTGATAAGTTTTCAGCATATGTTCAGTCAAGTATTTACAATTAAAGTAAAAACAATTCCTGTGTGTGTGTGTGTGTGTGTGTGTGTGTGTGTGTGTGTGTGTGTGTGTGTGTGTGCGTGTGTGTGTGTATTTTAACCACGTTACTGTAAAAAAAAAAACAGTAAAATTTAGTAGTGGAAGGTTCATGGTGGGAGAATATCTCTCATCATCTGGTGTTGATCCTATTCATTTAACACAAGACAGCTGATATATATATATATATATATATATATATATATATATATATATATATATATATATATATATATATACATATCAACATTCTTGAAATAATAATGCTTTCATATGCTTAGGAAACATGACGTTGGTTGGGACAGTTCAGCAAGATAAAAATCTAGAACATACGGCTTCTAATTAAAGAAAGTTCCAGCTTAATGATACAAGTCCATCGGACTGTTTAAAAAAAAAAAAAATCCCCAAATTTAAATCCAATAGAATAATTGTGATATTGGATATAATAGTGATTTATTAAAGAAAAATTGTGAAAGACGAAAAAATAAAACAAAAGCCTAAAACATTTTCTGATAAATGACGTTTAAAGAGTATGCTTACTAAGCGTCCAGACAAACTTGCAATAGAAATGAAGCCTTGTTTAAAAACTAGGAGAAAACTATCAAATTATGAAAATATTTTTTTATAAAAAACGTAGCTATAGTATATTATTTACTTGACATCAACCGAACTTTTGGTGATAATTTAACAAAATCAATAAAAATGAAATTTTCACAAGATAAGCCTGCTTATTCCCTGACTTTCACTGCATGTAATCTGTATATTACGAAATATTGAAAAGTTTCAATATTTTTTTAGTATTATATATTTTTACTAGGAATATATAATAAAACAATATTTGGTTAGAAACGTATTAATATGTGCAGTTATAAAACGGTAAAAATTAGATCGATGTTGGCCTGATGTTAAAATTGCGGTTACAATTGGCAGAATAATTCTAGAGTAATCCAACATTGATCCAATGTGTTTAGTTTTTAATTGATATCAATCCAAGACTACACACGTTAGATCAACATTGAGCTTGTATCGGATAAAGCAGTCTACGTTCTCCATATTCGTGTGCTAGCTGGGATGTATCAAAGGTCAAACTGAATAAAAATAAAGTTCATGTCATTGTTTGAGGTACCCAAATTTTTTTTTTCAACGCACGGATAAAAGTTAAAATCTTTTAAAACATAAATGTATAGAAAACATAAATTAATCACATTTTTTTCGAGCCGGATATTGTTACAACTAACTTATATATAACATAACATAGACACAACTGTAATGCATTATTACTTATAAGATCTATAATGCATTTTCATTTTTCTTTCCGTTATTTTGAAAGAAAAATAGTGTTGGAATATGTCCCGACAATTTCTTTAACAACACGGCTCCAGGTTCTTGATTTTTTTAACTTATAATATTAAAACATAGAACCATTGAAATTTTATGATCCCACAAAACCAAGCCAAGTAAAATTTATTTAGCAGTTATGATATACGTTATAATGTATCTTATTATACACCATATATGTATCTTATTATACACATTCCTTTAGCTACAAGCCAAGAAATCTTTTAACATAAAGCCATTACACAAAGAGGCAAAACACTTAAACAATAAAGCATTTCATTTTAATAATAATGACACGATGGTCGTATTGATTGAAACTTGATACGGTAATCTTTTGTAAGAAATGAAATATCTTAAATTTTAATTTGAAACTATATTCAATAACAAAATTACAAAAAAGTCAATTAATAAATAAAAAATGGTAACTGAACTCTTTACTAAGAGCTTGATGTCTGTGCAGTTGCAAAACAGCTGCTTTCTTAAAATCAAAACATAAACTCGAAGTCTTTGTGATGTGTGGGTTTTTGGATGTACCAACTGGATTTATAGTTTATATTACTTATTGAGTTTCTTTCAATAAACGTTGAATCGTTAGTTACTATTTTTCCGGAGTTTATATTAACCATTGACTTTGATCTCGTAAGAGCAAGAGAAACATTTTTCAAAGGTAACGTTTTTCCTCTGCTCAATCTCTTTTTCTTTGTATCGCTTTCCTTTTTATGTGTAGAATCTGGTGCTCGGTGGTTGCTGTGTCGTAAATTAGATTTTGGCGCTAATTCAAACATGTCTCTATAAATTTGTGTAATAGAAGCATAGCATTTATCAGATATGTACTTTGGCAATAACTCCTCTAAAGTTTCAGCTGACATATTTACAGCAAATTTATTTGTAGTAAATTTATTCCTCAATCTAAAGTTAAAAATTTTAATAAACTCAAAAAAAAAATAATATTAAAAAACAGTTTTTAAAAACAAATGAATTTTTAAGAAGAAAAAAATGAAGTTTTAATTTTTCCTTCAATTTAGCGACGTCTATGTATTAAAATAAACATTAACTTCATCCATAACACCACACTACTAAATGTAGAATAATCGCTTCGAATCAAAAATAATTTTCAATCTTCTAGACAATTCAACAACAAAATATAGTGCTTCCGATATTTTCTAAAAAGCTTTTAATATCAGGGATACATACTAAATATAAGTTTATGACGAAGCTTGCAGCGATTTAAAAGATTAGAAAATATTTTCGGTTTTATAATCCAATTATACGCAAAAAAAAACAATAGTTTTATTCAGTAAAAACGGATGAAATAAAATCTAATAAAGTAAAAAACTCGAAGTTTGTGCAAACTATAAAGTTATTACATATATAAGCTACACTAAAAACTAACATAAAAGTTAAATGTAAAAATGTTAAAATTTTATAACAAAATTGACAACATTCAGCAGCATCGCCAATATTATATTCCTTTTTTCGTCATCAAAAAAGAGGATTTTTTGTGACAGTGACATCGCTGAACTCTATTAGCAAAAATATTCGGATGAGCTCGGGATGCAATCAAAATTTGTTACAGATTTGAAATGCCTCTGTAAGGTGCATATTGTATCTTTAATATTTGCTGCTCTAAAAAATTAATATGAGATTAAGCTTTGTAAACAACATCGACAATAGATGAGCTATTTTATAAACATCTTAGAAAAGAAACCCTTTTAAGGACAATGCAAACAAAAGATCATTTTTTGATGCAGACTGATTTAATATACTAGTAAAATGAGCCGTAACCTGTAGCAGATAAATGGCGTCATTGCTAACTAGTAAGTTAACAAGTAGACACAAAAGAAATTGACCGTCTTTTTTTTTCAATGACCTCATTGGTACGCTTTTATAAAATACTGCTCCAAATCATCCGACGCAATCAAATGACGTCTAATACAAATAATTTAGTTTGCTATTGTCTATTGATGTCTTATTGTGGGTTTTCTACTCCCCTTTACAATTGCTATTACGTGAACCCTCTACAATTTCAAATACTTTTACTTACCTGCTTTGATAATAATAAATCCTTACTCAACTTCAAAGGGCGTAGTGTAAAAATATCTATGCAAGCGAATAATTTTAAGAAAATCTGTAGACCTTATCATCAATTTTCCATGTTTGAATCATAGCAAATGTTGATTATGGAACATTATGTTCCAGATGGTCATTTTTGCGTTCAATTTTTCCATTTTCCATTTAAAACTTTAACTGCGTAAAAAGTCTGAAAAGTAACTATAAATAAAATGAACGCCGTATTGATGCTCGTCACACGTCACACTGTTAGATTGAGAAAACAATATTGCTGAACAATATTAAGAAATTTATTTATAGGTTGCTTTTTATGTATTCATTTCATGGTTTTATCATGCAGCGTTAATAGTTTGTTTGAATAACTTAAATTAAGGGCGCATCTCATGACAAATTAAATTAAAAAAGAAATGTCAGCATAAATATTCTTAGTAGGTTTTAAAGGTGAGTAATACAAAAAAACCTCATCCCAGGGGGGTTTAAGTAGAAACAGAGGTTGCCTTCGTGGAAATAAGTGCAAAAGTAACTTTTAAAGAAAGAAGATGAAGGAGGCATAATTTTAAAAGCCTCATTCTTCCTGTGCTAAAACAAAAAAAAACTTACGCCCTTTTAACAAAAATCGATTCCTATAGCGGACGTTCTTTTTCTATACAGGTGGAAATTTTAAATTAATTGTGCTCGCCGACAGCGTTGAAAAAGCCATTCGAAGAATATCATTGAAGCTTCATACTTATTTAATACTTTTTTTATTCTGAAACTGTACCAAAAGCGCATCTCTTTTTTAGTAATTCTTAGCTATGTTTTACCGTGGAAAATGTCAACTAAAAAAACCATTATTTTGCATTTGGCATAATAATTTTAGAGCACTGATTTGACATAATAATTTTAGAGCACTGATTATGTATCCTTATCTACTACAAATCGGTGTTGGTTCCAATTTGTATGTTGCTTTCCTTTGTAAAATGATATTTTCATACCAGACTTTTTCTTTTGTGCAATTTTAAATATTGTTATCATTTGAAATATTATTATTATTTGAAATACTATTAGACATGTTGATTTTTATATAAAAGCGTCGAGAATTGGTAAAACTGGCTAAAGTAAAATCGTTTCTTAATAATGAAACAGGAAACAACACCTGCACAATCAAAAATAACTGAAGATTAATATCATTTTTTTCTAGGTTAATCTTACTTTTTATGCTGGTTCCAAAAAGGATTTTAGAATTTTTGTAGCGCATCAAGTTTTTAAGAAACTCTGAGATTTAATTTTATCAAACTTAATTTCTTTTGTTATAAGCAGGAAGGCCAAATCAAGATTTATTTCCGAATAATAAACAAAATTTGTTTGAGTGAATAAATTCTCTTTTTTTTGTTTTTCAGACATTGATCAAAATTATTCTGGAGATTTCTAGAAAGTTCTGCACTTAACTCTGATGCTGTTGCATCTGCAATGAATTGGTATTTATTAATTAGAAAAGGAAACTTGAATAGAAAGCATATAAACTTTCATTTGGATGCAAATTCGGCGATTATAATAAAATCTCGCTCTCTCATGCTGCATTTCATGTGTTACCTTAGAAAATGGTGGAATGTTGGAGGACCCTTAATGTCATTTTCAATTATAATTATTTAACGTGAACCAAAGAATCATGTCAATAAGTTTTATCATCCTGTTACAAACACTGACATGGAAGAAAATCCTAAAATCAAAGGTGAAATAAACATCGAAGGGACTTAAATTACAATGAAAATTAATGAATGATTAGATAAAGAATTGATGGAAATTTGTATTTATTTTACCAAAGAAATTGACATCCTGTCGGTATTTATTCCACCTTTGATTTGAGGATTTTCTTCCAAACCAATATTGCTCCGGTAATCTATTGTTATACTTTTAATGATTGTGGTTTTATGATAAATATCTCCAAATACTTAGAGTAATGAGTGAATTTGTTGCGGGGAAAATCTGAAAAAAAGAACGTTTATGATTTTCAAAATGGTTTCTGGCGAAACCAACCCGTACACAAGTAAAATGGCAACAACATTGGGGGGAACCATGTTACCAACCACTTTATCAAATATAAGCTGAACCAGATTTATAATGCTGACGAACTCGATTTGTTTTATCGGCTCCGACCAAATAAATCATGTAGGTATAAATATATAATAAATCTTATAGGTATAAATGTATAATATATAATAAATATATATCATATATTATACATTTATACCTATAAGTATAAATGTATAATATATAATATATATTTATTATATATTATATATTATACATTTATACTTATAGGTATAAATGTTTAATAAATATAGGTGTAAATATATAAAAAATATTACTAATCTTATAAATCCTATCTTAAAAATAAAAATTGCAAAATTTAAATTGTCCAGATGCTTCAAAAACGTAAAGCATTTGCCATTATCGCATCCAGAACAAGAGTTGGATGGATGCCACACTGTATGAGCAAAAAGTTTTGTGAAATTTATTAGCAGTTTACGAAGGAAGAACGAAAAAATTGTTTTATTAGTAATAATTGTCCAGCCCAAACAACAATTTATAATCTCATACAACCATTTACAATCTCATACAACCATTTATAATCTCATACAACCATTTATAATCTCATGTTAATAGAATTGATCTTTCCATCACCAAACACAGTGTGGAACTTCAGAACTTTGTGGTGGCTAAAAATCGAAAAACTTAAGTAAAAAGTTTATGGCATTTTTTTAGTTATCCTGTGATAACTCAACCTCGACCAAATTTTCGTCCTTCCAGGTGAAAAGTTATCCTGTGATAACTCAACTCAACCAAATTTTCGTCCTTCCAGGTGAAAAGTTATACTGTGATAACTCAGCTCAACCAAATTTTCGTCCTTCCAGGTGAAAAGGTTTTTGAGAAATTTTGAGAAAACCGAAAAAAACTCCAAACTCACTTAAAAAGAATTAATTTTAACATAAAATTTTAATATCACATCTTATATCATAAAAATAATTGTCATATTGCTAAAACTATTCTGAGTCAGAGTTTTCACCCAAACTTTTGTCATCTTCAAACTTTTCTTAAAATTTTTTTTAGAACATGAGAAAGTTCGATGGCATCTTAAGCTTTTGTTAAAACCGGGTTTATAAGTTGATAGAGCTAATGAGAGCGCCAGACGATCCTATAGTCCGTACAAAAATTCGCTTCTCCATTTATTTTACGAGTGTGGAGTTCACGATACTTCCTGTATAATTTGTTTCTTGACTTCAGGAGCTTCTTCACCCATTACTTTTGGTAATGGGTGAAGCAGTTGTTAATACTTTATGCACTTATGATGGAGCCATAAACCAAGTACCACACAAATTGAGAAACAATTTATTAGTCTTTATACAATATGAATACAACTCCTCTGCAATGGTTTCTTGCTGGAAGTTAATCGAATCAACAGTAATCGCGATCAACATATTTTTGAATTGAACAATCAGGTATATCTAAAAACTCACTTAGTTTCTTTGGATTGGAGAAAGCTCGTACATAAATATTTTTGTACCAGATAAACATTTGAAAAAGAAAGCTTTTCTACCTGCGGCTTGTGATAGACATTACGCGGCATGTTCGTACCAGATACTAAAAAAACTCGAATTAAGACCGTAAGGTTTTCTCAAAAACATACAACAGATAATATTTTTGAACCTAATATTAGAAATATACAATTTATCCTTGAAAGCATCGCTGATATTTTTTCTTAAATCTGAATTTAACAAGAGAATTTAAAAGAGAAGCCAAAGAGTATTTTTTGAAAGTGATTGTTAAAAACTTTATCTGACTTCGGTTCTAACGAAAAGATGGCTGGTTCTAACAACGATAAAAGATGGCTGGGGAAAGTTTTATTCTTTACCGATTTTTTAAAAAAAGTCTTTAAGAATGTTACATACGATTTTTTTTTTCGGAATATTTAACTTTTTCACTAAATATCTCTAAAACGGTATAACTCAGAACATTCATACTTTGGATTTTTTCTTATCCAATGTATTCCTAATAAAACTCCGTAATTAAATGCAGAATTTTAAAATGTGACATTTTTTGCTTTTTGACCACCTGATTCTACACTGTGCACTACCTCAAAACTCCAACCGAAAATTACAACCTAAAAGTATTTGCAACTGCTTGCTTAAAGCTGTAATTTCAGAGAAAAAAATGCTAGATGCAAATGATTCCTTTAAAGAATTGATAGAAATGCTTGCGGTTCATACCTCTGGATTCTTCCCTGAAAGAACAAAGGTGAAAGATTTATTGTCAATAAATGATGTTGTCAACACTACGGAGCCGATAATGAATACTGAAGAGATTAAATTTAAAGGGGAAGAAAATTTTAAGGTGAAGAAGATGAAGTTAGTGATTTAAATTTTTTAATCGAATCAACTTGCCCTCACTTGGGTATTGTACGTTAAGCCCTGGACGTACTACGAAGCTACAAGCTGCACTATCATGTATTATTCATTGCTACTAT
Source organism: Hydra viridissima (assembly GCF_058129835.1). Classification (NCBI taxonomy): domain Eukaryota; kingdom Metazoa; phylum Cnidaria; class Hydrozoa; order Anthoathecata; family Hydridae; genus Hydra; species Hydra viridissima. The sequence continues at coordinate 10,271,826 of NW_028324309.1, forward strand.
CATGTATAAACATTGAAGCTGAAATATTTGTTTTATGTTTAAATGTTTAACAAATTTTGATGGTTAGTTGTTTGGATAGCATGCTTTTGTAGTTTGGATGGCATTTTTTTAGTTCAACAAACAATTTATTGGTAGCTAGTAAAAGTAAGTGTAATTTGGATGGAGGATGGCAGGTATAAAAAAATTCATAGTCCTCACCATGAAATAAGGGTTCATGGACACAGTTTTTAAATCTCGCGTTTAAGTAGAGTTTTTTTCTTTTCAAAGCCTTTGAGCTTGCTTTATTAAACGAGTTTACATACTTCTTCACTGAGCCACTTGTCAACAAAGAAAATGATATTCCGTTTTGTAGATCATGGAAATGGGCTTTAGGACATTAACGTCAAATGTAAGGACAGGTACAGCCGTGTGCTTGGGTACAACCAATGATATTTGCCTGATTCGGATCACTTGCAAAAGTGTAAAGCATATTCAGCTTTTCCATTTTCAGCAAATTCATTAGTCTTTAGATTTCTGTAGGTCTCTGTCACCTCCAAGGCTAAGTCAGTAATAAATACTTTTTTCACACTTGCGTCAAGAATCAACAGAAAGGTCTGAACGCACTAAAGCTTGCAGCCAAAAACGCTAATTATATGACATTCTTTTGTCCACATTGCTATTTCTTCTTGACGAATCTACTAGCAACATTTTCTTGCGCTCTTTCATTACCATTGTCAAAAATTTTGGGTAATAATAATTACAGTATGCACATCTTACTTATCTACACCTTATATGCTCAAGTGATTGTTGGTTGATATGAAATTTGAAATAATTCTCCATTAATTATGATTCAATAATGAGTATTTACAAAAATAAATTTGTTTTTTAAATGATTTTAATTGCAAACATCAAATAGTATTTCAAATTATTATTTTTATTTGTTCTGGAGTTTTTGAATTCATATATTCAAAACCATTGTTATTTGCAAACAGCTCATTGATAAAATATGTCAGGCTCATGTAATTATGATTAATTAATCGCATACACAAAAATGTAATTATTTATTTGAGGATCGTTTTTTTTTTCACATTGATCTTTCAGGAGTTCTCGGATTCGCTGTCCATCGAATATACCTACTTTCAGCCTCTCCATGGTTAGCGATGAAAACTTTTTACATATGTACCTGAAACAGGTACCATATAGCATTATATATCTTTTCTCGGTCAACCAATGGCTCAGCGGTAATATTTTTTTGGCCCGTTCTTTCAGCAGCCACAGTCTTCTCATCCAGTATTGATGTTTAACTCGACTGTCGCAAAGACATGTAAAACATGGGAATTTGGTACATCACATTGGTGACCAAGAAGAAAATTAACCAGCTTCAAATCTACACAGGTAACCCAATAATGATATTGGTAAGATATCTTATTTAGTACAGTGGCTGTTGTGCCATAATCTTCCTTCATTCCGATTGAATAACCAATTGGTATTGACCTGTAATTGTTACCGTTGTGTAGAAGTATACACTTGACGCTGCGTTTTGAACTGTCTATAAATAACTGCTAGTCACAAGGTGTTCATTCGAGTACACCTAGACGAATTTGTTCTCTTATGTGATGTAAACAAGAAAAACCTTTTTTCATATCTTTTATCAGAAAAGAATTCCAAATCGAAGATGCATTTTCCAAATGAGGATTTACATTCTCGAATAAAAATGTGTATTTGATTCAATCTAAAACTCTATTTGCTTTTAAAATTATTGCATTAATATAATATTCAAAGAGATTACAGTTATTTATTAATTTTGAATATATAGTGGCAATCACAGAAACAGCGTACCTAACATTTTCTACAATAGAATTAACACAAAAAAATAATGTTGTTTAAGCCTACTTCAAAACATTAAAGCTGACATCATTATTTAGTTGAGAATTCTTTATTCTTTATAACTACAGCACATCTTGATGGCATACTGTTAACAAGCTTTTGACAGCCTTTCGTTCGACAGTAGTGGCATTTCTGACTTCTTAAATTTCCTTTCAAAACTCATTAAAATTAAGAGTTTGTTTATCTCGTAAAGTAACCCAAATATCGTACCATATGCTCTCGATCGGATTCAGAGCGGGACTTTAGAGTAGCTATGCTAGAATACTAAATTTTTGAAACGAAGATTTTATAGATCTCGCAGTATGCTTTGGATCGTTGTCGTACATTAAAAACCAAGTAACAGTAGTTTATTAGCATACGGCTCTATTAAGTTTTGCAATAAATCTATTTGTATTGATCCAAATTTCCATCAATTATGATCAGCGGAGCGATACCATACCAGAACATCGCTCTCCAAACAATAATATTACTCCCATTGTGCTTCATCCCTTTTGAGTATACAATAGGTTATTTTCTTGCTTAATTGGACGCATAACATATACTTTCCCTTCAGACTAAAAGCAATCAAACGTGGATTCATCATTTCATAGAACGTTTTTCCTAAAAGAAACATTTTTTTTGGAGCATTTTTGCAAAACATAATCCCTTTAGTTGATTTTATTTTGAAACAAGGGGTTTCTTCTTTATTTACAGCCTCGAAGGCCGGCCTTTTGTAAGCGGCGACGAATGTTACGTTGTATGCCTAAAACAATAATTTATTTTGCATTTTATAAAAAAAGAGATTATAGTTTTCAGAAATATTCACTTTCAGGATATTTTATGTATTATTTACTTCAGAATAATTAGTAATTTAAACATAAGAAATAAAAATTGTTAAAACTGGCTCATAGTTCCTATCTAATCAACCGATTCTTTCGCACTTATTTTATAACCTTAAAAAACGCTGTTGAAATTGGCTGTTGCAGCCAGAAAATAACTATAAAGTTTTAACGGTATAAATTTATGACAGTTTGCTTAGAACTCTACTCAGTGTAACTCTTTACTTATGAGAAACAAAGTTATAAATTGTTCATGTTTTCTTACACACGCACACACACACAAAAAAAAACAAACGATATATCAGGTTGGCGATAACGCGAAGATAATACATAAAAGTATGACAAACTGTTGATGAGTGCTCTCCACTTGTGCGCTCAGTTCACTTGGGACATCTAGTAAAGACACGCTGCTCTCGGGTATGACACAGATGACATTACTTTCTAATTCTGGTTAAAGTATCTTGGGGATGGAAGATGTTGTTCTGCAGACATCAAAGTAATTGTAGGTCTTAGGCCCTCTCAGATACTCAATAATGTGGTGTCTCAATGCAGTTTTCATCATTTATAAACTCATTTTTAGTAAGAACTATCTTCTTTTTGATTACCATGATTACCTTCCCACTACGGTTTGTTGAAGAGGGACCGTTGCTGCCAAAAATGGCAGCAAGATCACAATGATCAAGAAGATACCCAACTTAGTGTCTGTCAAAAATTTAAATTATACAAATTTATCAGTCTAAAATTTAAAAATCAAATGGAAAAAAAGAACATTGTTACTATATTCGCTAACTGGTCAACCGTATCTACACCTAACACATTTTCAATGTATTTGAGGATTGCAATTGACTTTTGAAGAACTACTTCTGAAATTTCTTTAGAGGTAAGGAAAGTAGACAACATCATAACAACTATTTAAATTTCAGGAATCTAGTTTACTAGCTGCATTTTTTAAGAATACACAGCGATAAAACTAAATTGAGAAAGAAGTAATTTGGGAGGGATATCTGGTTTGTTACGGCTCAGAGTTCTGGTTAGAGTAAGGTTCCGTGCTTGAAGGAACAGATGTGAAGAATGGATCAGTTATGGTCTTTCTCAAACCATCATGAAGTGGTTTTAGTGGCTGTATTACTTCTCGTTTTTCATGTTCTTCTTCTCATAACTTACCGTCTTCCCTAAATAGATCAAACAATTATAAAAAAAGCGAGACTTGAAACAAGTAGCACTCACACTTTGATTACTCGATTTACCAGATTTTTTGGCATGTAAACTTTGAAAAACACTCGTCCACGTGTTGGAATTATTTGCTTATCAACTTAAATTATGTCGGAAGCACTTAAACGTCGGCGACAATTCTTGATTAACTGTTTCCAAATTATCTTTCAGTACGTGTTTCCTTGTTGCCGAGTCTCATGAGCTTTCTGATAATCTCAAATTAGTTCTCGAGACATTGTGGCTTTGTAAGCAGAAATTCCGATTTCGTAACTTCATAGGGTTCTAAGAAAAACGTTTCGTTGTCTCAAGGTAGCAACTAGACAAACGTATGTACGTTATTGCTTTTTGATATAAAATTAACATAGAACTTGACATATTATAGTCAACCCATCATCACCCAGCCGGCAAAAAGACGTATATAATACGTATTATATACGTATTTAAAAATACTATAATACGTATTTAAACTGTCTTGTATTGGTCTTAAACGCAAACTTTTAATACGTATTATTAAATACGAATTTAAGACGTATTTTAAATACGCGTAGGACGCGTTTTTTTAACATGTTTTAAACTTGTATATAAAATCACGAATTTAAGATTTGCGAACAAGACGTGAATAATACGTTTGCAAGATAACTCAAAAAATATTTTTTCGCGTCGTTTTTTTTAAATTATTTTACTTTTTAGAAAGAATATAATCTTTTAAGATTATATTCTTTCTAAAAAGTAAAACTAGATAAATAATTATTTATCTAAAACATTAATATCTGTGAGTTTAAAATTATAATTTCAAATTCAAATTAACAGTTTTTAATGCGATACTTTTGTAAACTAAATTATATATGCTATTTTTACAGCACAGAAGTTTTGATTTATTAAAAAAAACTTAATATATCATATCAATATTTAATTTATTATATTTCACAATACAACATTATCAATTTGATGCTTGATCGCGTTTTAGTTGTCCAGGGGCATTCTTTAGCTTATTTCCTATAGCTGCTGTAAGTGCTTTTGTTGTAACGTTACTGAATTGCCTGGTGACTACCTCTAAAACATAAATAATTTGATTTTGAAGTATTAATATGGAAAGAAAAAAAGTATACCATATTAAATTAAATATTAATCTCCGTTGTGCAATAAAATAAATTAACTTTCTTACCTTGAATCAAACTGAAGAATTCCAAATTCTTAAATGCTATCTTTGCTTCCCCATGTCTAGATGACCCTTTCATGTTCATTTTCGACATAACGGAAATGCTAAATAACCTTAAATAGATTTTTTTAAATTTCTTTTCATTATATAGATTTATGAAACAGAAATTTTAAAATATATACATTGGGTAATTTATTTTTAACACAAAATTATAACATACCTGTCTAAAATATTGCGTACCATTTCGCCACAATCATTTCCTCCTACACATTTTAACATTTCTATCTATAAACAGATGTAACAAATGTTACAATATAAAATGTATATAAAGTTAGAAAGAACTAACCAAAAACTAGTATCACTAAAAACGTCAACATAATGTGTTGAGGACCTAAAAAATAAAGTGTCACATATAACTTGAATGCTCCTGTTTTAACACAGCTAGATTACTAAATAACAAGTAGAATAAACCTAACTAGATATTAACTAGATTACTTAACTTTAATCAAATTTGCTTTTTGCACTCCATGCCTAGGTTTCAAACAAATATATTAACTTACAGCATTACTCCTTATTGCTGCATCTTTCAATTCATCATTTGCAGCATATAGGTCTGAAATGTCATTAACTTCAACTATATTGATAGCTCCATTGACACTCGGTGTGTTTAATAAACGGTTAATCCCATCTCTAATTTCTATTAACAGTTTTAGGGATTGCTTTCGATATTCTAAATGATATGCGAGAATATTCAGCCATATTCAAAAGAATAATCAGCTATATATAGCTGATTATTCTTTTGAATATAGATTAAAATCACAACTAGAATGGCACAATAACTAATAAAAACATTTAACTCACTTTCTTCAGACATAGAAAATTCATCTTTGTTGTTGTCATTTGAAGCCACAATGTTAATAATTTCTATAAATAATTTATAACGTTTTAAAATATTGTTCAAATTTTATTTAGTGGCGGTTTCCAATGTAAGCTATAAAAATGTATAACTATGCTTTAACAAACAAAATTTAATAGATATAATATTTTCATAAAGATAATTAGAAATACCATCTGGATTGGGCCACAAATAAAATTTGTCATGCTGTGTTGGGATCTTAATAAATCACTTTACTGACAACTTTAATCAAGATATTAATGAGTATTGCAACTATTATTGAATATCATATTTAATAATAGTACTGTTGGGTATCTTGATTAAGTCATCAGTAAAGTGATTTATTAAAATTCCATTACAGCATGACAATTTATACTGCAAGCCCAATCCAGATGGTGTAGCTTCACCAATGTTTATTTCATTGTATAAAAATCAAATGCATGATGTAAAAAAAATTTCATTTTAAATTTACCTTTAATGTAGACACAACACTTGTGATGAATTTAAGAATGCCAGAAAAAATTAAATAAAAACAAACATAACTCTTTAATATATTTTGTAAAAGAGGAAACTAAAATCACCTTCCTTAGCAATTGGCAAATCTTTTGCTTCATATTCTAAAGAAATAATAATTTAGATGGATTGCAATTTTGAACTAATTTAAAAATACATTTAATTTAAATTATAAATAGCCTTTTGAAGTAAAAATATCAAGCAATTTGAAATCTTAGCACATCCAACAACTATCTTTACATTCATTATTATATATTATCAAACATTCATACTAGATTTTTTAATTGATGTCGTTCCTCTCGTAAACTCAAAGGAACTTGTATGACGTTTTGTTTTTACTGATCCTCTAGACTCTGTATGATTGGTATGAAAATCTACAGTGTGGGATTCTAATGAAAGCATAAATAATAAAATAAATATATACAAATATTTCATAATCTTACTTTTGTCAACTATTGGTAAATCTTGAATTAAGCTTTTTATAAACAAACTTACAGTATTTGTTGAAAAAACTTCTTCTTTTATATGTAGAATGAAAACTTGCATTAATAATAAAGATATGATTAAATATATAATTAAAAAATAATACTTTTATTTTCCTTGAAAGTGATCATTGGCGGTTTAGGAAGTTCAGGTTCCACACAAGTATTGACTCCTAATAAATAGTTATAAAAATATTTTATAGTTATAAACATATAATTTAAAAACAGTTTAATAGCATTGAGCTATTAATATAAAAATTTATAACCTGCAGCATTTTCCAAATCTATCTCCTCCTCTGTGCTAAATTGCTCTGCTCCAGAAGTAAAATTATAATCAAGACAGAGCTGTTTATCTTCTAAAAAAAACATTACCAATATACTATAACTGGATATATTACAAATATAGATTAAAATAATACAATCAAACCACTTACCATCCACAATTTTAGTTTTAATCCATTTAAACTTCCTCCATGTTTTGTCAATGCCAATTTGTTCCAAAATGGCTCTTTGGACTGACATAGTTGATGGCCAAAATACCACACACTTATTTTCATTTACCCAATGTGCTGGAATTACATCTTCAAATTGAGAACCAGCTTTTTCTTCCCACACAAATCTTGTCCAAAGTAACTTATTTTTAATAGTTTTGCTTGCCATATTTAACTAAACCAAGGCTAATATAAAAATAATTATCAAAGATTTTGTTTTTATGTTTGACTAATTAGTAGATCATTGAATTAGAGAAAGTTATTTAAGCCAGTTTTCTATCATGCCCCATTGCAGTATGGTTGGTTAAATCTATTTTAATTAATACCACCTTAATCTTTTTTATACCAAAATGATTTATTTATACAAAAATTAAAATTGAGAAAATTTAAGGAGTATTTAATATAATCAATTTTTATGTTAAATGTTATATATTTTAAAAAATCTGCAATTAAATAAAAAAAAAAAAATGTATTTATAAACATTAGTTTTATTTTATACAAAGATCACTTGTAAATAAAATCAAATAAATTCATGAACTAATGACATACAAATAAAACCATTTTTATAAGGTAACACAACAGCTTTTCGGATAAGTTTTGACTTGCATAACATTTTTTGGCAAAAACGAATCTTTTTCATATCTATTATACCAACATTTAACTCCTTAGAATCAATTGGACTTTTATACAAAGATACAAGCTGGTCATTCTTAAAAGTATCACATATACAATTTTCTCCATCTATCTCTTTAATAAAACAGAAAGTGCTGTCCTCTAATAAAAACAACGAGTCACAAAAACGAGTACTTACTTTATTGACCAGGGTTTTTGTGTTTTTCATAAAATGTAAATTCTCCAACTCAGAAAGATGTTTTGCTACTTGCACTATAGGACTTTTGGAGTTTTTTATATACTTCTTTAATGTTTGCATATAATTTTCGAAAGGAAATGAAGATAACTTATTTAAAGAACACCCAAAATTTTTTACATCATCATGAACATGTGTAATACAATGAACATTGTATACACAAAACGTATTTCCATATAAAAACTTGGCTTTCTTGCAAAAATATACCAATAAATTGTTAGCATAATCAAGATAGTAACTACGAAATTCATCATTTTCAGACAATAAAATACGCATTGCAATGCTAAATGTCAAAAAATGTTCATATATTGCATCTGAAACAATGCCCTTTAAAACAATAACACCTAAATAAAGTAAAAATTCCCTAAACTCTGTTGCCTTCCAAAATAATAAATCTTCTAAAGATCGTGGTTGCCTTGCAAAATCTGAAGGGAGTTTACCGTTAAAAGAAATAAGTTTAGCAGATATTTCTAATACCTGTGAATTTGATAATTTGCATATCCTAGGACCAGATTTTAGAAAGATTAATATTCTTTTTGTAATTCCAAGGCACACTAAGTGCATGTAATCTAAAATGAAACCTTTAATGCAGTCAAAATCATCTATTTTAACTAATGGCGATAGCTGCACCTGATGGCTATTTATATACAGAAATTGATTAAAATCTTCCTTTTTACGAAGCAGATAACTAATATCATCATTATATACAGTTCTATTACTATCACGAGAACCTTTTACTTGACATCGCTCACATGCATTATAACCTGTATGACCAAATATACACTTAAGAAAGGTTCGTGCAGGTGCATCACATATAAAAGCTTTAAGTTTTACATCATACATCTTATCATTAAAGTGAATACCATCAATTCTCAAAATATTTATTTCATTTATAAAATCATCAAGATAATCTGTAACACAATTAGGTTTGCTTGTTCCAGAATATAAAGCAATAGTAAAAACATTTGAGCCATCAAATTTACCCAAAATAGGCCAAAGCTGAACTTTTGATGATTTGAATAAAGGAAGCCCATCAATGTTGATATATAGGTTGATAGAATCATGGTTTAAATGAAAACTTGGAAGAAAAACTAACTGCTTTAATACTGCACATTTTATACCAAAATAAATATATTCTCCGCCACATTTTTGTTTATAATCAATCTCTCTAGGAGTTTTTAGCAATGTACGTGAATCTTTTGGCAAGTAGCAATGTCCACTTTCCCTTAAAAGTTTGAGTAAATCGTCCATGCAAGACCTTGACAGATTGTATTTACATGATAAACTAACTAGACCATAAGTAATATCTTTATCTCCATCATCACTGTGACCACTATCATCGTCTAATGTAGGATGCATTGCTGGAACAGTATCAAAATCACATTCATCATAACTCCGGTCAGACTCTAACGATAAGGATTTTGGTGTGCTGTCTGATTCAGAGAGCACACCAAAATCGATATTTTCATTTATCGTCTCGTTAGTGCAAACTGAAACTACATTTTTAACACATAAAGTATCAGCAACCAAAGAGTTATCTTCAATAGAACTAAAACTATCCTCCTCTTTAACGATTTTCTTAAGTTCAGCATTTAATCTTCTGTATTTACGATAATACGCCATTTCTTTAAATGTTAACCAAAATAAAGCGTGCTCGATTTGGCTTTACGACGCGGAAACTGAAAACCTCTTATTGAAAGTACCTCGTATTGAAAGTACAGCTCAAACAATTTATTTAGCTCATGTGTAGTATACAGGTATACGTATTTAAAACGTATAGAATTTGTATTACCTTTATAATACGAATATAAGACGAATAGAATACGTATTGGATACGTCTTGTGCCGGCTGGGCATTAGGGTACAGCGAGAATTTTTTTTTCTTCTAAAAGCTTAAGAAAAGGTGTATTCTTATGTAAAATCAAATTTTAAATAGGGTTTCCTTAAAAAAATCTTTGATCGGAAAAAGTTTTGATACCCAAATTTTCACTTTTAGAAATTGCAAAATTTAGTAAAATCTTATTTGTCACATTTGTCCTTTATTATGCTTTACATGTCCTTCTTTTTCATTGCGATGAAATATTAAATGCAAATAATGTTTCTAGACCAATTGCAAGCTTTTTTGATACTTGTTTCAAAGTCATTATCTTGCATGAATCCTACCAGCAATGCAGATTCTGGACATTTCAGGGGAGAGGGTCTTCAATTTTCAATGAGGTTTCAATGATTAACAAATTTGCTTATAACAGTTGTTTTTTTTGTTTCATTAGAAACAAAGGTGGTGCCAGTGATGCGGTTTCCCCAAAAAACAGGAGGTCTATCCCATCTTAATCAAATAATAATTTGATAACACTACTATAACACTATTAAAAAAACAATAAATAAAACAACATATCTTTCAAATCTATTGACATTGAAAATTTATTAAAATTTCTTTCTTTGTTTTAAAAACAGGTAGCAACTCTCTATGTTGAGCTCTAGCTCTAATATATCCATCTCTTGCATCTGGTCCAACTACTGACATGGATGCTACTGTCACTTGTTTTACAGCACGCTCGGTACTTTGAGTATGAATTTTAGCAGAAGGAGTTATTAGAGGTGTCAATCTTAGCAATACCAACTTATCTTTAGTGAGCGAACAAGTAAAAACCGGTTCTTGTACTACACCATTTTCCCATTTGACTAGCTCTTGAAGAGTAGTTGCTTCAAAGTTTAGTTTAGGTATTTTTCTTGGTCTGATTCGCATGTCTCCAAGGATATTATTACCCCTTTGTTCCAAAATTCGGTCAACTGCAAAGTTGCGGTCTTCTGCATTATTACTAGATAATGAAGAGATTAATAAACTTTCATGGTTCGCATACCAAGCGCCTAACTGGATGTAGGGAGTCACAATTTCTCTTACTATAACAGGTTGATTTCTAAGAATTCTCAATTGAGTCAGAATGTGATTGGAAGCATCTTCAAGTCTGTCTTTAACTTTAATGTCAAAAAAAAGTTTAAAGTAAAATTGTAAACAAAATAATACAAGTAACTCAAGATTTTTCAAATTCTGATCAGTTAAGTCATGTTTCCTTGTCCACATAAAGACTATTCTCATGCCAGTAGTGAGCCATCTGGCATGACTTAAGGGGCCACATTGAATTTCTCTAAGATTAGGTGGCAATACACTGATCTTAACTGCTTTACATAACTTGTAGGTTTGTTTTTGATCTGTTGACGTATTTTTTAGTATTGTTTCTGGAATGTCAACAAAGCTCTCTCCCTCTGGAAGAGCTTTAAATTGAGGATTGTACTCCATTTTATTAAAATCAGCAAGACAATTTCCCACAGGACCTACAAAGCCAGTACTACATGATGTTAGTCCATCAATTCCTTCTATTAGGTGACGCAAAAATAACTCATTTGAATGAAGCATGCATATGGCCCAGTGGCATTTGTGACCTAACATCTTTTCAAGATGTGTTATAGCACCACCTTTCCAGCCAGTGTTAATTGAAGTACTATCAGCTCCAAGTACTAAACATGATTCAGTAAGATTATATTGTTGCAGCAAATTATAAACACCTTCAGCAATCTTTTTAGCTGGCTTATCTGAATGAGTATGTGCATTTGGAGTAAAATGACCAAGATATCGACCACCAGGTTCTATAGTCACAGTAATGTGTTGCTCTTTGATAATAATAGGATGTAGTTGTCCATTTGAATCATTTATCATCGCTCTTGTTGAATCTTTTCTTCCATCAAAGTAAATGCCAATATTATCTGCTTTTGGAAGATTAAAATTGTCATTATTCTTTGCTACTACCATGATTTTTTTTCTTGCTCTCGTCAACTTAGAAGGATCACAAGCAAGGTAAGAGTATTCAGGGGTGAGAAATCCTGCTTCAACTAAATCTTGCAGATAACTTGTAGCAATTGCTGCAGTTGCGGCAGGTGAAATCCCAAACCTATAAAATAAAACTAGTTTATATTTATTTTTATTAATTCATTATCCGAACTTTTGCTGCTCAACAAAATAATAATCTATATGATTACCTTATACTAGCCATTGCTGTGTTTTTTATTGACATAGTGTTTTTTCTTGACTTCTTTTCTAAAAATCGTGTTACAAGGAAAGCATAGATACCTAATTTATCCTTTAGAAGCCTTTCAACCAACAATTTAATTTCATTGTCTTGTTTTAAAGTAAAGTTAACATTAACTGGATTATAGTTGTCATTGAGTGAAATATCAGGAGAAATACTTTTTTGATATTCTTCATATAATTCTATATCTTGTTTTTCTGTGACCTAAAACCAAACTTTTACAAATATTATTTTTGTTTTATGTGTGTGTGTGTGTGTGTGTGTGTGTGTGTGTGTGTGTGTGTGTGTGTGTGTGTGTGTGTGTGTGTGTGTGTGTGTGTGTGTGTGTATATAATTTGCTATATAAACAAAAAAAATATTTACTATTATGAAATTATATTTACCTCAAAGGATGCTTGATCATCTTGTAGCTTTTTCATTCTTTTCTCATAAGCTTTTTCGTCACTGATTTTTCTCTTATATTTTTTTCTAAGTTTCGTTGTCTCAATTTTATCAGCATGTCCCATTTGCATGTCAGACTTTTCACCTGTCTTATTTCTTTGACTGTATAACCACCTGAGCTCCATAGTTGGAATTTTTTTAGAAAAAATACAGGTGCAATTTATATGTGCTTTACTTTTACAATTTTGGGGGGAAGAACACCCAGACATATCATGTTCACACAGAAGAATCTTATGAGGACATGTTATGAGGTCCATTAGCTTATCTAACTTCAATATAAGTTCTTCTTTTACTTTTGCCTTAGTTCTTCCCCATGCAACGTTTTCTACTTTCTCCCAAAGGGTTTTAATTCTATAATAAAGTGATTTCTCACCAATAATAACTGGCTGTTGAAATTTATCATTTGCTTTTCTCCATTGAGCAAGAACAAATGGAATCAGATCGCTAGCAAGATCTTTGTTAGAATATTTATTATGGTGTAGATTGCATGTCATGCTTTTTTGTTCTTTTAGTAAAATCCCTTTTTGAATAACTGCTCTGTTTGTAGGCAGCTCACTAGGAATAAAATCTTTTCCAGGTCCAATAAAATCTGAAATTGCAGTGGTGGATGATCTAGTCTTAACTTTTGACATTTATGAATATCTCAATTAAATAACTAATAATGAATAAAATAGTAACAAACTTCGATCTTGTATAAAGCTTTTATACAGCGGAGAGCCAAGTAAAAATATCTTTTAAAATTAATTCGGCGCTGCGCTTATTAGGAGAGTTTATTACATAAAAACGGATTTTGTTTACTTTATAATAATTTAAATTTTTTTCATTTTAATAATCTGTAAATATGAAAATTTGGGTATCAAGACGTTTTCTTATCAAAAAGTGGTCCATAACAAACCTACCTTGAAATTTAATTTTACATAGGAATACACCTTTTCTTAAGCTTGAAATTTATTTTTTTCAAAAACATATAAATCTCACAGTACCCTACTGGGCATGATACGTTAATGCCAATACTAATTTCATTTTAAATGCTTTTTTAATTGACATGTAGTTGCGGAATGTTTTTTGGCATCCCAATATTAAATTAATAATATCAAAGTGTTTTGAAATTTTGAACGCATGCTTGAATAAATGATTTATATTTAAAAAATTACCAAAATACTTTTCTTTTCATTAATTAAGCAGCATATCAAGTGAATTGATGCTAATCGGAATACCGTCTACATTCCAATTATTTTAGTAATTAAAAAATTAATTTTTGACATAGAAAATTAATGTATCATTTGAATTGGCATATAAAACAAATAAAATCAAAGTAACTTTAGCATATTACAAATAGTCATAATTAATTGTTCAAAGTGTGAAGATAAAGTGTAAAGATGAAGAAGACTTTTGAATCGAAAACATCATGGCCAGCTTTGACAAGAAAAATGATTAGCAAAATTAAAGGAAAATAGGAAAATGCAGTCAATACATGCTTTAAAATTTTATTTTTGGTTTTTGCTGTCAATGTTAATAAAAAATAATCTAAAATTTATATTTTTGTCTTTTCACATTAACGGCAGCAACCTTTTGATGTGATTGTTGTTATAGGATTCAAATATCATAATTAGACCTTTTTGCGGGTAAAATCTAAAAAATGACATCTATTTGACATTGAGATTTTGGTATACTTCTTTAATCAACATGGACATTGGTATATGTCAATGTCATTTCATTTTGTGCTAATTTTAAAATAAATTAATGTCAAATATATGTCAATTATCGAACTGTCTAGTTGCTATCTTAAGGTACCCATAAGAAACCATATGCCACAATAACCAATTAATTCATGTGCCGTGAAAAGTAGTTATATTTATGTACCATATATACATTTCTATGAGCATTATATCAGTAAGGTTAGCAAAAATTCTAAAACTATTTTATTTTACGGGAAGGTTTTATGAGAAGATTTAATGAAAGAGTTGAAAGGAAATTTTTATAGGAAGGTTTCATAAGAATATTTTATTATAAGAGTCGATACAAAATTTTTAGGAAATTTTTAAAAAAAGAACCTCTTACTCTTTACCTCTTCTTTCAAAATCTCTTTTCTCTTTTTCACAAAAGAGAAAAGAGATTTTGAAAGAAGAGGTAAAGAAGTAAAGGGATAATTTTCAAAGAGAAAGAGAAGATTTTAAAGTGAGAATATGGATGAGATAAATTGTTGAGAATATTTATTAAGTAATAAAAGTAAGAAAAACCATATGTATTAATTTGTATATATTTTGATTTATGCATTATCATTATTATTATTGAAACTATTTGTAATAACACTTTTATAAGGAAGTATTGCCACCCTCTCTTTATCTCCACCTTCGTACCATCTCCGCGTTCACAAATCACCGTCCTCAGAAAACGCCGCCCTCACTTTATCAAAAATAAAATATACTTCTAGTTGCAAGTTTATATGTAATATAATGAAAGGCAGCATTTTTTTGACTATCTATCAACGCTTAGCAATATGTTGAGACACCTCTCAAGCACACATCGCTATTATTCATCAGCTTGATAATATGTTGAGATACCTCTCAAGCACATATCGCTATTATTCATCAGCTTGATAATATGTTGAGATACCTCTCAAGCACATATCGCTATTATTCATCAGCTTGATAATAAGTGCTTTTTGTAATTAAAACATAGTATAAAGTTAGGAACAGTCAGGGAACTTTAACTCATCAAGCTTTGTTGAGCCTTGTCTAATTTAAAAAAAAAATTTTAAAGTGGTCGCACAGTACTTTTAGGCAGGGCTGTGGAGTCGGTAAGCTGCTGTTCCGACTCCGACTCCGACTCCGACTCCTTGATTTTATCATGGACCGACTCCGACTCCGACTCCCGACTCCGACTCCGACTCCTTCATAAGTAACCAATTTCTAACAACAAGTAGTTTGTTTTACTACAGTTATTTGTTCGTAACAACAAATAACTGTAGTAAAATGTTAACATCGGCTATTTCATCACTATGATACAAATAATCCAACCACTTAGTGCTATAAACAATATTTATAAGAAAACAATTTCTGAATAAACAACTTTTCTGAACTCTGGTTATGCAATAAACTCTTATGCAGTCGCTAATAACATTATGAATTTGTCAAAATCATGTTTGAAATATTGTCAGTTGGACAATATTTCAAACATGAAAGAACTTGTTCTTCTTTAAGTTCATATTCTTTAAGAATCTTTTCTACTGAGACCTGGAGAAATTCGCTGGTGTGATTAGTTTTGGCGTCTTTTACTGCCAATGTCTTGGTAACTGCTTCATTTTTTTAAAAAAAGAATTAAACATTGATTGCAAAATAGTTCACTCTGTTAAGAAACACAAAGCATCCCTTGAGACATTCATTAAGTT
The DNA here is from genome assembly GCF_058129835.1 of Hydra viridissima. Taxonomy (NCBI): domain Eukaryota; kingdom Metazoa; phylum Cnidaria; class Hydrozoa; order Anthoathecata; family Hydridae; genus Hydra; species Hydra viridissima. The sequence goes on from NW_028324309.1 coordinate 10,288,046, forward strand.
CTTCTTTTTGTTTAACAGCTTCTTCAATCACTAATTTTCTAATATTCTCTCTCTCCAGAGAAACAAAGCTAATTGAATACTTACAGTCTTTCTGTTTGTGGAGCAACTCTTTGGTGCTTGGTGGTGGCACGCCTAGCTTTCTACTAAGAATATGTAGCACAGTGCCAGACAATTTAAGTCGGGAGTTAGGGGATCACGAAGTTATATAGTTTAACGGAAGCTAGAGGAGAGCGCAAGGGAGGTGATATATGATTCTCAGTGATAAGCAGCAAAATACCCTATTGCTTTTCACTGTTTTAAAGGCCTAAAAATAACATGTCAAACTCCTTGTCCTCCAGTTGTTGCAAACTACAATTCCCATTGTGTCAGGATATCCTACAGCTTTCAGAGCATTCTGGGACTTGTAGTTTTGTAACAACTATAAAATCCTTATGAAAATTATGAAACTTTGAAAGATTTTTTTTAAACCGGAGTCGGAGTCGGTACAATTTTTCCGACTCCGACTCTGACTCCGACTCCAGCCAAAATGAGCTCCGACTCCGACTCCGACTCCGACTCCACGACTCCGACTCCGACCCCACAGCCCTGCTTTTAGGGTTAAAACTGCAACATTTTGAATCATCCTATTTTACTTTGCTTCGTTGTAATTTTCACATCATTTTTAAACTAATCCGGCCTGAAACTCGTCTCATCAACATGAAGGTCAAATTAGAACGCTAAAATACAAAAAAAAAATAAAACTTTTTCCCACTGATCCAAATCTGCCATCTCAATCAGTACATTTAGTGGTTTTAACTGAAAAGTAACAGAGAAAAAGACTTATTTGTGCAGCTATTTGGAACGAAAGCTATTTGTAGTTATAAAATGTGTTATTTAATTAGTGGAAATGACGAAGTCACCCTTTAAATAGCGAATTCACCTCTCATTACTTGATTATAAATAGATTGTTTTATATAAAACAATATCATTTGAAGACATTTTTACCCAATGAATTAACAAAGTTGTAACTCTTGTTATTAGAATAATGTATCTTATTGTGAAATATTTTTTTACTTTTGTCCGAAATTATTTGATATGCGTAAAACCTGACGAAATTACCTCTTTTTACCCTACTCAGGGTCTAGTAAATATACCACAGCAAATGTCTTAAATACTACCTGCTGCTCTGAAGCTCGAAGTAGTAGTGCAATATCGCTGAAAAGTATTGCTGCACTTACTTGAAGTAAAAGTTTGTGAAGTGAATGCAACGATACTATTCAATAAAGGTATTAATGCATGCAGTGACAAAAATTATTATGCCTTTAACAAAATACGCACAAAATAATAATACTTACCACTGGTTTTTCTTTTCTTACTTATATTACTTAATAAATATTTTCAACTATTTATCTCATGTATATAACTTTTTTAAATATTGATAAACACTATTAATATATATGTATTTACAGATGATTATATGCAATCAAGTCACTCAAATATATTCTTTTATCTTTGGGCTCATGGTAAAAGTATCTATTTTTATTTGAGCTTTTCTTTCTTTAAATTCTTCTTTTCCACTTTGAAAAATTTTCTTTTTTTCTTTTTCTTTACTTTTTCTTTTAAAATCTACATTTTTTTTCTTCCGAAAATCCCCTCAAAAATCTCCTAAAATTTCTCCTATTAATTCTTCTTTAAAATCTTCCTCAAAATAAAGAAAAATTCTATCAAAAAAATTCTCTAGATTTTCTCAACTGATCTTTTTATATTCTCATACTTTACATCCTTTTTATGTCCTCAGATGTTTCTTAAATCAAATGTGGTCCTTTGCATAAACAATGATCTTTACTTTCAAGTTTGTTTGTGCTTTTATTTCGATCTCTTAGTCATGTCCCTCTGAAACAGGTTTTAGCAGTTATCTTTTGGTCTCGACTTGTTTGTAAAAATCACAAAATAGTCACAGAATTTTGTTGAGTCCCAGGTAAAACTTAAAGGTTATCTTTTTAATTTCTTTCGTTTTCTCTTTTAATAAAAGTACACTGGATATTTTGCATTTGGATAAGCAAAACATACATGTATGGTTTGTAAATTATTATTGCTGATACAATGTAACTGCTGAGTTTAATGTTGTTTTTTAAACATTAAAAAAAAAACATGGTTAGAAATTATCAAAGAAAAATTATCCTTAGCAAATTTTTTGTGCAAAGCATGTTATTGGATATTGACTCCATAAAATCTAAAACAATTCTTTTTAGAAATTTTTTACACAGAAGGATAGGGACCGTAGAACTCGGATACGCGTAGTTATTTCGGTAATTAACCGAATTTAGTTATATAGGGTAATTAACGAAAAGTTATAAAATACCCGATTTTTTTAAAAATCTGGTAACACCCGGTGTTTTTAATGCACAATACTTAATACCCGTAGAAAACCTTAGAAATACCCGAAGAAGAGAAAATAACTGAAACAATTCAACTCAGTTCATTTATTACGTTGAATTACAAATGACAAAAATATTGAAATATGAATATTTGCATTTAAGGAGTTCAAATTTCAGTATTTGGAAAATTATAAGTAGCCTGGCCATTTTAAATCTGAAATTTCATCCAGTAATTTACTGTTCTCTTTCATGAACACTAGCTGCTACATTTTGCTAACACTTAAATTTGATCTCTTTATAATGTAAATGTTCCCTGCACTTGAAAACACTCTTTCAAAAGTGGCAGATGAGGCAGGCATAGCTAGAATCTGCCTAGCAAGCCTTTCAAGCATAGAGTATTTGCCAGCAATGACTCCCAAAAATAATGTTCATCAAGTGGGCAATAAGAAGAATATTCATCAAATAGGCAATTCAGAACCATCAGAATTAACCTCAAAAGTGTCATTAACCATCATTCTATCTGCATCCTTTCTTTCTAATTCTGTGAACAGATCTGGATGTTTGCCTTTGAGGTGTTTGCGCATCCCTACTTTGCTATGAATTCTTTATGATACTCATTGCAGCTGGCTTTGTCATCATTGGCCTTAGTGAAAAATTCCTATATATTAGATGGTTTGGTCTTCTGAAAAGAAAAGAAAAAATATATATATAAAGAAAAGAAAAAAGGGTTGTTCCGATGATTGGGTAACAAAATCGGGTAACGTATTAAAACATGCTACCCAATTTACTTTTTTTTAATTTTTAGCTTTTTTAAAATTTTACGACTAGTAAAAAGGGTCTTTACATAAAAAAAAAGTGAATGATGAAATAAAAAGATAGTAAAGAGAAGGCCTTTTTTTTTTATTTTTCAAACCAAAATTTTTTTTATAGAGAAATTCAGTTTAGTTTTGCTTATTTTAGTTAACAGAAAATTAGTAAAATTGTCATTTATGAAGTTTTCTGATTTTTCAAAATCACAATGCATTTTTTTTTCGTTGGTTAACTTTGCTAGTGCAATAATGCAATTTCATCCCTGCAACAAAACACCCTTCACATCGTATGAAGACTTTAAAATTCATATTCTCTTAAAATACTTGATATAGACCTATTATAAGAGGCTGATGTTCCTCTCTCCTCCATGTACGGGCGCCCATGCGCAAAACCTGGTTATCAAACAAAATATTAACAGGTAATTTCAAAAAAAGTTGCCTGATGCAATTTTTTCGTTAAATTAAATGGAAATATTAAATAGTTCAGAAGCTGTTAAAATATTCAGGTGATATTAACTACTTCAGAAAGCATAAGATTATAGACAAAGCCTATTCTATATATTCCACTTAATAATAGCTGTTCTGAAAAAGCTGTTAAATAAAAGAATTACTCATGAAATTCAAAAAAGAAAAATATTTAAACCTTTTTTATTTCAATAAATCCAATTTTATTGAGTTTAATTTAACCTTTCACAATGAAGCAATATTTCCATCAAAGTGCAGCATAAAAATCGTGTGAAAAAACATTTTGTTCATAACGTTAAAATGCGTTATTTTTTCTGTTCGTCGTAAAAGCTTAAAATACAATTATAAGCCATAAAAAAAAAGACAGCCTAATTACTCTGGCCATTTTTAATAATCTACATCAAGATATATATTGTTACAAGTTAAAAACCAGTTAAACTGCTGGTCGTTATTTTCTCTGTTGTTTCTTTGTAATTTCTTTGTAATTTCTTTGTTATTTCATCTCTCACTGCTGCCTGATTAAGCTTTTTTTTTGTTGTTGTTGTTTTTTTGTGATGTTTCAAGTTATTTAATAGATAAATTGCCACTATTTAAATGCTGATGTACAGTATTATTATCTTTTAAGATCATAAACTGTATATCAGAAATAAGAAAGTAGAGAACGTAAAATCTGGGTATCAAGAGCCGCCAGCTCTAATTGTTTTGGATTCGCAGCGTCTTTATAAGCTCAGCCAGTTAAAATGATCCCATACTAAAGAAAGACATATTTAAAAGTCAAGTACACAATGAATTGTAGAAGCAGAAAGGAAAAGCAATTTAGTTTGTTGTAAATTAATACTTTAAATTTAGTATGTTTTTTTTTTTCAGATCTTGCTGATCAAACATGTTTAAGTTAAAATATGGTTAAAACATTTTACATACATACATACATACATACATACATACATACATACATACATACATACATACATACATACATACATACATACATACATACATACATACATACATACATACATACATACATACATACATACATACATACATACATACATACATACAGCTAAATAATTTAAGTTAATTAAATGATTTAGAATGCTTTCTTTACAAAAACTTTGATTTACATCTGCAAATAATATATGGTATTTTTTCAAATAAAAAGCATTTTATGTACTTATTTTTTTTTGTTTATGCCAGTTGGAATAAAATGTTATTTAGAAGGATAAACATCATGTTTGACATAAAAGTGCTTTTCAAAATTTTTTTCAGGAAAAGACTAAACTCTTTTAATTGTAATATATATATATATATATACACACACACACACACACACACACACACACACACACACACACACACACACACACACACACACACACACACACACACACACACACACACACACACACACACATATATATATATATATATATATATATTTATATATATATATATATATATATATATATATATATATATATATATATATATATATATATATATATATATATATATATATTTGCTGCTGTTCACAGCAGCATTTATTTTTCAATATAGATTGACCTTGATTTTTTAAATATTTTATTTTATTCAAGATAATTGAAACAAAAAATATAACAATTTGTTTAACTTAATGAGCATCCTTTTTGGCAGATTCTATTTTACACATGACTTTATAATTGACTTGTGTCCAGCTCATAATTCTGTAATACAATAGAATAAATAAACAAATGGGAATTTTAATTACTTTATGTATGTTTTTTTTTTTTGTTTTTTTTTAACATACTATTTTTATATAAAGTATCAGCAATCAAAAAAATTGATTACAAATACATGTAACATGTTAAAAATGTTTGTGTTTCATTAAAAATAACATAGTTGATAATACCTTAAAAATAAAAAGTACATTTTGTTGACTGAAGGAGTTATTTCTTCCGGAGAAATATTTTAAAATAAATTTTTATCTTGTTTGTAAAAAAAACATAAAATCAGAAAAGGTTTGTAACTAGCAATTGTAAAACAAAAAATATTTATATTGAAGTTGAATGAGAGGCTGGGCTTTCCGTCACTTCATTTAACTTTATGAACTGGCTTTAGCTCATACATTGTAAGTTCTAGTCAAGTTAAGCTTTATGTAAAATCTGTTTTTCAATTCAGCTATTGTACAAAAAAGAAAAGGCTCTTCAAACAATATCAGTATTTACAAATAAAACACTATGTAATACAATTCTATGGAATTTTAGGAATTATATATGCATCATATAGATATATATTATATTTTATACACACATATATACATATATATATATATATATATATATATATATATATATATATATATATATATATATATATATATATATATATATATATATATATATATATATATATGTATATATATATATATATATATTAAAAAGCTACAAGTTAAATTAGTATTTTTTTTTTTTTTTTTTTTTTGAAATTGATGATAAGTGAAATAAAGTTATATACTTAAAAGTTTTACATTTTTTAAAGATTTATAAAATAATTTGACAAAAAAGCAATAAAGTTATGTTTTAAATTAGCATCAAATTACATCAATTGACCTTTAAAAGCCCTTATACTCTGACCTCAAATGAAATCAAATTTGTAGGAAGAAAACAAAGGCTTAAGAAAAACTTTATATTTATATGCTATTTGCTCCATAGCAACAAATTTTAAAACTTTTCTTTATTAATAGAAGATTTTTTGGGAACCAGTGGTGAGCAACAGATACACACAAAATTTATTGTTGATGTGTGATTATGGTTAATTACAGTAAGATTGATTTCATTTTAAGTAAAAATTATTTACTAAGAAAAGATCTTAAAAAGGTTGTCTTAGAAATCGTATATATTTCCAGGTTGATGAAGTGAAACATGAAATTTTCTGAACATCTTGGTTCTCATCTAACGCCAGAATGGAGAAGCCAATACGTCCAGTATGATGTATGAGTTTTTATTGCTTGCTATTGTTTCCATTTAATGGCATGTATTTAAACTTATTTTGTTAGGTATAAAAATATCTATAAGAAGTTAAATTGAAATTAAACAGGTTCTATTAAATCTTTTGAGTAATTATTTAAACTATATGTTGCTTTTTAATTTTTTTATAATATCAACAAGTTTTTTTAATATTTAACTATTTATGGAGTTATTTTGTTAATTCAAAAAGCAATTACTTATTTTCCCTAAACATTTTTTCTTTTTTGTTAACAGGAAATGAAAAAGTTTATTTATGAAGCAAGCTCCTCTGCACCACATGGAAGCGGTAAATTTTCACGGAAGAATGAAAATGTTGAATAAAATTCTCTGAAAAATAATGTTTGGTACTTATATTGTACTAATGGTTTTTTAAATGTATTTTCTTATTTCTTTTTAATTTTATTTAGATTTATCAGATGAAGCATTGAAAAGTTATTTTGAAAAATGCGATGCTAGTTTTTTTGCATTTTGTAACATGGAGCTTGCTAAAGTCAATAATTTCTTTGCTGGTAAAACATTTCATCTTCTGTTTAAAATTTTCTTTAAATTTAAATTATCATCATGCCGTTATTGTTTATTTAATTGATTTTTGTGTTCTGTTACAAGATGCACTTGTTTTTTTAATGTTTTTTTGTATGAATGAATAAAAGTCTTCTTTGACGATGCCCTAAATATTCTTTCAGAAAAACTTCTTTCTGATTACATATATTTAATGCATAAATATTATCTGTAAATTTTTAAAAATTTCAATATTGTTTCAGAAAAGTTGTCAGAGGCAATGCGTAAGTTTACTAATTTACAAATTCAAATGGCAAATGCTGGAGTTCAACGACTTCGTTATGCTGTAAACAGCTCTTTGACTGTGCGAAAAAGAGATGGTTCTGATGCCCATTTTGGTACTCCAGTTAAACTAAAGACTCAAGCTCTTTCTAGTAAAAAACTGAAAGAAATGAGATTTGTGGTCAGTGAATTTTATCTCAGCTTAGTTCTCATACAAAATTTTCAGGTAAATTTAAGTTTCTCTTTTCTTTTCCTTCTCTTTCTCATCTAGAAATATAAAAGTGGGAGGGTAGTAGGTGCTAGTTATCTTTTGAGATATAAAATGATAAAAAATATAAAAGTTTATAAAATGTGATGATGCAATACCTAAGAAGTGAGGAAAAATACCTAATTTACAAATTACTTTCTATTAACAAATTTGTTCAAAAGGTTCTAGCATTTTTTGTGTATTGCAAACAATTCAAAGATTGTTTTTTATTTATGTTTCAGCAACTTAATTTCACTGCTTTTCGAAAGATTTTAAAAAAGCATGACAAGGTATATATATTTCTAAATAAAAAATACTCAATCTATGATTTATATATATATATATATATATATATATATATATATATATATATATATATATATATATATATATATATATATATATATATATATATATATATATATGTACGGTCTTTAAGATCTTCAAAACAACTAGCGGTGCAGATTATAGAGTAGCAAACATTGAATCATCTGTGTTCTATACCAACACACAAATCAACACACTTATTCTAGATACTGAGGTACTAATTTTGATATACTTTATGTAAAATAATCTTTTTTTTGTAAAATCTTGAGTTGCTTTTGACATTTGTTTTATAGTCAATTGCGATTGAAGATTTAGAAGGTGGAAATCGTCGGAAAGCAATGAACAGGCTTCGAGTTTTGCCTATATCTGGAAAGGTGTATTCTTTTTATGAGTGCTGCCTATAAATATGCATAATTTGATAAGTTGTCTTTGTCTAATAATTATATGAGTATCTAATACTTTTTATTAATAAGTATACAAAAATTAGACTGAAACTCGATTAAATTCAATGAATATTAACCAGTATTTAAAAATATGAATTTCTTATTAAATGTTTGGTTAATATTCACTGAAATAATACTCATTAGGTATCAAGACATATTTTATATATAAATTTTGACTTTATCAAAATCTTTTTATGGTTAAATCTTTACTATATCTAATATAATTTATAAATAGAACTATAAAGTCACTTGAAATGCTTTAGTTTAAAACATTGTTTAGGTGTGTTGCACCTATAGAATTATGGTTTTCACTATAAAATTTGCCCAAACATTTACATAAATACTAAATAACCATTGTTCATATTTTTAGCTGCTACAAAACAATTTCTTATTTTTATTTTATATTTCCTCTAATCAATGCTTTTGTATTTCTACTTTTTATATTTTTATTTTTGTGTGTATGACAGTGTTTATGTATATGACAATATTTACATATATGATGCAATACATTGGTGTATGTTTATCGTTACTTATATTTTGTTTACAAGCAAAGTGAAACTACATCTTTTTTTTGGGGTTTCTTTACTGGACTGTTCCTGGTTCTACTTACTGTTGTAGGTGTTGCAGGTACAGATTTAGATTTCTATTAATAATTGTCATCAAGTTAAATTGCTTGTTTTCAAGAATTCTAGTCAATAGTTGTATTAATTTTTTGTATTTCAGCTTATTACAAAGGCCCCCATTTGCAATGGCAACCTGCATTACGAATGTATAGAGGCATGTTAATTTTTTATGTTATGGTTGGTTTACTCGGAATAAATGTGCGTGGTTGGGGTCGTGCCGGTGTTAATCATGTGCTGATTTTTGAACTTGACCCTCGGCATCATTTATCATATGCAGAATATCTCATGGTGTGTCTATTATCTATGCGAGTCTTTTTTTGGTTTTATATAGATTTATTACCTGAGCATGAACTTTATATTTTTTTTTTTATTTTTTTTGTAGACAGCTACAATGTTTGGGACATTATGGTGCTTGAGCTGCATTGCTTTTCTTTTCAGTAATGATTTTAAAATCACTATCTTTGCACACCCTTTAGCATTGGCTGTTTTTACATTTTTATACTTAGTGAACCCAACAAAGACTTTTCAATACAGGTCTAGACGATGGTTGCTGAAAGTGCTAGTAGGTTTTTAAATGTAAAATATATTTAAAAATGTAGTGGAATTTATTTACAGTTTTAAAATAAGCCTTAATGCACCTTATATTGATTGAATAATTTATAAATTAAAGTTTCATTTTATAATTTGGTAAAAATATTTTGCATTCTTAGTTTCGGATTATTATTGCGCCTTTTAAATATGTTTGTTTTGCTGACTTTTGGCTTGCTGATCAATTGAACAGTTTGGTTATACCTTTGCTGGATATAGAGTATTTGGTTTGTTTCTATGTATACGATTGGCACATTCCTCCTGGTTAGTCATTTTTATTTTCTTTATAAAGAGAGGAAATTCTTATATAAAAAAAAGCATTTTAAAATTGTTTTTGAGTGTTTCTGTAGGATCTGTCTAAGTGGTAATCTACCATTCTTATTTCAAAAGATTCAGGTCAATGCACATCAACAAAAAATGGGATCAGGCCAATTGTTGCATTGCTTCCAGCTTGGTTTCGCTTTGCACAGTGTTTACGACGTTATAAGGACTCAAAAAAGGCTTTTCCTCATTTGGTTAATGCCGGAAAATACTCAACATCAATGTTTGTAACAATACTGTCCACAGTGACATCTGTAAAAGAAGGTAACTCAAAGAAAGGTTTTTATTTTAAAGTTAAAATAAACTTGTTCAAACTAATGACTTGTTAAGTATGCCTCAAATCACTGCATTTTTAATGTTCACAACATGCAATGGCTAGTATCATAAAACAAACTTTTTTATGTAAGAACAAGCAGATTAGTTTTTTTCTCTAAACAGAAACTAGTTCATTCAAAGCAGCATTTCTGCCCCAATTAATTTTTTTTTTGAATTAATCTTTTTAATCTTAGATGCGAATGCAGGCCATCGCACTTGGTTGTTTTATGTTTGGATTATCTCATTACTTATCAGTACATTCTACACATTGTTTTGGGATTTGAAAATGGATTGGGGATTGTTTTCAAAAGATGCTGGCGAAAATCGTTTCCTCAGAGAACATATTGTTTATGATTATAAGGTAAATTTTACTTAAACTTTACTAATGTAAAAAAAAAAAAAAAATTTACCAGTAAAAACTTTATAATTTACCACTTTTTATAATTTACGTATATGAAGATAAAAATTTCCTTAACATGTGTAGAGATTTTTATGATATTTAAACTGCTAGTTTTGTTTACACAGTCTAAAAACTCAGTCTTTGCTAAAAACTCAGTCTATGCTAAAAACTCAGGCTATACTTAAAATACTATATTCTTGATGAAATGATATTACACCAGGACATGACCGCAAATCTATTAAATTCAAGATCATTTTCCAATGATTTTTCAATAGCAGTAGGTTTTATTTTTTCAAGCAAACAGTAAAAGAGATTTTTGCTGAAATTACAGACATTAGTGAACGTTAGTAAAGTCTCAAAAATGTAAACTTATTTGAAGGCAGTCTCATAAGTATAAACTAATTTGATGTGCTGAAAAGGCAATTTTTAGAACTACAGGTAAAGAACATAGTTAACATGTTAATATTATAAAGATTTCATCATTTTTCCAATTATAAAGTAATGTGTAATATTAAGAAATGATCAATAATAGTAAGAAAAAGTCGCAGTCTTTTTTTCATTTATTCTGTCACAGTTGATACGAAAGTTGACATGAATAAAAAGTAAATAATAACAAAAAATTATTAGCAATCACTACTAGAGGTTGAGAGAAATGATTTCACTTAAGAGAATTTTCAACCTTCTGATTGTAAAACCAACATTTTTTGCTACTGAACTTGAATTGATAATGAGCATTTGTTCTATTTTTGTATTGCTGCTCCAAAAAAAGAGGGAGGAACGGGGAAAAGAGGCAGTGATTGATCTTAAAAATTGAAACAACTTTAATTTAGATATTCTATTATATCGCTATGTTTGGTGATGTTCTGCTACGTTTTATGTGGACGTTAACTGTATCTGTAGGCAACTCTGGATTTCTGTTCCATGAGTTCTTCACTTTATTTCTTGCGCTGGTTGAAATTTTCAGGTTTAATTTTTTTGAATCTTCCTTTGTAAAAATTTAGCACAAGATTTTGTTGATTGACGTTGTTTCACTTCTTTTTTCCTTCGTAGACGTTTTGTTTGGAACTTCTTCCGTCTAGAGAACGAGCATTTGAATAACGTAGGAGAGTTCAGAGCTGTCCGCGATATTAACATAAAACCTATTCGAAAACAGAAGAATGTTTCTTCGTTGACGCTCGAAGAAATAATGGACCTCGAAGATGGTCCACCGAGAAAAAAACTGTCATCAAGTAATAATGCAGTATGAAAAACTGTTTTTTAAACAACATTTTTTAAAGAGAGTTAGGATTTAAAAAGAGGTTTTTACTTTTTTTAAAAAAAGATTTTAACTTTTGAGATAACAACAGTTCAACAATCTGTAGCTTGTTTTCTCGTATAAAACCGTAATACAATCCTGCACTTAAACAGGAAATGCTGCACAGTGTGTAATACTTAGGTACATAGCACTTCACAGTATTTCTTACCGGTTAAGTATCGAGCATTTAACTCGAGTGCCAGATATTAGGTTGAAAAAAAAGTTCTTTCACACTTTCATTAAATAGTTTACTCTTTACAGTCCTCAGAATACTCTTTACAGTCCTCAGAATAAACACAATCTACAATATAATCGTCATTATTATTAACAACAATTCTCAGTTTGTTAGGCAAGCAATGGATCCGATCCTTGTAGAAGCCTGACTGCGCCTTAAATTATTTACGAATGTGAGCTTCGAGTTGACAAACATCATCGAAATTCATCTCTGGCATGTAAAATTGCAGTGCACGGAAAAGGTGATAGTCCCTTGGAGCGATTGGATGATATGGCAGGTGAGGCAAGATCTCACATCCCATTTCTATAAGTTTAAAACAGATTTTACCATGTGTGGTCGTGGATTATTGGGTAAAAAACATATCTTTTGATACTGTGCCGGTAATTGGATGGTTTTTTGCCCGAGTCTTTTGTTTCAATTGTTCACAGTAATAACCATAATGGTGGTATTGGGAGGAAGAAGCTCGAAATGCACGATGTCATGTACATCCTACAACACTGACAACATAACCTTTTTTTGGTAAGGATCTGCTTTGAGGCTCTGGTTAAAGTACCAGTGGTCTGCATAAAGTACCTACTTCTCATCGTCAGTGATTAAGCGATCTAACAAATCAAAGCGTTGTTTTTAGAGAGCAAGAATTTTTAGATCTCAAGGTGCATGTATTTGTTATGTTGTGGCAGACTGTCGGGAACCTAAATTACTAACTTTAGAACCTTTCCCGATGAATGAAGTCAGCGCAGCACTGATGTGTGAGAAGATCGGAATGTGGAGGCTATACAGCATCTACTGAGTATCGAATCCTCCTCCACTAGTTTGTATACCGCTTCAAAATCAACTTCAGTTGGACGATCAGATCTTGAACGATCCTCAAATGTGAAGTAATTGGAACGAAAATATTAAAACCAAATTTGACATGTGCGTTTGTTATTTTTGCCTTGGCCTAGGGTATGGTATATGTTATGTTAGGTCTCACCGGTGGAATGACCGAGCTGAAACTCATGATGCACTGTCGAATATAGGATTTCTGATTGAACATTTTATGTCAAGTTAATCATCTGTACTCGCTTGTATAATTGCCTGGAAATGCATTTAAAAACAAATGCTAGAGCATTCTAGAAAATCATAGAGCTTTCCAAGTTCTAATGAGATCCGTTTGTAATGGTCATGTACGAAAAAACTTTCTTTCCAGTCCAATACTAACAACAAAAAATTTTCAGAGGTGAATTTTGTTTCGGTTTTCAGAGGGGAATTTCCTAAGGTTTTCAGACGGAAATTTTATTCGGTTTAATTATGCGCTGACGAAATTTTTAGAATAAATAAAAAATTACTTATGTATAAAATAGAAAGAAAAGAAATTTGTTTAAGTTTTTTAAAATTTTATTATTAAATGATTACAAATCAAATTTAAAGTTTGAATATAAACTAAATCGAATGCATTTTCCTTCGTTTTACTGTGGTTACAACGTAAAAAAACAGTTAAGTATTCATTACTCAAGTACAGTGTCTTGGTATGAATTATTTGTACCGTTTGGTAGAAATTACTAACAGTAATTCCTACTGGTTAAGTATTCCGTACTTCTACACCAGCAGTTTCGTAAGATAATGGTGCTCAAGTTGTACCAGTGCTTCAGTCGTACCGCTTGAATTTTGAAAGAACCGCGGAAACATCTGCGCAAACGATCGCAACTCAATATATGTCAAGTGTCACAAAGTTCTTTATAGTACTGTTGTTTGTCATAAACCAACCTTGTTATAAATCCTCACCGCAATAAGTTTGTTTTCACTTTATATTGTCTTCTATCTCTTTCTTTCTCTCTTTCTCTCTCTCTCTCTCTCTCTCTATACACACTTATATATATATATATATATATATATATATATATATATATATATATATATATATATATATATATATATATATATATATATATATATATATATATATATATATATATATATATATATATATATATATATATATATGTTTAGTAATTAATCTTGCAAGTTAATTATTAACATATTTATGTTCTTTATTAAATGTAAATTTAGAATAATTAAATTATCGTTTAGTCGAAAAAAAAATTGTGTTCACTTTATTTAATGTTAAGTTATGTTTACTTATAAATAAACTTGTGCCCCAACTCATATATAATAGCTCAATTTCCTGCGTTGTACCAGTACGACAGAAAAAAGTTTTCTTGCTTTTACCTATTCTTGGCTGACGTTGCTTTTATTCTTATTTTTAAGCCATATTCATTTTATAGTTGTCAAACCGAAGTTATAATAAATGGAAATAAGAAGATATGAAAAAAGTGTTAAGTAAATTATCAAAGGGAGTTATTGGGTTCAAAAAAGCTTATAGATAATTTGATATCCCTAAATTAACGTTACTGGGTGATTTTAAATGTAACATTCTTACCTAATCTAAGAATGCTTTGGGCCTGCTGTTGTTTTGTATTGTTTTGTTTTTTTATAAACCTAAGAGATATTAAGGTAAATATATGTTTATGTTAAGGTAAATATATGTTTATATTTTTAAAAGTTAAAATTGTTTTATTTTTAATCTTTTTTAAAATTTATTTTACATAAGAATGTATGTTAACAAAAATGTAAATTTATTTACTATGAGAATATTGAATTGAAATTTGTAAATGATGTACTTCTTGAAGAATATCATATTTATTCATATGTTTACAAGTTTATAAATTCTTGAAAAATGGCTGTTAATCATTTTCAGCAAATCGCAAATTATAAATAATTCTTCAAATTATAAGTAATGCTTCAAGAGCAAATTCAAATAGAAAGTCAGAAGTGGTGTAATATTTTGATAAGCCTTTTACACTGCATATTTTGATAAAACCCTTGCAATCCTTGCAATACAAACCCGGTTTTACGAGGTCATAGAGTCACTTCAGCCAGATTTTAATTTGGGATATTTGTTTTGTTAATGCTAATTTCTCATTGAAACCTGTCATAAAAGAACACATATGCGGAGAGTTATTCTGGATTCACTTCATATCTTTCACCAAGAATACAGAACAATTTTATTTACATCATGACATCCATTGTTCTTGATAGATAGCTAGAGAGAATAAGTAAAGCAAAATTTTATTAGGTTATTAAGAAAGGTTTGTCAGTTTGATGCATGCTTCTTTTGTCATTTAATTTTCTGAATAAATAATTTCCCACTTATTATATAGTGTTCGATGTAAAATTGAATGCTCTTCCTATTAATGCCATTCATTTTTTATATGCGTTTTAATTTTCTCTGTTTTTTTGTATGAGTTTAAATTGGGAAAAAGTGCTACCAAGACGAATAGTAAAATTAACCAGGCATTTGGGGTCAATAGTGTCAGCGAACGCACCATTCAGAGTTGGTTCACAAAATTTTATTCTATAGATTTAAGCCTCCATGATGAGCCCCATAGTGGTTGAACTACAGTAATCCAAGACGAGAATCCGAGGACCCTGGTGGAAGCCAACCCATCCCAAACGGTTCAGGGGATCGCAGAAATGGGAGTCAGTCATCAAGCTGTTTCAAATGGTTTGAAACGCATTGGAATGGTGAAAAAACTCGAAGAGTGGGTGCTCCACGATATGAAAGATCGACAAAGATTGTCACGTTTTGAGGTTTGTTCTTCCTTGCTTCTGCGCAACCGAAACAACCCTTTCTTGAATTGAATCGGAACGTGTGATGAAAAGTGGACGATAACCGGAGACGTTCGGGACAGTGGTTAGACGCCAACGAGCTTCCCAGGCACTTCCCAAAGGTGAAAACTCACCAAAAAACGACTTAGGGTATAGTATGGTGGTCTGCTGCCGGTATGATCCACTATAACTTCTTGAAATCAGGCCAAATCATGGTTGCAGAGTTTTGTTGTGTTGAAATCGACATTATGCGAAATTATGAAGGCAGCAACCGAAACTATGCCATTAATCAACAGGCGTGGTACGTTCATACTACATAACGATGTTTGACCACATGTTTCACAAATCACCGTTTGAAAACTAAACGAGTTGAGCGTCGAAGTTCTACCTCACCCACCATACCTCCCCAGACCTTGCACCGAAGGAAGGCAAAAATGGCCTTCGTCGACTTCATCGAATCTCGAGCACCAAATTTTTTTGGTGACAGAATAAATCTCCTTGTTTCTTGTTGGCAAAAATATGCTGATTCAAATGGCTCTTATTTTGACTGATTTGAGTAAGTATTACTAAAGTTATTTATTGTTAAAATTTACCTACTAAAACCGACATGACTTTCCTGACAACCAAATATTTTAATGCTTGAATTGACTCCTGATCAAACTCATCGTGAACAAATGTCTGAGGTAGAAGGAAATATCAAAATTTTGAGAAAAAATCTCTCGGTTTTATACAATCAAGCGATATGAATTTACAAGATTGTAGGTCAAAGTACTACAATAATTCTGCTGGTAAGGCTGGACATAAGCTGGTGTTTTCAAAGAATTGAGAAAAAAAGCTGGTGTTTATCAAAAAATCGAGAAAAAATGCATGGTAATATTTATGAACTGTGATAACATTCACTCATTTTTGTAAGCGTTCATCCAGCTAAAGAAGAATTAATTTTAGCGACAAATCTTGACAAATCTCCATAGATTTCAAGCTCACATGTTTTGCGTAACCATTTAAAAATAGAATATGTTGTCTATCAGCTTTTTAAATCAAGCTTGAAGTTGAATATTTTGTAAAAGTAGGCTGACCTCTTACCAAAATTAATCAATGGTTATGACCCATTTAACCCTAAAAAATGACACATTTTTATTTTAAAAATTTTTCATTTGTACTTTTACTTCCGTAAAAATCAAATTATTGAAATTCTACACAAAAAAATATTGTTTTTTTCTTCAAAACTTTACTTTTCTCAGAATGAGAACCCGAAACAAAATTTAAAATATTTTTGATTCTTGTTAAATTTTTTGTTTCATCGAAGGGAAAATTCCTATGCTAACTATACTTTCTCTTTTGGTTTTATTGTTCGCTTTTTTGAAGTGTGACTCAAATTACATCGTAACCCGTTTAACACAGATTTACTTTGTACAATAAATATTATTATTGCACTTATAAATTGATCACAATCTATACAGTTGATGTTGTTTAGATAAGTTGTTATAACAGAAGTATGGTTAGCATGATATCATCCGACAGAAAACTCCAATCACAACGATATTTGTTATTCCTTAACTTTGTTAACCATTTTAGTAGTGAAAAAACGTACCACAAAAAAAACATACCATAAATCACTAGATGTACAAGTGGATTCCGTTAAACCATAAAGCTGAAAAATGAATCTTTCAATTTTTAGGAAATTATTTGGTAAAAACAATTCTGCTCAAATAAAATGTTTTATGGAAAATTGGACAAACGAATTCGGCTGAAACTCGTTTTAAACATCATTTTCTTGTTTCAAAAATGCTAGTAATAGTCTTCTTTGTATTGTTCATAATTTTTATGCTGTTCATAATTTTTATACTGTTCATAATTTTTTGTTAACAGTCTGCAGAATCTGTGAATGTTTTGAAGATTTTTGATGAGGATAAAATAGCAAAAATAACAAGACAATAATAAAGGTTTTTCGATCTGTTTTTTTCCTTTTCTGTAATAACATCTTGGTATCTTTATGATAAGCAGACTTTTATAGTATGACTTAAATGTTAATGTTAAACTATTAGCTTCATTTGTGGCTTCAAGAGTTTAGGATCAAGTATAAAGCTAAATATATGTATTTTACAAAACAGCCTCTTACCAAAAAATATTAATGCCAATACAATCCATAAGAATTCACTGTACTCACTGCAGTGCTTATCTTTTTTGCACTAGTTATTTCTTGACGTAATTATTATGCATTCATCAATTACTTTTTGATGTCACTTGTTTCTTGGGAAATTTTTCTAGCATTTTTATGTAAAATACACACAAAATCACTCAAAATAGATTTGAGCGTTAAAGACCGGTTGTTTAATTGATTTTAAAAACTACCTATAAAGAAAATAAAAATTGAAATTTTAAAAAAATATACCAGATTTTCTGTATTTTTTTCTGTGGTGTTGGGGTTTATTTTGACAATGCAGATTCAAATTTTAATAGTTTTCTGAAAATTATCGTCACAATTTTCTCGAGTACACTGAAGTTTCTTTTAATCAGTTAACGCAGCTTCATGCTTTCTAATGTGGTTTCATGCACAGTTTCTAAGTCATGACTTACTTTTCATAAGAGCCGATTTGTTGGAAAGTGGGAAACTTAATTAAAATTTTTACTTATCAGCTAAGAGGTCTGAAAATTAGAATGACCTATTGGAAATATGAGTTTACATGCAGAACTTGAGGTTATCTATCTATGATTTATGCGAAAACAAGTAAATTTTACCATTCTAAACTTTTTAGTTTGAGCCTATCAACTATACATAATTAGTCTTTTTATTTATTATCGGTAGAAAAATCAGTACATGAAAATATTTTGGGAAGGGGTATGGCTGATTGATTATATTAGGTATATAGGTATATAAGACAACAGATCAATTTGCGGAAAACTTGTAGATCAAAAAATATAACAATGGTTTCTTGTAAATAACTTTATATTGGTTATCAATCTGCACATTTTAATACATTAGTTGACGAAAGATCGTCTTGAACACACACGTACACACACATACGCACACACAACACTTTTATTTAACGACTTTATTTTTTCTTTAACTCCTTCTTTTCATTAAGATTGGTTTCAAATGATTTTATCAAGTAGATTAACAATAGACTGCCAATAATCCTCGATCTTACTTAATTCTCTTATCAGTGGGTAGATTAGTTCTCTATCATTAGGTAGAATGTCAAAAAATTCTTTGCTAAACTGTGTTGGCTGGTTTTTCCCCGTGTTGGTCAATCGAACAAAAGTGAGAAATAAATACTAAATAAATAACATATGGCACTCCATTGTTAGTTTTTTTTCATCGAAGAAAAATTTGCATGTTTTTGAAAAAAAAAAATAAAATAAAAATAAAAATTTGACTTATAAACCAACCATGGTCTTTAAAACCATAAATTTTAATCAGTTTGTTTCATTCACCAAATTGGTATTAAAACAAACAAAAAAATAATAATAATAAAATAAAATATAAAACAGAAAAACAATTCACTTTTTAATAATGTCAAAAAATGATTTAAGTAAACCCATAAAAAAACTATGGTTAACTGACTTCCCAAACAACATTTGAAACAGCGAAGAAATCAAGCACATTGTAATTAATTCCAACGAAATAATCTTAACCATCATTTCGGTTTAAACAAAGCATAGTTTAATCGTTTTATCTCCTCCTTCTCTCTCTTGATCTAGACCGTCGTGGAGAATAAGACTGACGGCCATGACTTCGAGATCGGTCTCTTCTTCGCCTACTCCTCTCTCTATCATATTCATAGTCATCATACCTGCTGCTTCGATGGCCGGAACCTTTCTGAACAAGCTGACCTTCTAAACCTTGAAGGCAATCTTGCAGCGACTGAATTAAAACTTGTGCAGGGTCTGTAGATGCCGTTGTAGATTGTTTTATCAAAGAAATCGCTGTAACCAACGTTTCAATACCACTTTCAAATTCACCGGCGTTCGCATCGGTCATTGCTCTTTGAATAGCAGTACTAGCTACAGCTTGGTTTCTTCTCATCGATTCCATATCTTGTTCATTAAGACCTGCTGTTTGCAACGGAAGGCCAGTCATTGGATCAATCGGTTGATTCTCATGAGAAACAAAGGCTGGGTTCAAATGTGGGGCAATTCCAGATCTATGAGGAGCTATTTGTCCGGAAACAGAACCAACTGGCAATCCATGCATCATGCCAGGGAGATTTAAACTTGGCATACCACCATGAATGATATTGCCAGCTGCATCAACTATTATACTACCGGGAGGAAAACCTGCAGGGATTTGAAGCTGCTGTTGCATAAGTGTGTGATCAAGCATAGGAGCAGCAACAACATTAGCTCCTGGAGGGGGTAATCCATGGATAATTTGGGGACCTGATGGTATGAAGCTAGGTCTTACTTTTCTTTGGTCATCCCGATATATCTTTCTTTGGTCTTCATTAAAGCCAACTGGTTTATCTAAAATGTCAAACAAAAATATATTTGGTGAATAATGCAAAAAAAAATTATTGTAACTTGTTAACAAAACAATTCATTTTAAGTTATTATCTTACAAAATGTTATTAACAAACTTTTATACATAACTCAAATTGATATACAGATTATCGTACGACCAATAACATTCTGCTTCTAACTAATCTTAAAATAAAATACAGTATAATATTGTCACCTTTTTTAGACTGATTTTCAAACATGGTCAGTGATTGCTTGTTTACAAATGTGACAATAGGTTTTTGATTATGAAGAGTTCTAGAAAACATTTTAATAAAAAGATTGATAAAGAGTTTTAAAAAACCAAAACATAGCTTACAATGTAAAAAAAGAGACACAATTTTAGGACTTGGTACTGACAACTCCAAATAAAAAAACAAACTTGTAAACCATGCAGAACTTTGCTTACTGGTTAGGTAGTCTTTCCATGCATAGTCTCTGGGAAGTTTCAGAACCAACTTCGATTAAACAAAATCTAAAAATGTAACAAGCATTTTACATTTATTTTTGAGATATAAATAAAAAAACCTGCCATATCAAAAACAATCCGCAGCAACTGTACTAAAAAGCAAGACTCAAGAACACAAATAAAAGGATTTGACCTCAATCTTATGCCAAATAGCTTAAACATACAACCTGAACTCAAGTTATCTCAACTGGAAATTACCTTTTTCAAAAAACTGCTTTTCGACAAAATCTCGTTGAAAGTAGTGAACAATTTCACAAAAATGATGAAAAAAGTGGTTACAATGCGTCAAGGTTACAATGTGTCATGGTTACAATGTGTATTTACAATCATATAATGTTTGAAGATATAAAATGGAATGAATTTCTGATGTCAGGAATATTAGAATTACTGCTTAGTTTACAGTAAAAAGCACTACATCATCTTTTTTACATCAACTTCTATCTTAAATTTTTTACAATTTACATGGCAATTATTAGCCAATTTGAAAATGTTGATAATCAATCAGAAAACAAATGAAAATACTTTATTATCTTTGCCAGTCCATCTAAAGAATCCAAAAAAAAATTATTGATCTAATCATGCAGCAAATAAAAGCAGAAAAGGCAAATAGAACAAAAAGTTTTTACATTTGTTTTCTCAATGACAAAATTTACATTTGCTCTCTAAAGGATTGAACTGATTGGGATTCCCAAAAGATTTTATTTTATAACTTCTCTGAAGTGTTATTTTTATGGAGAAATACAGAAAATAGTTCCTTCACTTCAATCCTTCATAAAATGTTTACATCCACTTTGCTCAAATATTTACAAAAATGAGAAAAGTTACAATTATGAGCAAAGCGAATGCAAACAGAATATTTTACAGCAAGCTTCATTTTACAAGTTGTCATAATATAATTTGCGTCTTGAAGTTTTCTTTTTTTCTGGGCTGCATAGCCAAACACTATCTAAAGTAATAACATGGGAGATTCAGTATTTTTGTAAAAAAATGAACTTATAATAAGCAAAGAAACTTTTATTTGAAACAATCTTTATAACATCAATGCTTGAAATAAGTGTTTTAATTACAAGAAACTAATTGTGTTCATATAAAGCTTTTATCAATTCTTTTAATTAACAAAATGCTTTAATCTGGATTTGAAAAAAAATATATATCCACAAATCTGGAATGAAAAGATCCTGTTACCTGTACCAAGCTTGAACTTAAAAACGCAACAGGTACCAATATAATAAACCCTACATTTATTTCAAGCATTGAATATTTAAAAACCCATTAATCTTATTTAAAGTACACAAACCCTTTTGATTGACCATTGATACGGTTCTCAAAGAACTTGATATTTAACAAATCATTGACACCACACTCTCGGATTGCATTTGACAACTCTTCATCATTTGTCCACTAAAAGATCACACAAAAACAATTTCATTTTAACATATAAAAAACTCTGTAGATTAGATGCTGAACTTATTAAAAAAAAGATATTGATCAACAGATTGATAAGTTTTGAAGTAATCAAAAATAAAAGTGAGACATTAAATTCTCTTTTGCTAATTTACATGTTTAAATATGATTGTCAAGCTCTTTGACACAGTACAGGATTATAGTACAGGATAATGGGTGAGCAATGAATAGTAGTTGAGTTTATTGTGAAATATGTTTCACTTAATCAGAAATTACCCTAAAATAAAAAATTGAACACAATATTTGACATATTATCTATAATAATCCTGCTATGGAATTAAATTTAAGCTTTAAAACAGGTTTATTAGACTTTTTCACCTTTTGATTGCTCCAAATGAATCTGCAGCACAGTCAAAGCAGTAATCTAGCTAACAAAAACTTTCAAACATAAAACCAGAATCTTATCAGGTGTCTCTCACAACCCTAGAAAAAATCTACCTGTTTTTTTGTAATAAAAAATTTAGTACATGTGGATTGTTGTAATATGATATTGTATGCTGTTTTTCAAGTTGACATTAATACAAATCCTAGGTAGGCATGTGAAAGCACTGCATTTTTTTATTTGATAAAATAACTCAATAAGATTATGTGGTAAAAAATGAATTGCTAAAAAGAATTTTTTTGAAGAGTGTTGCCAGAAAATCACAAACTTAAAAACAGATGTTTTAAAAGTTTAATTAAGGGAAAATGAGTACAACACCTGTGTTTACGCAAAGAAAATAAAGTTTTTATGTATAACTTAGACAAGAGTAGATGCACTGTCATAACACAAGAAGTGAGTTTCTAGAGGTTCATCAAGAATGACTGAATCAAACTATCAGTTTTGTAATTGAAGATGCTTCTGCACCAAATTTTTTAGAAAGAAAAGGTTGACCTTCAAAGTAATTTAATGAAGCTGGTAGGAATCTAAGGTCAAAACATCATTCAGCTAACTAAAACTTACAGTACAAAAAAGCTCTGTTTGACAGATATATGCCTCTAAAAATCTGGCACAAGATATGGCGCTCAGGTTGTTGAGATATTATTATCAGATCAATTGAAAGTAAAATGACATCAAAAGAAGAAATAGCAGCAGTAGAAAATATAGTGCATTTAAATGAGAAAAATAGAAATTAATGCCAGAGAAATATCCGTTACATTTATACATTAAAATTGAACATAATAGGTGGTAAACTGTTTGGAGTTATAGCAAGAGGTTTTACCTCAAACTTGCAATGTTTGTGGAGCAACTCCTTAAGTTATAACTAATGACTATCCTAGCTTATAACTATCCTAAACTTGAAAATAGCGGGGAGTAAATATATTGAAGAGAATTTTCATTATATTTACTGTCTAATTCTGAGGGCCTGAGTCATCCAACTAGACCATTAAATGACTATTGCAACTTTCCATCCATACTTTGATTGTCAAACTCTCAAATATTCATCAGAAATTCTCAAAGCTAAACTTTAAAAAATTTTACTTTGAGAGTTTCTTATGAATCATGTTGAATGTTGTTTCTTATGAATCATGTTTAAGAGTTTGACACTGATAAATCATAAAGATTATTTGTATGGTAGAGACATTATACATACTGACATAAAATCTTGAGCAACTTGATAACTTATCTACTCAAAGTTAAAATATTTACCCAAGTTAAGTTCCCAATATAAAGCGATAGCCCCTTAGGGATTTGATCAACATTGGCAGCAATTTTAGATTCTTTCTCCTGTTGTTCCATTGACTTTGGATGAATTGTAGTATATGATCTATACTCAGACACTGGAAGTAAAATAAAGATAAAAATATTTCTGAAAAATAAAAGTGAAGCATTTTTTATATTAGCAGAATATGATTTCTTTAAATCAATTACCCATTGGTCCTCTGTGTGATCCACCATTGTCTAGATCTTGCTAAAAAATATTTTAAAATTTATAAATTATATATTTCACTGCAGCCTTTCTCACCAGTATAAAACTTTAATATTTTTTATTGCCACTTTTCATTTTAACTTGACAAGCTGATGAATCACTTTCTTTATAATATTTAAAAACTGTGCAAGGAAATCTTATTAACAACAGTTTTACCAATTTTATTCTTAAATTACATAAAATAAATATATGCATCCTTTTTAAGTTGACCAGCAAGATTCTGGGTCAACTTTAGATAGGGGTTTCAAACATGTGACAAATAATTAGTTAGAACAGTTTTGGGTTAGGTTTAAATACTAGACAAGTCAATAAGGTTGGGTCAAAATGGGCCCATGTATGGAAATTTTAGCAAACCACATTGGGTTGGGTAAGGTCAGAACTAAAGCATTAATAAAAAACTAAGATCTTTTAAAATTTCTTTTATTAATTTTTTAAATGCAGCTACTCTTACCTTGAAATCACCAGCCACAATTAATCGAAATTGTAAGACTTAATTGCAATTAATTTTTCAAACCAATTTCTGAACTTACCAAGTATCAGTGAGTGATCAGTGGAAAAATCAACACATAATGTTTTAAACTCTTAGATTTTAAAACTGCTAATTTACTTTATTTTTAGTCTTTTAAAAATTTTAGGATATGAAGTTATCTTATTCTTTTTTAAATGTAAAGTGGCTTTGAAGTATCTTTTTTGTTTTCCTTTGTTTTATTTATTTTGTAATAACTTACTGTATTATTTTGCTGAACAGGTTCTGCCATTACATCGGCATAAAGGTCAGACTGCACATATGCTGCCTCAGGTCCCTCCATCTATTAAATAAAAAAATTGTCACACAATTTGAAGAATAAAATTTTAAAATTATGTATGAAACATATATCAGGGCGGTTCTTAATGTATAGCAAAACTTTTTCCTTCTAAAGTTGAGTGTCGTACACCCTTCAGCCTGTCCTTTTTGAATAAAAATTAAAACCTACAAAGTTTCAGAATAATTTGATGAAGATTGCTCAACGAAAAACATGTTTAGAGTACGGACAATTTTTTGGACTTTCAGTACTTTTTACTTTTTTCTATTTTTTACTTATATTATTTACTTATATTATTTTCTTACATTATTTTGATATTACATCACTTCCTGTTTCATCCATCTTGTTAAATAACAATAAATTTAATAAAACCTCCTGGTATACAATTAAATATTGAATAAAGCTGAATGAAAATACTTGGAAGAATTGCCTAGTAAATTGATTGTAAATTGTTGTTATTTGATACTATAGCATAGTGGATTAATATCTAAAAAGCCTTTTGTGCTTATGTTTATGGAACAAAAATAAACCAAATACCAGGCATAGTTTTACTGACATATGAGGCTTGATTTGAATGCACTTATTCTTTGATACTACTGGATCAGTAGTTAGTGGATCAGTGGATAATCATGAAGAGTTTTTAAAGGATCCTGATTACATGTAAATAATAAAGTAACTAATTATTTTCAATACTTTTGTAGAGGATGCCATCAATTCAGACCTGAAGTACAGTAGCTGTATGGCACATCACAAAGCTTTAAAGCACACAGTGAGAGGGAGCATGCTGTCAGGGAGGTGATTATTATGTGGAATATGGTTTACATCCTTACAATGATTGAAAAAAATGCAATTAAAAAACTTGAAAAACTTTTTTAAATTTGGAATAAACTGAAGAAGAATTCAAAGAAAGTTACTGACACTCAGTAATTAAATGCATTTCAGGAAGATATCAACAAGCAGTTTGATATTTCATGTGCATATGCCATACCATCAATTGGACTGAAATATTGATCATTTTCGGAGCTTCAAGAAAAAGCTACATGGGGGAATGGACAAGAAGTCATACTACTAACAGGTAACTTAAAGAAAAGGAAGTAGCTGGCAGAAAAACAGTGCAAAAGGAAAATGAGCACAAAAAAACTTGCCTTTGTTCACAATATTTTTGCTGCATCTAACAGATTCGGAAACTTCTACTGAAAAATATGCTGACAAAGAATTTTAAACTGAGTGCTCATCTGTACCATTTTACAGCAGCATGCAAAAAGAAGGCCAGTTAGCATACCATTCATTTATCATCTGTTCTGGATTATACCAATATAACTTATCAATATGCAACAAACTTAATGGCAGTAATAGTACAAAGTCTCACTCATAATGTTGCAGACTTAACTTCAGTTAAGTGTTGGAAGATTTTGTAATAGCCAACACTCATAAATACCTTGAAATACTCGAATTTACAGGAAAGTTCTTGAGAGAAACTGACCCTAGGAAAAGTGTGTTTAAAGACTACAGGTTGTAAATGAAATTACTGAACATGGGTCAAGACTTTTACTTGCGCATTACAAAAAATGAAAAACAGTAGCAATACCTGCTATAACCCATATCTGAGCATATATATAAATTACCAGGACTTAATAAGTGTATACTGCTACAGAGAAATGGGGAGCATTCAAAGAACGAGGTTAATACTCAGTTTTAGCAAACAATGGAAATCTGGCAATATTCGCAATGATTGTTGTAAACATTAGTTCTTTAACCTTTATTGTACAAAAGGCAGCATATAGTATCATTGCAGGTATACTTAGCCTGACAAAAGATAACATATGGCGTCATTAAAAATATTGATGTTACTTTGCTTATTATACTTATTTTAAAAAATTACAATGTATTCTTGTGAAATTTTAGCATTTTATAAGATTTAGTGTCGTTTTAAGTGACAATTAATGTTTTTTAGTAATTATATATAAATAAGTTGAAATTTAATCCATATGATAAAGGTTAATGCCCAGCTTTGTACTGTATTTGTTTTGTTTAACTACATGTGATGTAATAATATTTTTGTTTATTGCTTTGATGAATTCCTACAATTTGGTTTGTCTTATTAACTACAATTTTAATTTTAGTAAGGCCATTAACATTAGCTATAATTGTAAAAGTGAAAGTCTTTGAGCAACCTGTAGATACCGACAAATTAAACAAGAGAGTACCAGAAAGTAAATAATAAAATTTTTTTTAAAGCACCACCCTAATGTATATATTGCTCAATTCAACTGAGAAAACATCTTAACACACACTGTACATTATGTATGTATGTATGTATGTATGTATGTATGTATGTATGTATGTATGTATGTATGTATGTATGTATGTATGTATGTATGCATGTAGGAAAAAACAACTTGGATGGATCTATCATGAAGATATCATTCTGAAGCTCTAAAATCTATCATGAAGATATCATTCTAAAGCCCTAAAATACTTGAATGTATAAATCACAAGAAAACTAAAAATAGCAATAGAAATTTTGTTTTAGCTGTGACACTTTATTATGATTTGTGCAATTTCAGATAAAAAATTATTAACATTCCAGTATGTTTAAAATATGTTGAAACTTGAAATAGGAAATTAAAAAAAATAAACTATTGGATTTAGCTATCAGGAATTGTGAAGATTTGTCATTAATACTCAATATTTATTTTAAAGTTTTTACTAATTGACAGGAAGTTTTTCTTTTAAAATGTATTAATATAATAAATCATAATTAATACATTCATTAACATATCTATTATAACATGATGTTGACACCTTTTAGCCAAACATTGCACTCTTACATTTTGCCAAGTTTAAAAACTTTGTAATGTTGTAATTAACTATGAAAAAAAAGCATATCTTAATAAGCATAAAGTACAGCACAGGATTGAAGAAAACAGCTGCTATTTCAAATGTTGCTCAGATTGATGTAGAGCTAGTTAAAGTAGATGCTACTAAACTAGTTATTGTCTACAATAATAGCGCTGAAGAGAAACTCATATTGCATTTTTCCAAAGAGTTTAATGAAAAATTTAAGCTTTTAATTTATTTTTTTTAAGCCATGCCTCCTGTTCTGCTGGTCCTGCAGCAGAGAAATAAACTTCCTATAAATTTGTTTTTATACAAACTTTTTTTATATAAAATTATGTAAATTTGTATTATAGAGTGAAAATCTCAGTTGGAAATTAATTTTAAATTCTTAAATTATTCATTTGATTTAAAATTTGTATTCTTTATTGGTTTTCAAAGTTTAGCTGTAGAACTGAAGTTCAGTTGAAGACAGGAATAATTTCCAAAAGTCAGCTGTCAAAAATTGCCTACATAATTTAAACTAGACCTAAAAAAAACTTTATATGTATTTTAATCACATTTCCCAGAAGCTTTTTTTAGCAAATGTACATATGTAAATACATACATACATACATACATACATACATACATACATACATACATACATACATACATACATAATTATGTGTGTGTGTGTGTGTGTGTGTGTGTGTGTGTGTGTGTGTGTGTGTGTGTGTGTGTGTGTGTGTGTGTGTGTGTGTGTCTACCTGTAACCATAACTAAATACCAAATGAATTAAAAACTTTAAAGAATTACTCACCATGTGATTATTGAGGTAGTGATGCTAGTTTGATATGTTCTTAACCAGAAGCTCTTTGGAGTAAAGCTAATCTTTGAATTTATCAACATAAGAAAGTTGCTACTGTATTTTACTTAAAGTAAAGATTTAAGAAACCACTTCCATGGCATATGAGTTCAATTGTAAAAACAAGAACAATGCGACCCGAATACACACTTACAAGAATTCGAATGATTATTTTTTCTTTACTCTGACGTCATGTGTAGTAGAGGAAAATTAAGGACCTTGGGCCTTTTACTGATGGCTCGACTGCGAGCGGGAACTTTTTGAGTGGAGGGCCTCTCTTAAAAAAAAATTAAAAATCTCCTTTTGGCAATATAATGATTAAGCCAAATGGTCAACTTTTTTACGAATTTTTTTTTAAATTTGAAATAGGCAATTAATTAGTGGAAGTTTGAAAAAAAATGTCCACCCAAAAACGGTTAGCACTTTCGAAACCACCATACCAAGTATAGTTATAGCCAAGTTTTTGAAAATAAATGCTCTTTCGACGTCGAAAAAAATAAAATAGGTTTATACGGGTGTGACCAGGATTATAAGTGTTCAAGATAAGTAACTTCCAGAGATGGCGCAAACTTAATTTTTTTATTTTATGTTCATACTGTTGTCAAATAAGAATAACTTACAAAAAATAAAGGTGCTCGGAGTCTATGAAGAATGTTGACCAGAAAATTCATCCCGTCTCAAATGTGGATGGAATAATAAAGAAAATTAAACTTTTGTAGTATCTTAAACTAGATCGACATTGATCGGTAAAAATTAAATTCTTTCACAAAATTTTCTTATAGTTTACAAATGATGACCATGTAAAATTTACAAACCCCTTTATCTATATATTATCAGATTCTTACCAAAAACGAACCATTATATGTTTGGAGCATCTATAAAAGTAGAGGAAGAGTTGAACTGGAAAGAGTAAATCTACCATTATCTGGACCAACTAAAACGTGTAAAAAGTGCTGGATTATAATTGGACCGGGATTACCCCACCTTTGTACTCTCACAAAGAGAAGAGAAAATTCTGAAATATAAAAACTAAAAACTTGGATGTAAAGTTTTTTCAAATTTAGATAGCGTAGTGCTGAACCTCACTACTCAAATGTATTGAAAAGAAAAATTTTGGAGAGAAGAGGTAAAATCAAGGTTGAAGCCAAATATAAAGCATTTACATTTGATTAATCTAAAAGCTTTGCTAAAGCGCTTTTTCCAGTAGAAAAAATCCCTATTTGGGAAATAAAAGGGTTTAAAGAAACTTATGAACTTAGTAATAGACAGGGAGCCAAAGTTGTAAGCAAATTTAGAAACTAGAAGGGAAGAGAATTATTTGAAAAGGTTTTAACATGCAAATTGGGTGAAAAAGATGGGTTTTTAAATGATTGTTTTAACGTAACAGAACAAGACGCAAAAATTTTAAAAAGGATTTCAGACATTATTTTTATTGGAAAAACGTTAAGGGATTTGTTGAGACAGTAATAAAGAAGAGAAAATGATTAATGGATTATGAGGTAAGGGATTGACGTTAGAGGAAGATTTTTAAAAGTTTGTTTAGCGTTTATAGAAGAAGTGGCTGAAAAAAAAAAGGTTAAGTAAAGAGGAAGGAATGCACAATTTAAAATAGAAAGACTAAGGTGTAAGCAAATTGTTTATGATTGGGTTTACTGAAAATAATTGGCTGATCCTCATTTGAATCTTGAGAATCTTGGTTTTGAAGTTAAGTGATTTACAATACTTTTGTGCTTTTGATATGAAACCAATATATATTTTAGAATTAAAAGTGGCCAATATATATTTTGGAATTGAAAGTGGCCAATATATATTTTGGAATTAAAAGTGGCCAATATATATTTTGGAATTGAAAGTGCAGCATCAACTTTGCTAATTTTATACTGAGAAGCAAGGATGTGGCTTCTCGGTGTAAAATTAGCAAAGAAGAAATGCAAGATTTTTTAAACTCACGTTGAGCTCAGAACACAAGGGAGTATCTATTCATCTGCTTATACTTACAAAACCGCTGTTAAAGATTTTCAAAAAATATCCAAGCTTTCATCTGGATATTATCTTGATTTGTAAACCGTCCACTTGTTGACCTGACGATACAAAGGTTATTGAAAGTCTTTCGGAGCGTTTTGGATTTTCATCTGCTTAGTGGAAATATAAGTATAGAATTTACAGTAATCTCGAAAAATATTTGGAGTCCAAGGATACCACTTCATTATGAAAAAACAAATAATTAAAATTTTAATATATTGTGAGGGCGGTGGATTTTTTAATTATATTTATTTATATTGTTATATTATGTTTTCTTCTTTTGCAGTAAAGGCGAAGGGGAATGGGAAGGGGAAGGGGAAGTTTGGGTTTAGTGTTATTGTTGGATTAGGTATATGGAGGTTGGGAGCTAGGTTGATGGTCTGGGGAGTATTTGGTTAGGAAAGGGCTAGGTTTGAGAATAGTTTGGTAAGGAATGGGCAAGGTCTAATCGAAAAGGCTCAACTTACATTCGCCGTCCTCAGTATATTCTATACTACAAAACTCAACAAATGTTCTATTGATGTGTAACGGTAAGCACTCTTATATTTGTGTGACGTAAATCTAGTGGCGCAGATATGCTAAGGTGAGCAGTAAAGCATCAAACTTTTCAATAACAATATTTTACGCATATAGTAATAACAACAATAATATTAATAATCTAAATGCAAACAAAAGTACTTACTACTGGTTCTTCTTCTCTTACTTGTTTTTCTTAATAAATATTCTCAAATATTTCTCATCAATATATATGTTCTCTTAATATTAACTTGTACATATAACAATACATTAATTCTCATAATAACGCATATTGAAAGTTACTCAAATATTTTCTTACCAACTTTCCTCATAAAGTTCTCTTTTAAATTCTCCTTTAATTCTTCTCATAAGTTTCTTGTTAAATTTTCCATAAATTCTTTTCATAAATTTCTTATTAAATCTTCAAAACTCTTTTTCTCATAAATTCCTCTTTTAAATCTCTTAAAACTCTTTCTCTTAAAATTCTCTTTTAAATCTCTTCTTCAAAAACTCTTTCTCTTCTCCCAAAGACTTCACTTAAAAACTCTAATTCTTCTTCTCTTAACTCTCCCAATAA
Source organism: Hydra viridissima (assembly GCF_058129835.1). Classification (NCBI taxonomy): domain Eukaryota; kingdom Metazoa; phylum Cnidaria; class Hydrozoa; order Anthoathecata; family Hydridae; genus Hydra; species Hydra viridissima. The sequence continues at coordinate 10,319,846 of NW_028324309.1, forward strand.
AAGCTCTCTTTAAAAACTGTCTTCCCATAAAAAACACACACTCTCTCTCTGCCAGATTCTTTCTTTTTTTTTTGAGCTTTTATAGTTCATTAGTTTACTTGACAGGTAAATAGGTCTCTGTATGTACGTCTTTTCTTAATGGTTATTTTTTTTATTTTTTGCTTCATTAGTTTTCTCGTGTTTTATTTATATGACATGATGAATGAGTCTCTGTATGTACGTCTTTTCTTAATGGTTATTTTTTATTTTTGCTTCATTAGTTTTCTCGTGTTTTATTTATACGACATGATGAATAAGTCTCTGTATGTACGTCTTTTCTTGGTTGACTCACTCTTTTCTTCCTTCCAATGTTATTAGCTTGAGTCGGGTAAAACTTAAAGATAATGTTTTTCAATTTTATCATTTTCCCTCCTCACATAGCTCCATTCTTCGAAAAAAATCGTCCCTTGATTTTTGATACAAGGCTAGTTCAAATGTAAGTGGTATAGGTATACTGTTTATCGTGTCTGGCTTTTCGAGATTTGAGATTGATATTGTCTTCTATTCAAGTAGGTTTCGAGATTTGAGTAAACTTGATTCGCGTTTTCAATAAATGTTTTAAACCGTGTAAATACATTCTTAAATATTTCGATAATATAATGTCGTGCAAATGCTTTCAATTTCATATACTTCAATTATAGACTTCAATTTTATATACTTCAATTATATATACTTTCAATAAATTTTTTATAAAATTTCTTAATGATACAACAGTTAAATAAAATCTTGAAAATGTAATGTGAAAAAAAATGGAAAAGAAAATAAACAAATCGTCTCAAAAATAAAATGGCGTAGGCACTGAGTAGCAAGGGCTAAAACCTGAAAAAGTGCCTTGAGAAAAGTTAAGTTTAAAAAGGTGAAATGCAAAACTCAATTCACTAAGTTTAAACCTCAATGTTGCATTTCACACAAAATACGTTTGATCGTCAAAGTCATTGATATCGATATCGTTGTTGTCGTCGTTGTCGTCGTTGTCGTATCATGATAAATCATGATAAATCATCTTCATCTTTATCATCATAATCAATCATCATCATCATTATCATTATATTATTGACATCATCATCATCATCATCATCATCATCATCATCATCATCATCATCATCATCATCATCATCATCATCATCATCATCATCATCATCATCATCATCATCATCATCATCATCATCATCATCATCAACATCATCATCATCATCATCATCATCATCATCATCATCATCATCAATATCATCATCATCATTATCAAAATTATCATTATATCATTATCATCATCAATAAAAATCAAATTATCAATTAAACATATTATAGTTTAAATCGCTCACATGGGTAGGGTTCGCGAATTTCCCTATGCGTTACTCACTCGCATGTTACCCGTTATACCTTTTATTTACTTTCCTTGAAATTCGTTTACCTTTTTGGTAAACCTGGAACAAAATAACAAAATGAATAAGTTATTTGTCATCAAATCTTTGTTTAACTTTTGATCGTATTCTTGTGTTTTAGTTATTAGTGTTCTTATTGTCTTATTTAAATCTGTTGGCGTTTTGAACATAATAGCCAACGGAACATTACTTTCATTTTTCGGTACTTTACTTAATGCATTATAATTATTCATGAAACGTTGGGTTTTTGTAGTTGAAGGCTTCTTAATTAATGATGACTCTAAAATATTATTCTCCTGATAAGAATTAGTAATTATATAGTTCCTTATACTTGGTATTTTGAGAAAGATTGGGAACTTTGAAACGCTTGGGGAGTACGATACTTGAACTTCGAAGAAAGCTTTAAACTGATTTCTTAATTTGGTTATGTGTTCATTGATAAGTGGTTTAGTCGTCTTAAAATCATATGTCGGTTCATGATCGATGATTTTCGAACAAAGAAGAAATATTGGAATGAACAAAACGAGTTGCAAAAGTAGAGCAGTCATAGTAAGGCTTCTACTTTCCTTATACGGTTCAGAAAAACGGAATGAACGATTGAATGGTATGTTTTTGGGTGGAAAATGAGGTAGCTGATCTGAAGTAACTTTCTTTAGAATCGGAGGATGAAGCTTTTTCACTGGTTCTGAAGTATACTCTAGCTCTTTGTAGAGCCTCCAATTTGTAGGAAACACATTTGTATCTTTGAGGATTCTGATATCATAATTATCATTAACTTTTAACTGAGTTGTGCCTTGGTTTTCTGAACTTGTACATAAGTCTTTTAGGGAACTTAAACTGATTTGGTTTGTGAAACAACTTTCTGTATGTTCTTCTACTGTCGTACAATACTCTCCGTCAGTTAATGGATTCAAAATGCCTTTGTTAAGAGGTGTTTCAATAATTCGTTGCCGATCTTCGTTGTCATGATTATAATTACCGCTTTCTGATTGAATTTTAATATCTAACTCAGAAGTTGTTGTTTTTCTGCTACTTATGTCATTTTCATTAAGATGGTCTAATACTTTTGGCTTCGAGGAAGTATCAATATGTCCTTGGTTTTCGTAACATAAGTTTGGTATTGCAATTGGAGTTTCGTCAATTACATGCTGTTGGTTTAAATCTACTATATTAACAGGAATAACTGTTTCTTCTTCTATCTTTTGGTCAACTTTATCGTTTATTTCTTCGGTATGTTCTGGAGTGAAATATTCAGGTGTAATGTAATCTCCTATCTCAACCTTAGAATTATCATCAAGTATTTCGGGGAAGTTGTTTGTGGCTACTTCGTCAATGTTATTTTGATCAATTTCTACATTACTTTCAGTGTCATGAGAACTGCTTAATGAACTTGTTTCATTTTTGGTAATTTGTGGATCTTCACAGTTGATGGCTTTCACATTTTGGGGTTCACAAATTGTTGAATTAGGTTGATCAAAATCTTTCTTGTTCGTTTCCTTGTTCTCTTGTTGCAGTAGATTTCGTTCAGTAATGTTTTGTAACAAATATCGAAACTGGTCTTGTAGACAGTTCATCTCATGGGTGATCTGTTTATCATTCTCACGTATATTTTGAATCTCCTGTCGCATATGTTTATTTTTATTTTGATTTGGGGTGTTGAAATGTGGACGATTCATTCTATAAGACGTATAATCTCTTGCTGATGCATTATCGTAATAATCGTTGTTGGTTTCATATCGGTAACTTTCATCAAATGTTGACATCTGATTGTTTGTGTAGGGGTTATACCCGTAATCGTAACAGTCATTTTTATGGTAATCTTCTGTATCATCATACTCCATGGTTATGTCGTCATCATTTTCGAAATAATTCTCCTGATATTGAGCAATACTATCTACGCCTAGTATACGAATTGACGTATCATTTCTTTGACTTTCATAGATACCTGCTCGTGTATTTTGAAAGTTATTCCACTTGTTATTTTGTGGCTTTGATTTTACGTAATTATCCTTATAAGTTTGTTGTGGGTTATTTGAGGTAATGGATCTCCAATTTCGGTTACTCGAATCGGGTTGAATGTATTTATTGCCCATGTTTCTGTTCTGGTTATCAAAATTTCGTGGAGTCCAGTTTCTATTGTTTCTCCATTGCGGTTGTTGCGTAACGTTTTTCCTGTACAGATACTGCGAATTGTTACTTTGTGGAATCCTGGGATCTTGATATTCTTGTCTGCATTGTCTTGCCAAATGTCCCGTTTTATTGCATATAAAGCAGGTTGGTTGATTTACTGTAGCTGGGTTAAAATCTTGACTTTTGCCAAAGTTACTATTCGTTTGTCTCCTTAGTCCAACTTTTAGCTTTCTGATCTCTTCTTTGAGCCTAGCTACTTCTCTAGTCGCATTTTCTGGATTAGCTAAATTTGCAGGTGTTGCACTATACGCAGCCACAGGTGGTGTGTCGCTATCGGCAAAAGATACAGTGTTATGCTTAGTAGACTGGTTTTGTAACTTTGTCATGGTCTTTATCACTGTTTCAACTATGCGAGCGTCATCATCAATGTTAACCGAATTATTCACTCTAGCAATTCTAACTGCTTGTGTATATGTCTCTGGTTGGCTTAAGAGAAGTTTTCTCTTTAAATTAGGATTAACTCCTTGAATAAAAAGATCTCTTTTAGTTTCTTCCGAAACTTTTAATTCTTGAGATAGCTTCTCTAAACTTGCTATAAAATGCTCAAGCCCTTTTTCTCCTTCTTTTAATCCATACAGCTGGGTTTTCTTAATCCAAATACGTTCTGGTGGTTCATACTCATTCTGAAAAGCTTGTTGAACTAACTGTAAATCTTGTCTTATTTTGTTTGGAAGGGATTCATAAAATATCGAAGCAGATTTATTTAAGCAAAGTGGAAAGGCGCAAAGTTGTTCATTATTGTCCCATTTGTTAAATGTGGCAGTTCTCTTAAATTGAAGGAAAAATTCTTTAACATCATCATCCGGTCCTCCGTTAAATTGTGGTAAACTAGATTTATCGATTGTTGGTCTTAATGAGGTTGTAATCTTTTCTAACCAATTAAGAGTGTTTCTCTCATCTTTTTGTCTAACCAAAGAAACTTCGGCTTCTTGTTTTGCCGTGGAATTTAATAGTTTTCTGACAACCTTTTCTATCTTCTTTTCACTTATAATTTTATCAATATACTCATCTCGCCTATCATTTTCCTCGTGTCCTAGAGAGTCTCGATCAAAGTTATCTATTGGTAAAACTTCAATGTCGGGTGTGATACAGTTGGGTGCAGATGGTGTTTTTGAGTAAAATAGTGGTATAATGTTAGGGTTATTGTTGTTATGAGGTGAACCTGAATGACTTGCCATTTTTGATGTTGATAAAACTGTTTTTTTTTTAAATGCTTATTAAAAATGTTAATTCACTTTTACTTTTTCGAAAATGATTAATAATTAAAGTTCACTGATTTATGAAGAAATGAGTGAATACATAAATCTCGGTAGGGTAACTCCAGTGTGAGGGCGGTGGATTTTTTAATTATATTTATTTATATTGTTATATTATGTTTTCTTCTTTTGCAGTAAAGGCGAAGGGGAATGGGAAGGGGAAGGGGAAGTTTGGGTTTAGTGTTATTGTTGGATTAGGTATATGGAGGTTGGGAGCTAGGTTGATGGTCTGGGGAGTATTTGGTTAGGAAAGGGCTAGGTTTGAGAATAGTTTGGTAAGGAATGGGCAAGGTCTAATCGAAAAGGCTCAACTTACATTCGCCGTCCTCAGTATATTCTATACTACAAAACTCAACAAATGTTCTATTGATGTGTAACGGTAAGCACTCTTATATTTGTGTGACGTAAATCTAGTGGCGCAGATATGCTAAGGTGAGCAGTAAAGCATCAAACTTTTCAATAACAATATTTTACGCATATAGTAATAACAACAATAATATTAATAATCTAAATGCAAACAAAAGTACTTACTACTGGTTCTTCTTCTCTTACTTGTTTTTCTTAATAAATATTCTCAAATATTTCTCATCAATATATATGTTCTCTTAATATTAACTTGTACATATAACAATACATTAATTCTCATAATAACGCATATTGAAAGTTACTCAAATATTTTCTTACCAACTTTCCTCATAAAGTTCTCTTTTAAATTCTCCTTTAATTCTTCTCATAAGTTTCTTGTTAAATTTTCCATAAATTCTTTTCATAAATTTCTTATTAAATCTTCAAAACTCTTTTTCTCATAAATTCCTCTTTTAAATCTCTTAAAACTCTTTCTCTTAAAATTCTCTTTTAAATCTCTTCTTCAAAAACTCTTTCTCTTCTCCCAAAGACTTCACTTAAAAACTCTAATTCTTCTTCTCTTAACTCTCCCAATAAAAGCTCTCTTTAAAAACTGTCTTCCCATAAAAAACACACACTCTCTCTCTGCCAGATTCTTTCTTTTTTTTTTGAGCTTTTATAGTTCATTAGTTTACTTGACAGGTAAATAGGTCTCTGTATGTACGTCTTTTCTTAATGGTTATTTTTTTTATTTTTTGCTTCATTAGTTTTCTCGTGTTTTATTTATATGACATGATGAATGAGTCTCTGTATGTACGTCTTTTCTTAATGGTTATTTTTTATTTTTGCTTCATTAGTTTTCTCGTGTTTTATTTATACGACATGATGAATAAGTCTCTGTATGTACGTCTTTTCTTGGTTGACTCACTCTTTTCTTCCTTCCAATGTTATTAGCTTGAGTCGGGTAAAACTTAAAGATAATGTTTTTCAATTTTATCATTTTCCCTCCTCACAATATACTATACTTGAAAATAAAAAAAAACATGTTAAAACATGTATCTTTTACAAACTATTACTGAGTACAAATGTAAAATAAATATAAATGTAAACGTTTTCTTATGTCGCTTAATTTTCTTTAACTGAAAAATAAAAGTATATATACCATAAGACAAATTCCAAGATTTTGCATTGTTCAAGATAGGTAACCTCCAGAGATAAAGCAAACTTTAAACTTTTGTATACTCATACTGATGGAAGCAAAGATGTCTAGTCAAAAACCACAATGATCAGGGTCTGGGAACTAAAACAGAGCCTTTGAAGTTTTGTCTAAGATTATTTTTTGTTATACGGATTTCATTTCAGACGTACTTTCTACTCTATGGGGTGGTGTCTAATCATGAGTTAGCATTTCAGGGGAGACTAACCCAAGTGACACCACTAATACAAATTCAGCGCAAATCAAAACAAATAAATTTAAAAATAATCTTTTATTTTAAATTTAGTTTTTTTATTTGGGGCTGACTTATATTTCAGCATCTACATGTAATGGGTAGTTTAATCTGTTATAACGAGGATTTTTAAATATTTTGAAACAAGTTGCTCTATTTATCATTGATGAGTTGCTAAGTTTTCTAAACTTGACGCGCATACCAATTAAAAAAGTGTTCATAAGAATGAATTAGTTTTTTAAAGTTCAATCAAATGTTGAAGAATGGCAAAGAAAATACGTGTTATTGATGAAGTGTATTAAAGATGCATCGATGAAAATAAATCAAAGGTAAATTATTTTATCAAAAGGTAAGTTTATTGAAAGCTGTTAATAAAATCCGGAGAAATTAGTTATTGAGCACTTGAATAAAAGTTTCCCCCATCTTTTGTGTAAAATAAAAGACCTTTAAACGAAATCATAACTTTATTTATTCAAATTATTTCCAATTGTTATTTGAAAGTTTTTCCCAACTTTCGGGTAACATTCCCCGACGGAGTTAATTGCTTTCTTTTAAAGCATTTTTCAAGCCATTTTTAAATTCCATTTTTTAAATTCCATTTTTTAAATTCCATTTTTTAAATTCCATTTTTTAAATCAATTTTTTGATTCTTTTTTTGATACAATAAAAAGTAGTGCAATAAAATTTCTTGCGAATGTTGAACTATTGGTACATTGATGTTTTTGATGCAATAAAACAAACGCTTGTTGATTGATGATCCGAAAGTCTTCTACTAGATAACAAAGTTTTTTAATAGTACTTCAAGGGGAACCAGTTTAGTTAAAGTTAGTTATTAGCAGTTATCATGGCCGCCGAGATGGGGGTGGTGAACGGGGAAGATTCCCGGGGCCCCTGTGTGTACAAATAATTTTTTAAAATAAAGTTTTAAAGATTTAAATAGTTTTAACTTTTAAAAGATTTAATTAACTTTCATTTTCATTGACCAGAGCACGCTTCATTGATCATGGGTATATAATTGGTCATAATGAGGGCCACAGTCTTCCCCAGGGCCCAAAGTTTCTCTTGGTGGCTATTGCAGTTACTACTTTTTACAACAATGAAAACAACAGAAACTTATTCAAATAGTAAATATTACGATAAATATAAAGTGTATATAGGTGTAATATAAAGTATACGATATTTTAATTTATGATAAAACGTTTCTACAGTCGACCCGAGTTTCATCAGTTCTCAAAATTCGAGTTAAAAAAAAAATTAACATTAATTGTGCAAGAATGAAAAAGGTCAATTCTTGGAAGTATTTAAGAACTGGCTCACGAAGTTGCAGTTTGATATTTATGAAGATATTTAATTGCTAAGTAGAGTGGATTTAATTGCTAAGTAGAGTGGATTTAAGAACTGGCTCACGAAGTTGCAGTTTGATATTTATGAAGATATTTAATTGCTAAGTAGAGTGGATTTAGTAAACTTATGCACTTGAAAAAAATCAATTGGTTTTACTCGTTAACAAATAAACACCTGTTTACAGGTGGAGATAGTGAAGAGACGGTAAAAGAATTAAGACATAAATTTTCTTGTTTTTTAGTTTCAATTTGCTATCTTTAAGCAAATTAAAATAAAAGTTGGTGGGTTTGTAAAATCTTGCCTATAAGTTTTTAAAAATCTCGCTTTTAGTAATTTTAGGGAAGACATTCAACTTTTTGAAGGTCTGTATTTACAGGTGTGCAAAAAAAGTCTTAAATATTTACAGAATTCTGTTGATGTTTGTAGGCTGTATAATCTTATAGTTTTGAAACATCGAGAGCAATTAATTTTACTAAACAACCGACTTTTACTATTTAACTGACACCACAAAAACAAAAAATTAACCTTATATGCGATTCACACGAGGGGATATTTGATGGAACATTCCGTGGAACATGGAACATGAACAAATATTCTCTGGTGTAAACGCAACTTGAACAAAAATTCACGGAACATTTGAGGAACTTTTGTACCGCCCCGAAAAGCCAGAACAAATAAATGTTCCGGAATATTTCTTTGTTTTTTATTGAAAAGTAAATAAAAAACAAAAAGCTAAAAAAATGACCAAGACAAACATTAAAAGGCTCAAACTTATGTTTGACCATAAAGACGGAGTTTTTCAACGACAGGCAGTTAAAAAAGTTCAACTGTACTCATCAACACATTACAAAACATTAAAAAAAAAGAAAAAATTAAACCAAGAAAAAAATGACATTTCCAAAACATTTTGACCAGCAAAAAAACAGTTCCTAGAATTATAGTTCTACAGAATAAAAGCCATTTTGTTAACTTTTCCTCCTTGAAGAACTAATGAATTAACAATAGCATTAGCATTCATTTGTTGATTATGACACATTAGTAAATAACTAATAGCATTTGTAATTGCAGGTATACAGGTGTTAAAAGTTTTTCTTGTGTTTCTTTTGATAGATCTTGAGCTTCTTGCACATGAAATTGCCATTTCTTTTAAAAAAGGAGCTATGATCATTAATGATTCACAAGTTCAAGTTTATTTTAATTGCAAATTGAAAAATTTTATGAACTTAAATTAAAATTATGTCTAAATCCTTGAAACTTCAAACTGAAAACTTTATCTTCAAAAATTACTTTTTTGATGACAAAAAAAAAAAACAAAAAAAAAATGAAAAAGGTTATTAAGTTTATTATGTTAGAAGTTCAAGTTGTCTGATCAAGTTTGCTATCCACACCAAGGCAAATTAACTGATTTTTTTTTTCTAGATCTTTACAACACCTGCCTTTTTCATGGCAGGTGTTGGTTCAAGAGTTCAAACAAAGTTCGATTGTAAATGTTTTATTGTTACCTCTCCAAGCCGGTTCAAAAGGATTAAATATCATTGAGGCAACACACGTTATATTAGTTGAGCCAGTTTTAAACTTAGGAGAAGAGTTACAAGCTGTTGGTAGGATTCATCGGATTGGTCAAACGAGGTCTGTTCTGTAAACCTATTTCCTTTTTGTTATATTGGTGTAGAACAGTGCAATCAATTGTGTTAGAAGTTCAAAAATCGTAGGCCAATCATTGATTATGAGTTTTATTTCAAGTTAAATCACTCCAGTATCAATGGATATGATATATTTTATACTAGCAATATAAAATCTACTCCATCCACAATTAAATACAAAACAAAACACAAGTTTCAAAAAAAACTTCTTCTATGGACTGTTTTTTCTGAAAAAGGCATTTCTCAGCAATATTTTGTGCCTAGTTGACTGTAAATCAGTTGACTGGCTGTAAATCAAAAAAACTACTTAAACAAATACATTAAGAAGAGACTTATTCCATTCACTGATAAGTATCATTCAGATGGTGCATATGTATTCTGACCCGATTCGGCATCATTTCAATATGCAAAAACAGTAATCACATACCCAAACAAGAAAAAATTTTGTTGATAAAGCGGATAACGCTACAAACTTGCCAGAATGTCGTCCTATCGAAAATTTTTGGAGTATTTGAAAGGTCTTGTCTATAAAAATAAATGGTATGCCGATAATCTTAAAAAATTATGTGCTAGAATCAAGTATTGCTTTCATAAAGTTGATATTGAGCTCATGTGGAGTTTAGTTCAGTCCATATCAGGCCTAGTTGATAAAGTCAGAAGGAATGGTTTAATTGAAAATAACTGATTGTATAGAGAAAAACTAGAAAAAAAATACTTTCTAAAACATTTTTCCTTTTTGTTTTTCCTTACACCTTAAAAGAGATATGTGTCGTTAAATCCCGTCTCGTATTTTAGTTGCCACCCGTTAAAAAAATTTTACTTCTCGTAGACTATTATCAAAAAGTTATATGCAAAAAGTATAACTTTACTTTGTTTTAGGGAAAGTTGCTGTATTATAATGATATAATTCTATTTACATACGTTAAGGTTTATTTAAGCGATATTTCTTTTATCTACCGTCAAACAGATTTTACGTGTGAACGCTGCAAGGAACATTTTGAAGAACATTTTGTTCCGATAATTTCCGAAATGTTCCGCCAAACGTCGCTCGTGTAAACATGGTATTAGCGGCGCGTCACAGAAAAAATTTCACGACAAACAATTCGACCAGAAAGAATAATTACTATTGAAAACTTCGATTATTCTTAAATCTTTCAAACAATTCACCAAATTTTGTCTTCATGATAAAGTTTAAACAGCTCATAAAAAAATTGTACTATAAAAACTTAAAATACTTTGCGTTTCAAAAAACACAATCTTACAAGAAACATAAAAACAATGCAACTGGTTTTAGAAAAGTTGCTTCTATTTTTAAAAACTGTGTAGATAGATCCAGATTACCATTGGATGTTCTTATTAGAAAAAAAAGAAAAGCAAAACAAAACAATAATGACCGTGCTCTTTTTCTTTTAAAGAGAAAAAAAATCGGTTGACAAGGGGAGGTAAATAAAATTTAAAAAATATTTCTAACAAATATTCAAGCAATTTAAAAAAACACTAATACTTATAGATAACGCAAACCGTTATTTATAAAATTTTTGAAAGCAGAACGTTTATTATGCATATAAAGGTGACAATTGCGAAAATTTTTGCATTGCTCCATTGCAAGTCATCTTTATCAGTGTTTTTATCCGAAATATCTGATGAAATACTTAGCTTCTTATTGATGTTCTTTCGATTATTCAACAGTTTTTGTAAAATCGGAGAATCTGGAAGTTCCTCATCAATAAGTTCTATATGATTAGAATACTCTACTCTGGAATTTTCGTATTTCGTCTGCAATAACAAACAAAGACAAAAACATTAATTTACATGATGGTCAGAACCAGTAGGTTTAAAGTCATATTCAAGCAATCAAAGTAATTATGCAGTAAAGATCTTGCGTCAGATTTTTAAGACGTAATTGAGACAAAAACAAACAAAAAAATGCAGGACTTAACTTCAAAATTTGCATAGCAAAATACTCTTTAAAAAGTGTATCATTCCGCTGTGTACTAAAATATATGCAAAACTCAACTTAACAGAAGAGAAACGTTTTTCTTTAATCGCAGCACCACTATTAGCATAATCCAACATGCTGAGAACGAAAACGGACACCAGCAACTCCAGGGAAGTAACTGTGTAGTCAAGATAAGCAAAAAGAACATCAAACGTTAGAAAGTTTATCATGTAAGTTTAGACAGAAACGAACTCATAACTGTTGGAATAGTGTGACGAGAGTTTCAAGGATGATGAATCCTATTTCACTTTGGCAAATATAGCACTCACTGGCAACGGCAACAGCAAGTTTGAAAGTAAACTCCAGCCAAGTTGTATGTCTGGCTAACTTTTTTCCAACAGAAAATTTAAAAGCTTATTTGACTCAGACATTGACATTCAATAGTGTTGTGGATGCACCATAGAATAAATCAAAGTTTTTTCTTAACTACGAAGATGTTTATCGAATTTCTGTTAGGGCAACACGTACCAGAAAATATAATTTGGCTGACCTAACTAGGATAGGCTTGTATGTTCCACCCTAAGTCTGTTTTTAAATGAAGCCGGGCTTGGGGTGATGTTTAACCCCGAGTGCGGTTTTTCGTTGAAACTCGGGGTAGGTCATGTTTCACTTGGAGTGAGTGACTTTTTAATGCGAATTAATATTTAGAATTTCTTTTGTAACGAGTTTTTAAATTAGTTTTACTCCTTCAAAATACAAATGCACAAGATATAATGATTTTAAAAATATTTCATGATTTAAAATATAGTTTATTATATTATAATTTTAGATATAATAAAAAAATAATCATTTGAATGTCTATGAATATAATGTCTAATTTGCACCTTAATAATCAGAAATAATTTCATTTAATTTATATTACGGATCAAACCGTAAAAAAAAAATTATTAAAAAAATTCAGCAATCCAAAAAGATAATCACTTTTAAAACTTTCAATATCCGCAAAAAATATTATTTTTAAAACTTTCAATATCCATACTTGGGATATACGTGTCGAACTCGGGGTACCTACCCCGAGTTCGGCACCCCAAGCCAGGCTCTGCGTAAAAACCAAACTCAGGGTGGAACACATGTTTGTTTATAAGTAATACTTAGCAATCATCATTTGTTTGTTTAGTGCTATATTTTTGATAATTCTTAAGTAATGCAAAACTTTACTGACCTGGTAAGAACCAAATTTGCAGTTTTTCTACATTTGGTGATTGGAAAAGAAAGAGTAGGGACAGAGATATTGCACATATTTTGCAAAAAAGTAGGACGAATGATACACCCTAATACATATATACATACATACATACATACATACATACATACATACATACATACATACATACATACATACATACATACATACATGCACTCATATATATATATATAATTTTACTTTGGCATCCAAAACAGCTGTTTTCCACTTTTCTTGTTCGCCTAATGAAGTTTGTAAAACAAATGCAGTTGATAAAACACCATATTCATTAAGGTAAACAAACAGTATTGAGCAAGAATCCTTGAGATCACGGAGAACAAGTTTATTAAGTCGATATGGTGGACGAATAATTCTATATCGATCAATCTTTTTCTTTAATCTTGTTACCACCAATAAATCAGTGAAAAGAAACACTTGAACTTCTTTCTAAAACGATAGCACCACTATTTAAAAAAATTAGTATTAAAAATATAAATTTTTTCCAATCTGAGTTGATTTGGAGGATTTTGAAACTCATAATCTCCAAATTTAATAAACTGAGACATGAAATCTTGTGAAAAGTGAATAAGATGGCATATGTCAACAATTATTTCCTTTTAAATTAAAACTTTAACTTTAATTTTAAACTTTAACTTTAGTTAAACCTAAAACTAAACATTTACATAACTTTACATATAAACTGTAAAATTATGTAAATGTTTAGTGTTAGGCTTAAACTTGACTAAAAATTCAAATTTGCATGGCTTTTGTAAGCTTATTCAGCACAAAAACTAAGGAATAGTTGGACTTTCAAGTTGGACTTTCTCATCATTTGTTAGCTATGTTGAAAACAGCCAGTGTAGCAAATTCAGGTTTAAAGCACTGTGAATGTAAGATTTATTATCACTGTTCTCTTTTGATGCATTGGTTCATTTGCTGCAGTTGACAAATTTTCTGTCAACTGCAGCAAATAAACCAATGCATCACTGCATTTGCAGCAAAAGAAACTTTACCTTCATCAATTTTTATTTTTTAGCCAGCTTGTGCACGGCTTATATCTTTTCTAATTTTTTTAGGTACTTGTCTTGGGTAATTTTTTTTTTTTTAATTTTTCTGAGTGATTTTCATGCTGAAATACCAATCAAATTGAAATAAAACACATACAACATAAATGTTTAAAACTTCTATTAGGCTGCTGAATACAATGTAAAACAAAATAGTGTCAAATAATATTTATTGCGAGTGAGTTGAGGTCAGTAATAGTAAATAATTAAATGACCAAATACAATACAATACATTCATTGCCGTGAATGTCAATTGATGACTATGAAACTATTTTTGCCCAACTGTATAATACATGTCAAATACATGTCAATTGATTACTTTGAAAGATGTTTCTTACACACAGCATATAAACCTGTAAAGGAAATGGTTATTTTTGCACCTACAGCTCAACCAATTGGAAATTTGTGACTGTTAAATTATGCCATCTTATTCACTTTTGATAAGACTTAGTATCTCAGTTTATTAACTTTGGAGGTTATGAGCCACCCTTAAATCAACTCATATTCAAAATTTTTTTGCATATGTTCACAACTTCCCTAAAAAAAAACCTTTCAGAGGGTGAGATTAAACAATTTTGAAATTTTTTTTCTAAAATATCCTAATATACAAGGTGTCCCAAAAAGATGCTACATACTAAATAATTGAAGATAAGGTGTTTATTAATCTTTTAACATGTAAAATATTTTATATTATTTAGATTATTTGGATATTATTCTATCACTTTGTCACTGTCTGCTCTCAAACTTAGGCCCATTCTGATCCAGACTCTGCTGGTAATGTGAAGTGATGAATTAACACACATCATGAAACAATTTCTTTGGTATTCACATGCATTCATACTGAATGGCTCTTAATTGATTGATTGTTGTAGGCTTTCTTGCATAAACGTTGTCTTTGTCACTGTAAAAAAAAGTCTAGTAGTGTGAGATCTAGTGAACATGTTCTTTATTGCTTGATATGACAGACTGTTACAGCAGGTTCAAGTAAACAGTATCATCAAAAAAGAATGATACAATTAATCCTCTTGACAATAAGCCACACCACAATATAATTTTCTTAACTATATGCAATTGTGAAGGTTTGTCAAACCATTTAACTTAAATGTGACTTCATCACTACGCACAATCCCACAAGGATTGTGTGTAGCGACAAGGTCACATTTAAACTAAATGGTTTGACAAACGTGCATTTTTGTTACATCATACCAAGTACCACTCACAAAACTGTACTCTTCTATCTGGATTATTGTCATTTAAAGCACAAACCTTGGAATGTAACTTTTCCATCTACATTTCATGGTGCGATGGACAAACCCTGTTTCAAATAAAGATAAACACCTGATTTTCAATTATTTAAAGTATGCATACATCTTTTTGTGATACCCTGTATATGTTTTAATTGTTAAAAGCATTTTATAAATTTTCATATAACTGACAGGATTAAAAATTGATTGTTCAAGACAGTGTAAAAAGTCTATACTTTGCCTTGCTTATCAAGAATTTTCATAGGACCATCTTTTATGATAAATCTTTGACTCTGAAGGGAAAGTCCAGGAATAGCTGTTTTTAAATCAAAGTTACAAAACTCTGCTGCTATCTAAATGCATAAAAATAATTGATATATGACATAATTGATATATAAAAATTAGTAATCACTAAAATACTTTATTTACACTAAATAACAAATTCTCACTCGTTCAACTTCATCACTACATGATACTGCTTCCAAAGGATTGTAAGTATCGAACTTTGTTAACACACTACAAAGTTTTTCTTGCTCCTGTCTTAAATGAACAGCAGCATTGATTTTGGAAACAAATGTTTCCACTCTTGACATCTAAACAAATAAAGATGCGATAAAGTACAACATTACAAATAAAACATCAACATTTGTAAGAGATAATTTTTTTTTTTTTAATGGTGAATAGACAGCATGAAAAAGGCCTATTATGACTGGTATATAATTGCTAGAATTTAACAAGCTGAGTTAATTTTCAAAATAAATTATGCAGGTAATTAGGATCTCAAAAATAATCCTTAACCTTTAAAAAAAAAAAAGGCTTAAAAGATAAGCAAAATCTTTTTTTAGCTTATTTATTAAAAAAATGCACAGATTATTTAAATAAAAAACTTTAAAAGAGATACTTTTACCAATATTTTACACTTTGATATTATTTTCTTAATGTCTTGTTATAATAACTTTGATGTTCTTATTTTAGTATTTTGTAAAGTAATATTTTCTAGTATGTAAGTAAATTTTAATTCATTGATAAATAATTATAATAATTTAACAAAACTTCATTTATATGATATTTTCGTCTTTTTAAGACAAATAGAAAAAAAAAAATTTAATAACAAATATTTTGTTTTTCTTACTACTACAAACAAATTAAAAGATAAAAAAAAATTTAAAGAATAATAACAACAGGGTTATTGGTGTCCAAACATTATTCCTGAATTTAAAGATAACCTTCAAAAGTAAAAATTATTTCCTGAATTGAAAGATAACCTTCAATTTTTCAATTTTCAGATTGTTATTGAACATACTTAAATACAGTGAGCAAAAAAATTAATAAAAAAATCATGCAGCCAATAGAAATTAATAAAAATGCATTTTTCTCAAAAAGTATAAACTTTTTTGAAAAACTAATTTCACCAAAGGATAGCGCTTAAAAAATACATTAAAAATCATATGTTTGAAAACAAAGAATTTGAATTTGTTATATTTAAAAAAATAAAGAACTAACTTTATTGAAAATTCCTGACAAAAAAATTAATCATGCAACAAGAAAATTCGAATGGTAAGTATCAAAAATTATATTATATTTAACTATATTATTTATTTATATTAACTTAAACTATATATTTATATTAATAAACTTTCCAGCAATAACCAGCATTGAAAATCTAAAATCTAAAAGAAGCTACACATCTCATTCAATCGGACTTCGTGCACGAGTAATAGCATTATGGCAAGATGGCCAAAGCCAAAGATCAATAGCTAAAACGCTATGTATATTGCCTGCAACCGTTCAATCCATCAAGGAAAAGTTTTAAAAAGTTGGAAACCTCAAAAATCAACCTGGAAGAGGATGCAAACAAAAGACTACGACGCGTCAAGATCAATCTTTGATCAAAAGATTCGAAATTAATCCAAGATCTTCAACAACAGCAGCAGCAAAAGAGTTGGAGGAGAGTTTTGGATTGTCTCTCACACCACAAACAATTAGAAATCGCTTGCATGAAGCGAATTTACATGGACGAACACCATGTAACAAGCCGTATATAAGCCCAATCAATAGAAAGAAGCGGCTCGAATGGGCAAAAAATTACGTGGATAAGCCACAAGAGTTCTGGGACTCAGCCATTTGGTCTGACGAGTCGAAATTCAATTTATTTGGCTCTGATGGAGCTGTAAAGATATGGAGGAAGCCAGGAGAAGAGCTTCAATTGAAGTGTTTGAATGCCACAGTTAAACACGGTGGCGGTAATATTATGGTCTGGGGATGTATGCCAGCGAGCGGAATTGGGAAATTGGCAATTATTGATCAGAGAATGGATCAATATTTATATAAGTCAATTCTGCAAGATAATTTAAGTTCATCTGCAGAAATTGTCGGGTTGAAAGATAATTTTATCTTTCAACACGACAATGATCCTAAGCATACGGCTCATTTGGTCGTCGAATATTTAAAAGTTTCAGGGTTCCAAATGCTTGAATGGGTTGCTCAATCACCAGACTTAAACCCAATCGAGCATCTTTGGGCTCACATCGAGAAAAAATTTAAAGATCGGTAAATTTCGAAGAAAGCCGATCTGAAAAACTTAATATCGAGTTTTTGGTCGGAAATCGGGTCAGATATTACCAGAAACTTGATAAATTCAATGCGTAGACATTATTTAGCCATCATTCAATCAAATGGTGGACCTATGTGTTATTAATTTTATATTAATTTTCTTTATTTTTAACTTAATTTAATTTTTTATATTATGCATGTTTAATTTTTTTGCCTTGGTTTTTTGATTTTTTATTTCTTTTGTAATTTTTCGTAACTTATATTATTATTTTGTAATTTTTTAGTTCCTTTTTATATAAATTTTAATTATTTAAAATAAAAATCATAATTTTTAACTTAATTTAGTTTAAATTCAGTTTTAAAAAGTTTTTACTATGGTGCATAACTAATTTTTTTGCTCACTGTACATATAATATATATATATATATATATATATATATATATATATATATATATATATATATATATATATATATATATATATATATATATATATATATATATATATATATATATATATATATATATATATATACAGCGGTGGCCAAAAATTAAAGACCACTCATTTTTTAGTTGGTTTCTTAATCTTTAAATTAAAATTAAGAAGATTCTAATTGACATATTAAATTTTTTTTTTTAAATATTTTGTTAATTAAAACATACGGATTAAAGTGGTATAATTTTTTTAATCTAATTCTAATTAAATAGTGTTTAACTTATTAAAAACTGATGAGTAATTATAAATCTTCTTTAAATAATTTGAACAAAATTTAACGACCACTTTCAAATCTTTAATTTGCACTTATCAAAAATAATAATCCATTATTTTTTTTAACTGTCTTAATTGCTTATTACAATGGCTGTAAAATAAAATGTCGAAACCTGAGTTTCGATATCAAATAAACATTTATTTTTTGAATTGCAATAAGGATATAAAAATATTGCAAAAATGCGTGTAAAGAAAAAGACAGATACGCGGCTCTTGTATTAAAAGAAGAAGGCTATAGCATCAGACAAATAGCAGAAAAGCTCAGAAGGTCTCACTCTTGCATTATTAACATAATTCAAAGATACAAAGAGACCTGGTCAATTAATGATCGTCATAGGACTGGACGCAATAAAATTTCAAATGACCGTGATGTTCGCTTGTTAGTGTAATTAATGAAAGAAAACAGATAAGCATCATCTACAGACTTGTCTACGAAATGGACACTGTCAAATGGTCTGAAAGCAAGCCCTAGAACTGTGCGAAGGGTCCTCCACAATTTAAATTATTTATGGCGTGCTGCTGCAAAAAAACTATGCTTAAATGAAAAACAAAAATTTGCCCGGAAAGAGTGGTGCAAGCTACATAAAAATTGGTCAACAGATCAGTGGAGCTGTGTGGTCTTTAGTGATGAAATGAACATTGAGGTAGACAACAGAAAAGGTCGCGTAATGTTGTGAAGACTTCCAAGCGAACGGTTCGATGAATCATGCATTTTGAAACGAACAAAACAAGGCAGTGGTTCAATAGGCATTTGGGCCTGTATGAGTGCCTGTGGAGTTGGCGTTTTTCATTTATTCGATGGTAGACTCAACAAAGAAAGGTACATCGAAATTTTGGAAAACTCGCTTATTCCTAGCATTGATTTATGGCAGCTGCAAGATGGATTTACTTTCTAGCAAGATAATGCGTCGTGTCATAAAGCGCATGTTGTTAGCGATTGGTTCAATTCTAATAAAATTCAAGTGCTTCCATGGCCTGCCAATAGTCCAGACTTGAATCCAATAGAGAATTTATGGTTGTGGCTTGATCAAAAGCTTGGTAAAGAACAACTTTACAATTTGGAAGATTTAAAATCTTCTATCTCTCATCATTTGAAAAATGTGCCTGATGAACTAATCAAAACTTTAATGAATTCAATGCCAGAACGAGTACAAGAGTGCTTGAAAACAAATGGAGGAACAACATGTTTCTAAATTATTTTTTTATTGCTTTTTGAAATATTTTTGAAACTGGTCTTAAAATTTTGTCCAATTTTTTTTCCCATTTATATTTTTTACTAGTCAGTTTTTTAATTTTTTAACATTATTTCGTAAAAAAATTATAAATTCTTTTATAATAAATATAAAATACAATAAAAATTCTTTCTAAAAATGTTTTTCTTTTTTTGGTAACTTTTTCCAAAATAAAATTATACTAAGGTTAAAAATAAATTTTGAAAAAAAAAAGAGTGATCTTTAATTTTTGGCCACCGCTGTATATATATATATATATATATATATATATATATATATATATATATATATATATATATATATATATATATATATATATATATATATATACACACACACACACACACACATATATATACATATATGTATATGTATATGCATATGTATGTATGTATGTATGTATGTATGTATGTATGTATGTATGTATGTATGTATGTATGTATACAATATAGTATTTCTAAGAAATTGAACCTCTTTAATTAGTATGAGATATTAAATAAAAAAACTTGCTTAAGTAATGGAAAAACCAAATTTCACAAATATATTGATGATCCCTTTTTTTTCAGTATTTTTTTGATCAACAAGTTGCTAAAACTTATTTTTTTAAAATAAAATTAAAAAATTCTTTGAATATGACTTAAGTGAAATTAGAAAAATATTTGGTCTGAAAAGTAAACAACTTATTGAGCTTTTAAGTATTTTTGTTCAACCAGACTTGTTTCACAGAGCAAATAAGTTTGGCTAACCAAAAAATAATTACAGAAAGAAAAGACTAACTGCTTGTTCATTTATCATAAGAAGACTAATTGCTTGTTCATTATATATATATATATATATATATATATATATATATATATATATATATATATATATATATATATATATATATATATATATATATATATAATAAAAAAAAAAAATTCAAAAGAATTTTTTTTTTTTTTTGTATTTGAGAAAAGTGGAAGTTTGAATAAAAGTTTCTTTCTAAAAAAAAACATCTTTTTAAAAGATATAAAAAAGCTTTTTTAATTGCTTGTGTTTGAATTTATTTAAAAATACAAACATCTACACATTGTGCAAAACACCATGTTAGATGTTTTCACGATAAGAAATTTTTATTATTTTTTTAATTAATTAATATTTACTGTTTCTTCAAGCATGGCTTTATCGTTGGGATCATCTGTTTTGCTGAGAACTGCTCTAAGTAACAGAGAGTATTTAGTAATTCGCTGTAATGGTTTTATGAGAAATCCAGACAACTTTAATCTCATACACTTTTCATGACTGTCACACCACTAAAAAAGTATTTTTTAAAAGTTAATTACATGAAGGTAAAAGTAAACAAACTATTTTGAGTAATACAACACATTAAAATGGTCATAACATATGGAAAAACAAAATAAAAATTAGTCTCCTATTCTTTTCAACAGTATGTATATATATAAATAAAGATTGTTCAAACTTACAGAAATGTATTGTTTGAGCAAAGAATTTGTTTGCTCTGAGTATATGAAATATTTCTTGTTGCAAGTATCTTCATTAAAAAACTCAATATAAGGTTGGAACAAATCTTCAAACTAAAATATTTAACAAAAAACATACTTTTTAAATATAGTGTTAATTTATTAAGATTGTTACTTACTATATATAAGTAAATAACAACTTTAATAAACTTACATTAACTTAATTAACCGTCTAGTCAATAACCAAACTTTAACCATTCCTTCAATAACTGGATACTTGGGTACCCACTTACTGTGTAGTGAAAAAATAAAGTTCTCATGTACAAAACTTATTGTGAAAGTGAGAAACTTTTTTTCTTTACTTGTAACAAGTTCTAACAAGTTAAAAGATTCTACCTTAGAAATTAAAATGGATACCCAGGTACTGACCAGCCGGTTAACTTCCCTACAAAACATTCTTCAAAATGTGTGAAATCTATTTAATTTTCCTTACCCCCTCAAATGCCTTCAATAATAAATTAGTTTTGAAGGGCATCTTTGTAGCACGAACATTCTCTAGTGCTGGTTTAAAACGATTCCAGAAATTAACATTAACTTGGTGGATTTCATCAATATTAGCAAAGATTGTGTAAGGATCAACCTCTAATAGGTATCCTTCTTTTCTGAGTTGATCCAAGCATCTTTTGAAGATCTGACAATATAAGTTTTATTGGAACATTACTAAACAATTCTACTAATTAATTGAGAAATCCTTTTCTTATAATTAATCATTGTAAAGTGCTCAAAAAAATCTATTACATTATTAATGGAAAAAATAAATTGTGAAAAATCATTTCATAAACTCAGCTGAAAACCTTTCAGAAATTCTAGCTTTCTTCTCTTATATCAACATACAATTAGTCTTAATCAAAAATACAAATATCTCTGGAAATATTGGTAAAACATTTGGGAAAAATAAAATTGTATAAACTTGAACAGCTAATTTTAATTTAATAAGCAAACTTAATTTCTATAATATTAAGTTTATTTTTACATTGTAAGTAAGCAAATAGTTAATTTATTGCATTATAAAATTAGTTAATTTATTACATTATACATTCTTAAATTCCTATTTTATATATATATATATATATATATATATATATATATATATATATATATATATATATATATATATATATATATATATATATATATATATTTTTTTTTGAGGGAAAAAATTTTTGAAATAATTTTAAACCTTGATTATGATTTTTAAATCCTAACCTTGATTATGATTTCCAAGTCTTTAATATAACTAACTTCTGTAGTAAAAATTTCCCAGATAGACTGCTGCTGTACCCGCAGTCTTTTACTTTCCTCAGTGTCAGAAACATCAACAACATCATTCCAAGCATTTTCAAGAAAAAAATCATTTTTACAATCTGTTTCATCAATATCATCATCTTCCTCAAATCCATCAAAGCCATATGTAGCAAAATGATCAAGTAAATCAGAATAGCGCTTGTTAGTGTCCTAATGAAATAGTTATTTAATAAAAAAGAGAAAATAACTATTTAAACAAAACAAAACAAAACAAAGTATTTACAATAGGAAAATAATTATTTTTAATATCAGCTAATCAGGCTCAAATACCAGCTAATCAAGTTTGAAAGAGAATTTTCTAAAATATAAAATTTTATTTTTAAGAACAAAAATATTTTATAAAATTTACCTGAGATTTTTTACTTTCTTCTCTCATTAAATTCTTTATTCTCTCATCAACTTCAATACTTTCATTAGCTAAAATAATAGAATTGTTTCAAAATGTTTAGTGAAATTTTAAAAACTATCATCCAAAAATGGTATAAAAAAAAGGGAATAAAATGACATATTATTCTAATTTAGAATTCTCTTTTATTAACTGAATTAAATTTAAAGTAATTATTGTAACTACTTAAATTAAAGCTTGTAACTGCTAACATGTCCTAAAGAGTATTTTAAGTGTTTATGCAACATACCAACCTTTTACAAGCAAGTTATGCCCTCCAAATGGAAATGTGTCAATTCCTTGTGGGAGAGGAGTTTTGGAAGTGTCTAAGAAAACACTGTGTGTATCAAATGATAACTTGTGGCTGGTTAATATTGAGTTCAATGCATCTCTGAAACAAAAAGATTTAAATGATTAAGGGTATAATTATGAACTAAGCAAATTAGATAAATTTAATTTTATCATACTTCAAAGTTTTCCCTTTTCTGGCTGGTACCTTTACTGTTTTCTCACTGTTACTATCATCAATAAAATGTAATGTGAAATACTTTTGAGATGAATCCTAAAAATAGAAATACATATAGGTATATATATATATATATATATATATATATATATATATATATATATATATATATATATATATATATACTTATATATGTGTGTGTATGTATGTATGTATGTATGTATGTATGTATGTATGTATGTATGTATGTATGTATGTATGTATGTATGTATGTATGTATGTATGTATGTATGTATGTATGTATGTATGTATGTATGTATGTCAACAAAAATATAACGTTGTTTAATCTTTAATTTTGTATTTTTTAGTTAAAACAGCAATTTAAGATTGTGTTTTTAATAAGGCTCTCTGCTCAAACAAATAAAGGAAGTTCATTATTGTTGCTATTTATGAGAATTTTGATGTTTGATTACACTTCTGTAAATAAATCCAAGTTATCAAAGCTGCATTAACCAAAAACTTAAAATGAGATCTTTCAAAAACGTGAAAACATGTTAAAAAGGTTGCAGTTCTGACGATTTTGCAACCAAAATATCCTGATATTACTCGATGACACTCATACACTCGATGGCATTCATATACTCGATGGCACTTACACACTAGTATACTTTTTTCGAAGAAAACATCGAGTTAAATATGGCTCAGCCAACCTTAATATCGAATTCTTTATAATCACATGACGGTGCTGTTAAAGCAGTCTTATGCAATTTGCAATATTTTAGGCCAAACTTTCTGCAAAAAGAATAAATCAAAAAGTAATGCAAGAGAGCGGTTTAATGTTGAAAAGAGCTTTCATTGTGTCTTTAATAGCGAAAAATAATACCTTTTTAGACATTCTTCGATTTTTATCGTTAGACTTCCTCAACAACCACTGAGATTTATATAAAATATTTTATTTAAGAGAACTCTGAATCAGTTTTTTTTTTTTTTGAAAAAAAAAAAAATCTTAATTGTTCAAGCTCAAAGCGGATTGTTTAAAAAAATCTCGTTGAAACTTCGGTTTCTTAAAAAATGTTTTTAATAAGAACGTGACAATTTTATTATCATTCAATTTTATCAACATTTAAATCTTTAACAATAGTCTTTGCTCTCTTTGGTGTTTATTCATCGATTTTTAGACATGTTTACGTTTATAATTTTCTTATGACGATATGTTTTAGAATTTAATCTGTATTAAAGAGATTATTAGCGTCTTATTTTGCTGAAGTCCTAAGTAAAGTACCAGAGATATGTTTTAACCTTTACTACTCGCTTTTTATTTTCTGTAATACACGGATTTATATTGACTTTCCTAGTATCTTAAATTGATGAAACAAATTTTATCAAATTTATAGCGAGGCTTTGAATCTTTTCCTATTAATAAAATATTTCTTATCCTTGAGATGAAAAATTATATTCAAAAATTACAAAACCTCCTCGGTTTAGGTGCGTGTACTATTTGTATTTAAACATTTGTTGATTAAGGAAGACGCCAATTAAAATCCAATCCAATATTGTTGTTTAATCTAACTTTATAAATGTGTGAAGGTCTTTAAAAATATTTTTAAAAAAGAAACGAAGTTGCATTTAATAAAAATATTATCAAATTTAATTTATTTTTTAAACATTAAAAACGAAGTACTCTAGCGAAAAAATAAAAGAAGGTCTAATACAAAAAAATGAAAGATCTCCCACGAAATATTTTCTTTTTGAGATCTTAACATCAAAATGACAGTATTATTGGTTGGTTTTTTTTTCCCTGGACCAATCAATTAACATTAGTTTTTCAATACTGAACACCACATTGGTTGTGTTCACTGGTCTCTAACTTTGACATTAAAGTTCGTATTGTTTATTTCGAGCGGTTGTTTTACAATTACTCTATTTTATTATTATGAAAACTAATGTTATGTATTTAAATATATATTGATTTGTTCTAAAATTCTTTAACACCAATTTAGTGACGAAAAATCCGTGATATATTTTGGTGGGTTAATGGAAAAATGTTTTTTTCAGACTGTGTACCGCACTTTAATAACTAAAAGAATTTTTTACTTTTACATTCCAAGAAACTGAAAGCTATCTAGAATCTAGATAATTGCGATCATATATTTCGGACTGATAGAGAAAATCAAAGAATCACCTGCCACCGTTGATGAATAATTACTAATTAAGATCATGCATCCATGCAAAATCTAAGCTAAGAGTACAGCAACCTTAACTGCAAAGTTACTTACGTACTGAGAATCTTTGATCACCACATCGTCTTCCGTTTCTTTTACAAGCTGAAATCTGGCAGGTTTGCAGGGCAGTTTTTCAAATAAATTTTTCACTAAGCTTAAATGAATTTTTCTTTAAATAAAATTATTATTTCTTTTTAAGTTTATAAAAGACTTAGGATACATTTTTTATTATTATTATTTTTTTTTTGTCAAAATTTTACAACAAATAGTAAACACCAGAAACATTGGAGAGGCGCCTCGGAGAGGGAGGGGGGGAGTCAATTCTTTTTACATCTTATAAATTGCATCCTGGTCTTATTACACAATTGATGTTTTTTCAATCGTTCAAGATATCATTTCGGCAACTTTAATTTTAAATCAGATAAAATACTATAAAAGTTTTTGAATAGAAATTTTAAAAAAATAAGAAACTAAAAAGGCTTTTTAACCTAAAGCTAAAAATGTAAACATCAAAACCAAAATATTTAAAAAATTTGCAGTAACCGGAAATAGATTTAAGATACCGTAGAAATCCCTAAAATCCATTCAGTATTAGTTGATTAACGGAATGGAAAGTTTAAATGACAAATAAGATAATTGTTGACGTTTAACATTAATAATTTCAATTGTTTCATGATAATCGATTACACAACGTTAAATACAATCTTCACATGTAATCTACAGGTTATCTGCAAACCCAACGAATGCCAAGAGAAAAAAACATGATTAGAAACATTAAATTGAGCTGTGGATCAATTCATTGATTCTTTGAATTTCAACCTTTTTTTTTACCCGGTAGTTTAAACGGGTGATTTTGTGTCAGGATTTTTCTTTTTCATTTTTGTTTGAATTCTTTTTGACCTCAGATTTTTTTTCTTTTTTTTTTTTTGATTTACTAGCCAGTCTATTGGCAGCCTGTTCGTCTAATTTTTGTTTCTTCGCTTGTTTAGCGTCTTCAATTACAATACCCTTATGCTTGCATCACTGGTTATTTACCGAATGGTTTTGTAAAATACCCCTATGCTTGCATCAATGGTTATTTAGTGAGTATAAAGTATGAAAATACTTTATAAAATTATCAGAGTTTACTTTTGTTATAAATGTTGATAGCACTCATATAAAATACACTTAACCGCAAAATTAACGCACCACTTATTTTGAAAAATATTATGTTTTTCCCTGATTTATCAATTACAAAGATGATAATAATATTTACTGTTACCCCTTTTGTAGGTTTTATTCCGTTTCCCTAATTTAATTTCAAAATTACAGCAGCTTTTTATAAGTACCATGTTTTGCTGTAATTAAACCTCACTTCTAAAGAAAAGTATGTATTGGTTCTAAATTTTTAAAAATGTTTTAACAGTAGAAAAGATAACTTTCATTTAAGCAACGCATCTGTTCGCAATGCAGCATTCTAGATGAAATTTAAATCGTGATAAATGTGTTGCAATTGTTACTTTGTCCGATGAAGGATGGGCAGAAGATTTGGAGTGTCTCATACAAAAGTCGGTAGGGTTTTACAAAGGTTTGTAGAGACCAATGATCACGCTAGACGATTTGGTCAAGGTAAACCATGAGCTACCAATGCCGTGGAGGACCAATTTTTAATGCTTCGAACACTGAGAGAACAGTTCACTACTGCACGAAATCTCCAAATACAACTTGCTGAGGTTCATGGAACTGCTGTAAGTCAAGATTCCATAAGAAGACTTTGTGCTTTAAATTTAGGACCTCGAGTAGCAGCTACTGGTCCTGAAGAAACAGACTGGCTTTTGCAGGTAGCATATGAATTGGGAAGTACATGATTGGGGACAGGTCTTACTTACAGATGAGTCAAGGTTTTGCCTTGTAAGTTCTGGTTGCAGCCCAAGAGTGTACAGAAGACCAAATGATCTTTCGCTTGTAACATTTGAGAAACCACTTTATATGGAGGCAGTTTATTGATTGTATGGGGAGGAATATCTTTAACAGCTATTGATTGTATGGGGAGGAATATCTTTAACAGAGCCTTTTATTGTTGATGGTGGACGTCTGATCTCTCAACAATACATAGCAGATATTTTAGAACCTTTTGTGATACCTTTTGCACCATACATTGGAGATGGATTCCTTTTTATGCAGGATAATGCTAGACCACATACGGCATATATTGTTACTGAATACTTAAATGATATTAATATTTAAGTTTTAAAGCGGCCAGCTTGCAGTCCAGATATGAATCCAATAGAGCATCTTTGGGACATAATGGGATGCCGTGTTAGAAGCCAACATCCACCACCAAGCAGCCTAGATGAGCTGCGACAAAATCCAATCCGCGAGTGGGAAGATATCCCTCAAGAAACGACTAGATCTCTAATTGAAAATAAGTCAGGCTGTAGTAATATCAAGAGGTGTTAACACTAGTTATTGATAAGTCAAGAATGTTTCAATTTAAGCTGTATTAGTGTGCATAACAATAATAATCATTTTACTTTATTTTGTTAAACGAACCATATTTTTGGTATAAGTTGTTTTTTTTTTCACCATCCTGAAAGTCAAATTTATTATTATCATCAAAATAATTGTGTTCATGTGTTTTATTCTTAATACGTTTGTCAAAATATATGATAATATTGACGACATTTAAAATAAATCGAAATGTATAAGTGGTGGGTTAATTTTGCGATTAAGTGAAGTAAAACAATTAAAAATGTGGCATATATTATGCATTGTAAACCAGCAAAGTCCATTTACAAATGCTTTATGGTGTGGTGAAGAAAAACCTACAATTCTTGGGGAATACCTTAACCATTTTTTTGCTGGACTAAAAGGCCTTTCAATGGTGTAAAAACATAAAAGTTGTGATTAAGGCACTTTTATGTGATGACCAGCCAGAGCATTTTTAAAATATGTAAAGTAGATGTGAAAGAAGTGAAGTACATGGTAAATATTATAAAGGCATTAGATTAATAGGTACTAAGACATGTACCAGAAAAAATCTGCGCGGACATTATAAAGGATATTTATCTAAATATTGTATTTCGATATTGAATGTTATGTATATTTTAAAAGTACATATATTAATATTTTTAAATTTCACTTAAGAAAGTTTGTGAAGTTTTGTCCGTGAGAACGCACGCACTTTGCGTTTTACACTCGACAACAGCTTTTGCACAGTCTTCGGATGGACTTTCTTGGTAGCTCTCATCCATTTATTTTTGAAGTCTTTAATGTTTTTGGCTTCTTTTACATTGAACCTTAGTTTTCTTTTGACAAGAGCCCAATATCTTTCGATAGGACGTGGTTCGGGACAATATGGTGGATTGCAGTGTTTTTCAACAAAATCTACTTTATGTTCTCTAAGTCAGTTTAAAGTTGTCCCAGAGTAGTGACATGATGCTAAATCGGGCCAAAGTAACGGGTTAACCGTGTGTGTTCTTAAAAACGGCAAAAGACGTTTCTTGAGGCATTCTTTTATGTATATGTTGGTGTTAATTGTTCCCGTAGTCACAAAACAAGAGCTTCTTTCACCACATTCACAAATTGCTTGCCAAACTAAGAATTTTTTAGCGAATTTTTGCATTCCAATGCATTTATATTTGGAATTCAGTTTCTTGCGATTAATTGCTGAATAATATTGGTGTCCTGGAAGAGATCGGAAATATGCAGCACAATAAGTTTCATCGTCAATAATCAAACAAGATTTTTTAGCACATAATTTTTTATAGAGCAGCTTTGAACATCGAATTGCGACATTTTCTTGCTTTTCTTCACGACGAGGAACTTTTTTCTTTTTATAAGATTTATTACCACAATTTATCTTTACTCTTTGTATAGTGGAAGCACTTGTCTTAAATTTATTCGCTAATGTTCGAACAGAAATCTCCGGTTTTCTGTCTAAGGCATCTTTTACCTTTTTACCAAGATCTCGTCTAACAAAACATTTTTTTCTTCCACTTCCTGATTTTCTTATGATTGTACCAGTGTCCTTAAATCGTTTCACAACGCTTTGCACTGTTCACAAAGCAACCAGCAGCTCTTTTGAAATTGTTTTGTTTGATACACCAGGATTTTCAACGAGAAAATGCAAAATTTTTTCTCGCTTCTTATCTTGATTTGATGACATTTCAATTAAAGCTAATTGTTTTAATAACAGAGTTGTTTAAATTTTGAACAACATTAATACAATCACATTTTAAAACAATTAGCTATTTTAAATGATGTACGGTTTCCGTAAACACCACATCAGAACACGCGCAGATTTTTTCTGGTACATGTCTTAGTTCTTTATAAGGGTCTGCGTATCGAAACATATCGTATTATGATACGATACGATAAGGTATCGGAATGTGCATATCGTAAGTTTTTTTATATTACGATAATATCGTACCCAAAAAGTTTGCACGATAAAGTTTCGATATTTATCGATTCATTACGATATTTATCGGTCAATTACCTAAATATCGTAACTCATATTGTAACTCAAACGATAACGATACTTATCGATTCATTTCGATATTATTTTTTCCGACTAAAAAAATAATTTTTTTAAAAACCTAAATACTGTCATAAAATTGCTGACAAGTGCACTATTTAATGTAAAAAAAAGAAATAAACAAAACTTTATTTGTAATTTTGATTTTTTAATTTATTCAAGACTTAAGTTGAAGCAAAAAACAGCTAAAAACAAAAAATAATTTTTTACTTGATAAATTGTTGACGTGACATGTTTAACACGTTAAGGTTTGTGCCTGTGACTTAATATAAGAAAAAGATTAAAACTTAATCTCAAAGTCAAGGTTTATTGAAATCACTAAATCACTATATGGCAAATTTTATAAACTTTAAGCAGTAAAATAAACCAATGACGCCACTAAGGCAATGAACCAGTTTAAGTTAGTCATCCATTTCAACTGCTGATGTAAGAGTTGAAGTAGGAAGTCCCTGACTTGAAGCAGCTGAATTCTGAGAGTTATTGGTAGAAGCCTCTTCAAACAATTCCTCTTTTTCATCCCGACTGGTTAGAAGCCATCTTTTGATCTGGACCTTAGGGTAGTTTTGCTGAATGTACAACAATTTTTCAACTTGTTCAGGCTGCAATTTTGTTCTTTTATAAGAGACAATTCCACCACCGGCACTAAAAGCTCTTTCTGAAGATGCTGAGGAAGCAGGTACACATAGCCATTTTTTAGCAGCTTGAGCAAGGAGAGGAAATTTGTATTTATTTGCTCTCCAAAATTCCAGCACGTCCACACCAACAACCCCTGGAAGTTTTTGAAATATTTCCCATTCAGTGACAATGTCCGACTATGGAGGTGGAGCCGGACCAGAATAGGAAGTCATAAGTGCAGGAGCTTCTTCCATTCCAACATTATAGAAAGGATCATCTTCAAAAACATGACCTTGGACTTCAGCATGTAACCGTTCATTAAATAATGTTGTTGCAGCAATCCATTCCTGATAAGCATTGGATTGAGTAATCAGTGCCTCATAGGCTTCATCAAATCCACCCAGTTTTTTCAGAGCTCTTCCCTTGTACAAGGGATTAAGCAAGTTGGCAACGGAGTAAAAAAGGTTTTGACAACCAATGTCCGGAAAACGAACATCCAAGTTTTCCACCAGCTTTTGGTGAAACATTTGTGCTGTTGGTGATCTCGCACCAGCCTTGATGAAATCCAGGCATTTGTGCCTCAGTGTGTAAAAATGTTTGAGATAACGAGGTGAATGCTTACTTCTTTGTCTGCAGAGAAACATTCTGAAATCTCAGCAACTCTCCTCAGAATAGGCAAAATTTCGTCATAAAGATTGAATTCATCTTCTGAAGGAATGACTGGAGCTAGTTTGGTGTCATCTTTTTCAGGATTGTCTCTAATGGAGCTGAGGATATGACGCATTTTTACAATGCTTTCCAACATCATAAAAGTTGAATTCCAGCGTGTTTTCACAGGAGTGATGATTTTCACAAATTTCAACTTATCCTTGCTAACAACATCACTGTCATCAAGCAACAGCTTTAGCTAAAAATTAAAATAGAATTATAAGAAACATAACATAAAAGTTGATTAGTACTATTTACTATAATAAAAAACTGATATTAACTATGTTATGTTTTTACTTTTTAAATGTTAACATTTTATCAGTTGAAAAATTTTGTAACACAAAGTGTACTAAAAAGTTTATATTGCGCTTGTATTGTATTAAACTATAAACTAAATTACTATAAAAGCGAAAAAAGATGTTAAACTAGTTACCTCTTTTTTAATTCTTTGCTCAGACAAAGATGACTTGTGGCATCTTGAACTTAATTCAGTTGCTCTTTGGATTGCTTCGTGAAGATCCAAACTGTCAAAACCTTTTGTTTCTTTGACAGTTGCTTCAACTGCCAAATTCAAAAGATGATCAGCACACAAAAGAGATGCATCTATAAAATTGCACTTGTTAATTGCCGCCTTCATATTAGCGGCTGAATCATGGACACACACAACGGACGAAACTCCATTATTTCCGGCCAACTCTGAGACATTCCTGAAAAGCAAAGTAAAATTAGTTGTTTGCTTTTTGATGTTTTAAAATATAAACAAATACTTTTGTTGTTATTTTAGATATAAATAAAAGTATTAATTTGTGACATTAACTTTAAACTAAATGGCGGATTTTGCTTATCTAAATAATTCAAACGATTAACTTAATTTACAGAAATTTTAACCTAATAAAAATTAAATACTAAAACATACTTATCCAGACGAAGAGCAATGGCTTCAGCCGTATGTCGTCCGGAAAACGGAGAAACTCCAATCACAAACATCCTTAATCGGAAGCCTTCACTCACATAGTGCAATGTACTGGCTTGGTATGCATCATTGTTTCTACTTTGCCAGAGGTCAGTTGAGATTACAAATCCAGCGGTCTTTGGCAATTCCTCCTTTAGAATGTCATCCACACAGATTTTCACATTTTTGTACAACAACGGCAACCTAAAGTTAAAATAAAAAATTATTGGTATTTCTCGTTACATATCAATTTGGTTACCAACTAAGATAACACAAAAAAAAATTGGTGTGGATTGGTCTTAAAAAAG
Organism: Hydra viridissima; assembly: GCF_058129835.1. Lineage (NCBI taxonomy): Eukaryota > Metazoa > Cnidaria > Hydrozoa > Anthoathecata > Hydridae > Hydra > Hydra viridissima. Next base: position 10,352,537 of record NW_028324309.1, read on the forward strand.
TAGCTTTTTAAAAAATTTAGTTCTCTTGGAACTCCCATTGAATTGACTCCCCACAATAAAATTTTATTTAAAACAATTAAAATTTTTCGTACTTGAACCGGGAGTATGTTGTTGCAGCCTTCACATTCATTTTTGGGTTGCAGTAGTGAACAAAATCTTTAAAAGCTTCATGCTCAACCAAAGAGAATGGCAAATTTAAACGGGCCAAAAACTTGACAATTTCAATGTCTCCTCTGAGCTGCTCGTTGTCTTGTGGCTTGTATTTGACCCAATGCTTTAGATTTTGGACCTTTTCTGCTGATGGTCCGGAAAGTCTTCCTCGTTTAACTCTACTGCTCAACATTAATGGTGTCTTATCATCTCGGACCTGCTCATAAGCCTCGTCTTCATTGTAGGTCTAAAAAAAATATGAAACCCATTAAAATACCTAATATTGAAACATTCATCAGAATTTATCAAAAGTTATTGATATTTATCGTTAAATCTTGTTAAATCTTGGTATTGTAATAGTTATAATAACTAACACATATGAAAATAAAAGTTAATATTTAAATTAAAAAAGTAAAAACGTTTGTAAACTTTATTGCACCTGTTTTAACTCATCAAAAGCAACATGACGATTTTCCTCCAGGGCTGCAAACTGAACAGGATGCTTCCTTGTCAAATGTGATCTCATGCCAGATGTGTTCCTGTCCGCCAACTTGCAAATTGCAAAACAATACTTGCATTTTGCAGTAACAAGTCGCTCTTCATCTGGTGTAGTACTGACCTCTTCATCAAAGTGATCCCAAATTTCGCTCCTTGACCTTGGCATTCTTCAAAATGTTGTTCAATTACAAATTTAATACTAATTCAAACTAAAATTTTAATATCTTTCCTTATAAAAAAAATTTATTTTAAGAGCCTAATTATGTACATCTAAGTAATTTAAAGAGTATCCCAAAAACCTTTTCCCAGAGAGTTTTTAAAAACGTTTTTATTACAATTAGCGAGTTAATTTCGGTTCAGTAGAACCGTAATTAAAACCGTAACCAAAACCGAAACCGAAGTTTGAGTGAAGCCGAAATCGAAACAATCTGAAACATGAAAGCCAAATCAATATCAAAATAACATGAAATAACTATTTTACTTAACAGTGTCTCATAACTCATTACAAAAACTTATATATTATTCAAATGCATCTATCTATTGATCGATATTGTAGTTTTCTCGCAACACATCGATGAGATGACAACAATATTCTCTTCAAACAAAAACCTATCTTTATAAATTTAGTCCTTCTTTTATACCAGACAATATCCCTCAAAAACGTCATAAAAACCAACAAGATTACGGAATTAATAATTTTGATAGTTGTTACAAACAACTATTAAAATTATTAACATAACGTTCTAACAAATTTCGCAACGGAACAACTTATCTCTATGTATATCTCTATAGAACAATCCAACTGTTTATTTTTTTAAATAAAAACATACCGTTGTGTGACCTAACAAAGTTCTATGCTTTAAGAAAGTCCTAAATTAAAAATTGACAAATTTTGAAGATTTTTGTTATTATTATCATATATATATATATATATATATATATATATATATATATATATATATATATATATATATATATATATATATATATATATATTTGATAATAATAACAAAAATCTTCAAAAACTCCATAACTATGACATTTTTTTATCATTCAAATTTGTTTGAATAAATAAATATTTGAAAAAACAAAATAGATTTGTTTTTGTAATGGTTTATGGGACATAAGGCATTTAAACGATCAGTATGTAACATGATTTGATAAAAAATAGAACACGTGAAAATATTTTAATATTTGATGATCGCTTAAAGAATGATTTGAGAATAGTAACTTGATTCAATTGTCACGTGATTTCAATTAATAATTACTTCAATTTTTGTAATTGATAATTGATTTACCCACAAACGATTAAAACATCAATATAATTAGGAAATCATCATGATCCCACACTAAATAAAAACATGTTTTCTAAACTTAAAGAAAAAACCTCCCTATAAAAAGTTTTGGTTCATTACAGTAGTAGTTTGAACCGTAATTTTGCCCGAAACAGAATAAGTAAAAGGTTGTCGAAGCAGAAATTTTGAATTCGGTTTCGGCCGAAACCGGTAGCGAAAGTTTCCATTCGCTACAATTAGCGGCAACATTTCAGCTAGAAGCGGACTTTAATAATGAGTTTTAATCGAATAAACCACAATTGTTACGAATATTTAAAGAATAACTTTTTCTTTTTTAAAAAAATAAAAATATTTTGGAGCGTGTGACCTAACAAAGTCCTATGCTTTAAGAAAGTCCTAATTTAAGAAATGACAAGTTTCGTATACATAAAATAAACATTTAAAGAAAAAAATTTAGTTATTTTATCTAACTAGATATCTAGTTTAAACAACAGAGTTATTTTCCGCAAATGATTCTTTTATATATACGAAATTTGTCAATTTTTAATTTAGGACTTTCTTAAAGCATAGGACTTTGTTAGGTCACACCACGGTATGTTTTTATTTTAAAAAATAAACAGTTGGATTGTTCTCCTAACTGCCTGAGCCGTTTTTAACAACTTAATCTAAAAAACGGCGTTAAAAAATAGGCGATTATTATTTTTTATCAATATTTTAATCAATAAATTGAGAAAATATATTGCAAAATATTTTAACTTAACATTTAGTTAAATCTAATACAAAATATTGTAAAATATCTAATATAAAACAACTTAACATTTAGTTATATCTAATACAAAATTTTGTAAAATATTGAAAAGTTTTGAAAACCAAACGATATTTTATCGGAACGTATCGTACATATCGAAACTCAAAAATATCGTTATACAATTTTTATCGACAAATTATGCGATATTTATCGCTAAAAGCGATAATGATATCGTGCATATCGGAACCCAAACGATATTTTATCGGAATCATATCGTAACATATCGGATATACCAATTCATATCGAAACCCATTATCGTAAAAAATATCGGTTGGTTTCGATATTTCGATAACGATACGCAGATGCTTAGTTCTTTAACATAAGATGATAGAAAATTTAAAGTACGATGTTATTCAGAGCACCAAATTAGTAAATCAATATTATCTGAACTTGGTGTCCGAAATGTGATTTGTTCTCGATTAAATGCATTTAGTTTGTCTAGACCTTACAAAAACGCTCATAAAGAATTATATTAAGACATTAGATTCTTCTGTATTCAGTAAAAATCTTCAGAATTGCTTGAAATGCAAAGTTACGCCATCAGACTTTCAAAGTTGGCCGAGAAGTTTGGGAGAATTTTCAGATTTTAAAGAAACTGATTTTTTTTTTCTTTTATCATATGCGGGAATTGTTATCATGAAAGGCAAAACATCATAAGATGAGTGTAAACTTTGTTGGCTTTATGATTTGCAATCCACAATTTTTTGCCTGAGGCAATCGTTAAAGATTACTCTATGGTTAGTTATTAAAAGGATTTGTGCAGATGGTATTCAAAAGGATCAAAGCATGCAGCAATAATATTTTATCACTGTATGCTTTGATTATATATTATATATATTATATATATATATATATATATATATATATATATATATATATATATATATATATATATATATATATATATATATATATATATATATATATATATACACATGTATGTATGTATGTATGTATGTATGTATGTATGTATGTATGTATGTATGTATGTATGTATGTATGTATGTATGTATGTATGTATGTATGTATGTATGTATGTATGTATGTATGTATGTATGTATGTATGTATGTATGTATGTATGTATGTATGTATGTATGTATGTATGTATGTATGTATGTATGTATGTATGTATGTATGTATGTATGTAATATGTATATGGCGTCTGGCCAGAGCTTAAAAAAACTTTCAAACAAATGGTTCACTACACCCAGTAGCAAATGGAGCTCCATTGGTGGGATGACCTCAAGGACAGAATTGTCATCTAGAAACTCAATCAATCGCAAGGGAATCACATTTGTAAATTCCTTTGACTTCCTATTATCCCCTTCTGCACTGATGAATGCAGAACATTGTCTCCTAATCTCACCAAAATTTCGAAATTGGCCACATCTTTGGAAGTTTGAGAATTTAACATCACACTAGCAACATGAGTGTTCACTGGTTTGTGATTGAAACCACAAAGAGTATTTGCCAATTTTAGGTCGCAAGAAATGACCAATCAATCCATCTATGCACTTAAATCTAGTTAAAAATAGTTTTCACATTTTATAGTTCTTTAGAGTGTTTTGTAATGGTGTTACCAATTCTTGTTGGCTGACACTTTTTTTTTTTAAACTTGTAGAGACATCAAAATGATTGTTTTCTGCACTGGGCTTTGTGGTGGTGTTTCATCTTCATCCAGCGCAATGTGACTTTCAGAAATGATCCTCCACCAAAAATTCCTCATTTTAAAACTTGATGACTATTAATTTTCTAGAAGCCAACAAGACATCTCTTATGCTATTTAGGCTTTTACAGTGAATGGCATTGCACGTCTGATTATTCTATGCCAAAGTAAAGCTGCTTACAATGAAGTGATAATTGTGTGTTTTACCTGCTCGAGTAAATTTTTGAAGAAAAGTTGATTTCACCAATCTGACTGGGCTGATCTGGTTCAGAGCTGATTTTAGTTTTCTCATCCGATTGTTTGAAAGTCCAGTATTCTGCTGAATGTGCACTATATTTTCCATGGTTAGTGGTTCTTTAAACAGCTGATTTTATACACTTTTTGTGTAATTTGGCAAATATATTTGCTAAGTTGTTGAATAAATTTTTAAAAAGAGACAAGATGCTTTTTAATGAAAAGCATAAAAAAATATATTTGCTAAGTTGTTGAATAAATTTTTAAAAAGAGACAAGATGCTTTTTAATGAAAAGCATAAAAAACGTTTATGCTTTTTCCCGGAAAAAAAATTCTTTTATTTATATATTTTCGAAAGTACGGCTTTTTTTACATTGAACTCTTAAATCGCACAAAAAAGCTTTGAAGCTTTTGTTTTGAAAAAAAAAAAAAAAGTTTTCTGTTTTACGTACTACAAATTTTATTTTATAGTATTTAGCTGTAAACCAAGTATTGTGCCCTAAATTACTTATTACAAGAGTCCATTAAAAAAAAACTTCAAAACTCAAAAACGCTTTTTGATTTTAATCCAGGACTTAAAAATGACTCCTAATGAACCTCTATTGGCATGTGCTATCAGCCTTTAAAAGGATTTTCTTAGGCTATTTAATTCTCAAATTTACTTACCGTGTTACTAACAAATCTATTTTTTGCGGATGAAATCTGTTTTTTGTGGTAAAAAGATTTGTTTTTTTTAAAATATTTAAGTTTAATAAACATTAAGTTTATGGAGATAATTCACCAATTCCTTTTCTTGTTTTGGGTATTCAATATCTAAATCAAAAGCATAAACAAAAAGAAATTAACATTTCATATAAAAAGCATTTAAAACAAGAAAAAGAACGAAACAATTGAAAAGAAATCAAAGCTTCCTGGTTATGGGCCGATCTCAGAAAAATCAAACAAAATATTCTTCACCACATAGTCAGTTTCTTTTGAAACATCAACATTTGCTTCGTTGAATTTTCCATTGTAGTGTCTCAATAAGGTTTCCATCATTTGGTCAAAGTCAATTGTTTATTCTGATTATGCTTTATGTGAAATATCAAAAAAGTTGTAAAAGAACTAAAAAATCACAAAAAAATGAATATAAATGCCACAGCATATGTCATTTGCCGATAATATACACTTCTGTACACAAAAAATGATCCTCCACCAATTTGGTAAGCTAGTATTGGAATCCGCCACCATGCCTTACAAGCTAGTATTGGAAACATGTGACGTCACTTTCATGGGGTGAAAAATACAGATAACTAATAAAACGTTTTTTATTTTTTTTCACTCTTTTTTTTTTATTAAAAATCACAAAAATAAACAAAGCACATGTCCGATTGGTATGACTCCTGTATATAAAATATCAGCACAATAAAAAGACATTGACCATAGTGATATGGCGAGTCCTAGATGTCGTTATATCTAAGATTTACATTCCCCTAAGAATAATCGTTTTTAAACTTTGACATTTCTAAGTGTGTTATAGCTCTTCTACTGACTTCTCGGAATAATTCGAAACTTTTTTCAATTTTTTTGATTGTGGCACAAAAATTAATGTTCTTTTAAAGGAGTAAATAGAGTAAATATTACATCAAAGGTGCAATTTTAGCATAAATCTGGCTCACTTGCCTAAGCTTCTCTATTTAATTAAGGACTTCTTTAATGTTATGTTTCAAACATTAGTTTTTTATTCAACCGCTTACATTTGATAAAATACAAATACTATCTTCTTACATGATGCACGTTAGTAACATGTGTAACATAAAAAGATTTCTATAATTTTTCAGAAAAATATGATTTACGTTTTAAAAAATTTAAAAAAAGTTTAAGCGAAACCTAAAATTTTTACGAACAAGTCATCAAAACAAGTCAAATTTAGAGTCATTTGCTTTTCCTTTGTTGGTGCTAATTCTTTAAGAAATTTTGAACCTTTTCTAAAAATGGCTACTTTTTTTCCTTATAGAAATTGTACATTGGATGAATTGAAAACATGAAGTGATTTGGTTTAAATTATGCTAAAGATAAATTTCTGCTGCTTGTTGAAACCAGCTGTCAATTATTACCGGCTGTGTAGCCATTAGCCTAAAATATTGCATACCGGTAGCTTTTCGTCATCGAATTACGTTTTCATAATTTTTTATGAAGCCTCTGTACCATTTTTTAGTTTATTTGTCGTTTTAAATAAGCTAGCTTGATTTAATTCTTTCAAATAGTCTTGGTGTTTTATGAAAAGCAACGCATGTATATGTATTGGTTTGAGAATTATCACACAGAAAAACCAATTCAAAAGTTAAATAATCGATTTAGTCACTTTAAGAAACAGAGAATTTATAAGGGATACGAAATTTAGCAAGTAACGTTGAAGCTTACACCACCCATTCCTCTTTACGGCTACATATCTACTCTTTTTTTTTTAAAACTTTTGAAAACCTTCTCAAGATTTTTTTAGTTTCAAGAAATAGTTCCTAATTCGCCCCTCTCAGTAATTTATCGTGCGGGTTTCTATGAACACAACATGTTTTGTTTCTAACACATTGGCTGAAAAGTCCCGGGCCTAACAAAGAAAACACGGTTTTTTTTGTTCAAAATTAGCTTTATTCATTAAAGTAATCTCCATCAAGAGCAACGCAATTATTCCAGCGCCGCTCTAACATTTCAATACCACTTTTGTAGAACAATTTATCTTTTGCTTCAAAATAGGCCTCAGTTTCAGCGATAACCTCTTCATTCGTGCGAAATTTCTTACCGCCGAGCATTTTTTCAGGTCTGCCAACAGCCAGTAGTCGCTGGGAGCAAAATCTGGCAAATATGGTGGATGTGGGAGCAATTCGAAGTTCAATTCATGTAGTTTTGCCATTGTTTTGATTGACTTGTGACACGGTGCGTTGTCTTGATGAAACAAAACTTTTTTCTTTGCCATATGCGGTCGTTTTTTTGCAATTTCGGCCTTCAAACGCTCCAATAACTCAATATAATATTCACTGTTGATGATATTTCCTTTTTCAAGGTAATCGATAAATATTACACCATGCACATCCCAAAATACCGAAGCCATAACCTTTCCAGCCGATTGTTGTGCTTTCGTGCGCTTTGGACGAGGTTCACCGGTTGCTGTCCACTCAGATGACAATCGTTTTGATTCCGGATTGAAGTGATGGATCCATGTTTCATCCATTGTCAAATATCGACGCAAAAATTCCGGTTTGTTACGTTTGAACATGGCCAAACACTGCTCAGAATCATCAACACGTTCTTGTTTTTGGTTAACAGTGAGCAAACGCGGCACCCACTTTGAACAGAGTTTTCTCATAGTCAAATGCTCATGCAATATAAAGCCAACACGTTCCTTTGATATATTTACGATGTCAGCTAACTCACGCAACTTCACTTTTCAATCATTCAAAACGGTTTTGTGGATTTTTTTGATGTTTTCTGGTGTTACCAACTCATTTGGATGTCCACTGCGTTCTGCATCATTGATGTCTCTATGACCACGTTTGAAGCCAGCAAACCAACGTTTTATTGTTGTTTTTGATGGAGCGGAGACACCATAACACTTTTCAAGCGATTGCTTCGCTTGAACGGTATTTTTTCCCATCAAGAAGCAGCGTAAAATTAAAACACGAAATTGTTTTTGATCCATTGTTCTGAAAATAAAAAAAGTAAAGTTACTATTAGCAAATTAACTCACAAACTAATGAATAGAATATAATGAAATTTTAAGAGCTGTCTTTTGAAGGTTAGTATTAACTGAAAAAAAATGTGACTGCAATAAAACTCGCGCTATCTATGTGTTAGGCCCAGGACTTTTCAGCCCATGTGTTAGACAAGCAAGACTTTAGTTCGTCTGAAAACTGCGTCACTTACAAAACCAAGTAGACTTTAAATAGCGATGTTTAATAGTCATAGAAACCAACAAGAAGAAGCATAAACAATCAAAAAACAAAATTTTTATCTAATATTTTAAAAACTTTTTCAGAGCTCGGAAAGGAGAAAAAAAAAGATCTTAACTAGTTTTAGAAAGGCCTACCGAAGCTCTTCTTGCTTCTGAAATCCTTATTAAAATCTTCTTCTTTTAATTTAAATTTTGATATAAGAAGGATTTGAGAAAACTCTTCATTTTAAATAAGAATGATTAATCTTTTTGCACTTTTATTTAAAAGTATTTTATGAAACACACTTTATGTTATACTGTTTAGAAAGAAGGAAAGGCATTTCCTTCATTTCCAATGCATAATGAGCGAGCGAATCTTTACCACTTTTTAGATTAATAACCAGTGTCCTATCATAAGCCAGACCCCCCTCTCTTCTCGCCAGCCGTGTACGAGAATAAAGGGCTCCGTTTAAAATTTTTTTACGTTTAGAATTTAAATAAACCGATCTTTGTAAATTTGTTAAACTTAAGATCTTTATACCGTGGTTATATAAAAGAAAGCAGTTAAATTTTATGAAATACTTTGGTAAATAATGTGGAGTTAAAGTTAATAGCCACAAAATTGTATATATTATTTAAACTTTCGCTTTTTCTATAACAAAAAAAAAGTGTTTCTTCAACTAGAGATGGTGAATGGTTTTCCCGTTTCATGCATGTTGATGCTCTTTTCATCACTGTTCGTCTCGAGGTTTTCAATAATATTCTCAAACAAACAAAAGCCAACTATTTTTACGTTTCTTCCAACTCTATTATCCCTTTTTTTAATATCAAAATTTTTTTAATATCAAATCTTGTATTTCTAGCTCTTGAGATTTTGTTTAGATAAAATTATTCATATAACTTCAATCATCTGAGATGTAAGCTCCATTTATGTACTTTTTTGAAACAGAACCATCTTTATCGGAAGGTTTTTTGTTCTCTACGTTTACACCGTTGATGTCACCGTAGAATAAACTTTTACTTATTGTCTCGTGCTAAAGATAAAAAATAGAGTGCATTTTGGGTAATTTGTTATAGCAAAGCAAAATCTTACATTACATTGCACACATTTAACAACTAGCTTAAAAATTTTGAAAAGGAGTAAATTAGCATCAGCTTATAAAATTTTTTTTACTTTTAATGGTGATTTGATAATCTAAAAAAACACTACCTCATTATTGTTTTTAAGAATTTCACTTTCTTTTTTCATATCTTTCGTACTTATTTTACGGACTTGTACCAACTCAAAATTAGGTTTATCATAACGAGAAAAAGATCCTGCTGAAATATGCTCAGATACGTAAAGCCGGTCTTTAAAATCTCTTATTTTTCGCTGCAAAAAACAAAAATAAATATTTTTCATTACAAATATATTGGATGAAGGATATTAAGATGCCAGATTGTTGGTCAGTTAAAATGACCAACAGTAAATGACATTTAAACTAATTAAACTGCCTCATCCAGCAATATAAAGGATCTTTAGAGACCTTGTTAATCATAATAAAAACAAACAAAAATAAAAAGAAAAGAAAAAACTTACCCTTTGTAATAAAATTACAACGCTTAAAGCAAGTAAGAGAATTAGAGCAACAATCATTACTATTATCCAATTTGCAACGGAAGATGAACGAACATCGACTGTTCTTTCAATACTAACACTTTTAGCGTCCACAAGAAAACCTCCAACAGTACCATTTGATGAATTTAGATGTTGCATGAAGTTATTTATAACTTTTCCTTGAAGAACAGAATCGCTTGCTTTTGCCTCATTTTTATCAAAAAAAACACGACTGTTAATACGAACACTACCTTTCTCAAAACCAATTACAACAACTTTAATAAAACCTTCTATTTTTCGAAAAATCGCAGTGAGTTCTTGTACAACTACATTCTGTAACTTAATAAAATCATTGGAAGAGGGATTCTTCAAAAAATCGTTAAACTCCATTTTTATGGCTATTCTAAATTCATAGATGACCTCTACTGACACGGGAATTCTTGTGCTAAAAACTGAGAAACTGCTGATACTAGAAGAATATACTAAAAAAATAGAAGAATGTAAAAGAGTTTTAGAATTCAAAGAACCATAGGTAATTCCAGCGGTCTGAAAATATGAAGAATAGGCGTTTTCGTTTGCACTAAATAAATCTGATTGCCTTAAAGCTGTTGTTGCAGTATGCAAAAGCTGTTCTGCTTGAGTTGACGAGTCGATATTCGTATTCAAAGAAATAAAACTATTATTCAGAACGCCAGTGAATACGCTTGAAAGAGTCTTAGCTTCATTGCTGGAATAGCTGGCAGAACTATAGGTAGGAAACACAGTAAGATTACTGGCGTCAGAAGTTTTTGAAGAATGGTCAATTAAGCTTGTGAGGCTAGAAGAGTTTTCTATTGCTTCACTGCTGAAATAAATGGCAGAACTAAAGGTAGGAAACACGGCAAGACTAATGCCGTCAGCAGCTTTTGAAGTTTGGTCGATTAAGCCTGTGGTGCTTGAAGAGTTTTCTAATGCTTCACTGCTAAAATAAATAGCAGAACTAAAGGTAGGAAACACGGTAAGATTACTTCCGTCAGTAGCTTTTGAAGTTTGGTTGATTAAGCCTGTGGTGCTAGAAGAGTTTTCTATTGCTTCACTGTTGAAATAAATGGCAGAACTAAAGGTAGGAAACACGGTAAGATTACTTCCGTCAGTAGCTTTTGAAGTTTGGTCGATTAAGCCTGTGGTGCTAGAAGAGTTTTCTATTGCTTCACTGCTGAAATAAATGGCAGAACTAAAGGTAGGAAACACGGTAAGATTACTTCCGTCAGTAGCTTTTGAAGTTTGGTCGATTAAGTTTGTGGTGCTAGAAGAGTTTTCTAATGCTTCACTGCTGAAATAAATGGCAGAACTAAAGGTAGGAAACACGGTAAGATTACTTCCGTCAGTAGCTTTTGAAGTTTGGTCAATTAACCCTGTGGTGCTAGAAGAGTTTTCTATTGCTTCACTGCTGAAATAAATGGCAGAACTAAATGTAGGAAACACGGTAAGATTACTTCCGTCAGTAGCTTTTGAAGTTTGGTCGATTAACCCTGTGGTGCTAGAAGAGTTTTCTATTGCTTCACTGCTGAAATAAATGGCAGAACTAAATGTAGGAAACACGGTAAGATTACTTCCGTCAGTAGCTTTTGAAGTTTGGTCGATTAAGTTTGTGGTGCTTGAAGAGTTTTCTAATGCTTCACTGCTGAAAAAAATGGCAGAACTAAAGGTAGGAAACACGGTAAGATTACTTCCGTCAGTAGCTTTTGAAGTTTGGTCAATTAACCCTGTGGTGCTAGAAGAGTTTTCTATTGCTTCACTGCTGAAATAAATGGCAGAACTAAATGTAGGAAACACGGTAAGATTACTTCCGTCAGTAGCTTTTGAAGTTTGGTCGATTAAGTTTGTGGTGCTTGAAGAGTTTTCTAATGCTTCACTGCTGAAAAAAATGGCAGAACTAAAGGTAGGAAACACGGTAAGATTACTTCCGTCAGTAGCTTTTGAAGTTTGGTCAATTAACCCTGTGGTGCTAGAAGAGTTTTCTATTGCTTCACTGCTGAAATAAATGGCAGAACTAAATGTAGGAAACACGGTAAGATTACTTCCGTCAGTAGCTTTTGAAGTTTGGTCGATTAACCCTGTGGTGCTAGAAGAGTTTTCTATTGCTTCACTGCTGAAATAAATGGCAGAACTAAATGTAGGAAACACGGTAAGATTACTTCCGTCAGTAGCTTTTGAAGTTTGGTCGATTAAGTTTGTGGTGCTTGAAGAGTTTTCTAATGCTTCACTGCTGAAAAAAATGGCAGAACTAATAGTAGGAAACACGGTAAGATTACTTTCGTCAGTAGCTTTTGAAGTTTGGTCGATTAAGCCTGTGGTGCTAGAAGAGTTTTCTATTGCTTCACTGCTGAAATAAATGGCAGAACTAAATGTAGGAAACACGGTAAGATTACTTCCGTCAGTAGCTTTTGAAGTTTGGTCGATTAAGCCTGTGGTGCTAGAAGAGTTTTCTATTGCTTCACTGCTGAAATAAATGGCAGAACTAAAGGTAGGAAACACGGTAAGATTACTTCCGTCAGTAGCTTTTGAAGTTTGGTCGATTAAGTTTGTGGTGCTAGAAGAGTTTTCTATTGCTTCACTGCTGAAATAAATGGCAGAACTAAAGGTAGGAAACACGGTAAGATTACTTCCGTCAGTAGCTTTTGAAGTTTGGTCAATTAACCCTGTGGTGCTAGAAGAGTTTTCTATTGCTTCACTGCTGAAATAAATGGCAGAACTAAATGTAGGAAACACGGTAAGATTACTTCCGTCAGTAGCTTTTGAAGTTTGGTCGATTAAGCCTGTGGTGCTAGAAGAGTTTTCTATTGCTTCACTGCTGAAATAAATGGCAGAACTAAAGGTAGGAAACACGGTAAGATTACTTCCGTCAGTAGCTTTTGAAGTTTGGTCGATTAAGTTTGTGGTGCTAGAAGAGTTTTCTATTGCTTCACTGCTGAAATAAATGGCAGAACTAAAGGTAGGAAACACGGTAAGATTACTTCCGTCAGTAGCTTTTGAAGTTTGGTCAATTAACCCTGTGGTGCTAGAAGAGTTTTCTATTGCTTCACTGCTGAAATAAATGGCAGAACTAAATGTAGGAAACACGGTAAGATTACTTCCGTCAGTAGCTTTTGAAGTTTGGTCGATTAACCCTGTGGTGCTAGAAGAGTTTTCTATTGCTTCACTGCTGAAATAAATGGCAGAACTAAATGTAGGAAACACGGTAAGATTACTTCCGTCAGTAGCTTTTGAAGTTTGGTCGATTAAGTTTGTGGTGCTTGAAGAGTTTTCTAATGCTTCACTGCTGAAAAAAATGGCAGAACTAAAGGTAGGAAACACGGTAAGATTACTTCCGTCAGTAGCTTTTGAAGTTTGGTCGATTAAGCCTGTGGTGCTAGAAGAGTTTTCCATTACTTCACTGCTGAAATAAATGGCAGAACTAAAGGTAGGAAACACAGTAAGATTACTTCCGTCAGTAGCTTTTGAAGTTTGGTCAATTAAGCCTGTGGTGCTAGAAGAGTTTTCTATTGCTTCACTGCTGAAATAAATGGCAGAACTAAATGTAGGAAACACGGTAAGATTACTTCCGTCAGTAGCTTTTGAAGTTTGGTCGATAAAGTTTGTGGTGCTTGAAGAGTTTTCTAATGCTTCACTGCTGAAAAAAATGGCAGAACTAATAGTAGGAAACACGGTAAGATTACTTTCGTCAGTAGCTTTTGAAGTTTGGTCGATTAAGCCTGTGGTGCTAGAAGAGTTTTCTATTGCTTCACTGCTGAAATAAATGGCAGAACTAAAGGTAGGAAACACGGTAAGATTACTTCCGTCAGTAGCTTTTGAAGTTTGGTCGATTAAGCCTGTGGTGCTAGAAGAGTTTTCTATTGCTTCACTGCTGAAATAAATGGCAGAACTAATGGTAGGAAACACGGTAAGATTACTTCCGTCAGTAGCTTTTAAAGTTTGGTCAATTAAGCCTGTGGTGCTAGAAGAGTTTTCCATTACTTCACTGCTGAAAAAAATGGCAGAACTAAAGGTAGGAAACACAGTAAGATTACTTCCGTCAGTAGCTTTTGAAGCTTGGTCGATTAAGTTTGTGGTGCTTGAAGAGTTTTCTAATGCTTCACTGCTCAAATAAATGGCAGAACTAAAGGTAGGAAACACGGTAAGATTACTTCCGTCAGTAGCTTTTGAAGTTTGGTCGATTAAGCCTGTGGTGCTAGAAGAGTTTTCTATTGCTTCACTGCTGAAATAAATGGCAGAACTAATGGTAGGAAACACGGTAAGATTACTTCCGTCAGTAGCTTTTAAAGTTTGGTCAATTAAGCCTGTGGTGCTAGAAGAGTTTTCCATTACTTCACTGCTGAAAAAAATGGCAGAACTAAAGGTAGGAAACACAGTAAGATTACTTCCGTCAGTAGCTTTTGAAGCTTGGTCGATTAAGTTTGTGGTGCTTGAAGAGTTTTCTAATGCTTCACTGCTGAAATAAATGGCAGAACTAAAGGTAGGAAACACGGTAAGATTACTTCCGTCAGTAGCTTTTGAAGTTTGGTCGATTAACCCTGTGGTGCTAGAAGAGTTTTCTATTGCTTCACTGCTGAAATAAATGGCAGAACTAAAGGTAGGAAACACGGTAAGATTACTTCCGTCAGTAGCTTTTGAAGTTTGGTCGATTAAGCCTGTGGTGCTAGAAGAGTTTTCTATTGCTTCACTGCTGAAATAAATGGCAGAACTAATGGTAGGAAACACGGTAAGATTACTTCCGTCAGTAGCTTTTAAAGTTTGGTCAATTAAGCCTGTGGTGCTAGAAGAGTTTTCCATTACTTCACTGCTGAAAAAAATGGCAGAACTAAAGGTAGGAAACACAGTAAGATTACTTCCGTCAGTAGCTTTTGAAGCTTGGTCGATTAAGTTTGTGGTGCTTGAAGAGTTTTCTAATGCTTCACTGCTCAAATAAATGGCAGAACTAAAGGTAGGAAACACGGTAAGATTACTTCCGTCAGTAGCTTTTGAAGTTTGGTCGATTAAGCCTGTGGTGCTTGAAGAGTTTTCTATTGCTACAGCAAGTTTTTGATAATATACTGTATTTGAAGTCGTACTTTTTACCATTTCTTTACTGAGCATGAGAACTATTTTAAAGATTATAAATTTATTAATAATTTTAGTTTTATACTGAATTTTCGTTTAAGAATTAAAGGAGAACTTACATAGTGTATTGAGCATAATTTTTATTAAAGTCATTTTCTACTTCATAAAGTTCCAGGTGTCTCGTGGCTTTTCGAGACAACTCTTGTAATCTCGTGATGCTTTTTTC
Organism: Hydra viridissima; assembly: GCF_058129835.1. NCBI lineage: Eukaryota > Metazoa > Cnidaria > Hydrozoa > Anthoathecata > Hydridae > Hydra > Hydra viridissima. Next base: position 10,367,998 of record NW_028324309.1, read on the forward strand.
TAGAAAACGTAAAACGCTGTCGATTAATAGAACACCCACTAAATATATATTATCATTATCATTTTTCAAATCAAATGATTAGAGCAGGTACATCATAGTGACAACACCCTGCGCAATAGTACCATTCAATTATAAAAGTTTTTTTTTTCCTCAATTTGTTTTTGTTTTCGAAAGTTAGGTTTAGTGGAACTGTCTCCTGAAACGTGGTAATAATATTAATCAAAATATGATGCATTTTTCAATAGCATATTTCTCATATCACGCTTTTACTTAACTTTCGTTGTTTGACCAATATCATGATTATAGAAAACTACCTCTAATAGAGTACATAGCGTTTAAAATATGTTTCCTGTGAGATATATACTTTGTTCAACATATGTATATATATATATATATATATATATATATATATATATATATATATATATATATATATATATATATATATATATCCGTCAAAACATACCATGGTTTCTTTTATTGTGAATTTAAGTGTTAGTATATCCTCTAAAAAGTTTCTGACACATAGTTGCACTCCTAAATCTTACGCTATTTTTAATAAAATATGGTTCCATAGTGATCAGTAACCTGGAAGAGAAGTCCTAAAACTTTTTCAAAAGTATCACGGTATTGTAAATTATGAATTTAGGTGTTAGTTAGACCCATGGAAAATTTCAGTCCCTAGGACATAAGTACACTATTAAGCTAAAATAAAAACTAAATTAAACAGTTGCGGAAACTCTAGAAAGTTCTTGAACGCTCAAACTAGTTACACAATGTTTTAGCAAGTACTAGAATGTTATAGAAAGTTGTAAACAGCTGTTGGAAGTTCAAGAAAGGTCTGGAAAATTCTAATAAACCATAAAAAGTTTCAGAAAGCATTACCAAGTAAGATTAATAAAGCACCTGTATTATAAAAATAATTATTCCAGGTATTAATTTCGGGGTGACCATTTTTTTAAAAGTATGAAGAATTGTTTTAAGGCAAAAGCTAATCCATTTATGATATAGGAAATTTTTTAAGAAAAAAATTCAAAAGTTATAGCCCAAAGATTAAAGATTTTTATGATTTAAGAATTACAGACTTTGTAACTTTTAGTTGTTTAGCTAATAGTTTTAGTCTGAGTAAAGAGGAAGTGCTGGGGGTGGGGGAGTGGGGTGATGAAGGACAACGAAAAATATAGAATTTACTTTATAACATAAAGAATAAGTATAGATCAGTTTTCTGAAAAATAGAAATAAAAATTTAAAAAGTCTTACTTTATAAATTTATTTAGTTGATAAATTAATAAAAGAAGTCTTTTATTAATTTTTTAAAATTAATTCATGATTTCAAAATATATTATAGTAACATCATATTACATTCATATGCTACAAAATGATTTTTTAAGGTGGAAATTTAACATTCTTAATATCGGCAAAAGTTAAAAAGGATTTCAAAGGGCGTGAAACGATTTCAAAGGGCGTTAAACGATTTCAAAATGACAAATCAAGCTCTTAATGATAACAGGGAAGTTGTCTGCATAACAAAATATGCACACGGATTCTTACAGAAACTCAATTAGAAACAATCCTCCAAATCACATTAACATTGATGAGATATATTCGGAGGATTTGAGGCCAGTCTAGCTGCCCTACGCTGAAAAAAAAAGATGATTTTTATACAAACAGAATTCAACCTAAAACAAGTGAACCTAGCTACTTGATTTGTCAAACAGAATGCTAAAAACTAAACTTAAAAAAACTTGTTGAAGATTAAGAAAAGTTCACAAGAAGAAGCACAAAAGAGCTAGCTGTCTAATCCTTTTGGTTCAGGGCACATGCATACAAACAACCTCCCCTCAGAGAAAATCCTAACCTACTTGTCAAAATTTTTCTGAGAACCAAGAATTCCAACCAATGACCTTGTTCAATCCCAATTTAATACAAGCTTATCCAATTCTTTTATTATTAAATTGGCCTTAGTAATCAACCAAGTATCAAAAATACAATCTGTTGAGCCGAACTTAGCTTTAAAATTTCACAATAATGGGAAATAAAATTCAGACTTTTTCACAAAAACCTCACTCAATCATGTGAAAGTGAGGTAAAAGTGAAAGCAAAAGAAATCATCTTATGGCTAACTTCAATAGTCTGTCAAATCTTGACTGAAGAGTTTCTCCTCAAACCGAAAGTGGTTTTTGATTACTTGAACCAACTCGGAGTTGATAAAGGTGGTGGTTTTTTGAAAATTTTATCTTGGCATCAAAGACTTTACAATGCTTGAAATGTTTTTAATTAGAATCAATTCAAGCATTCAAAGCTGCTGAAAATGATATAAAACAATCCTAAAAGTTTGGAAACGTTGTGAATCATCAGTTTTTATACCATAATTTATGTTCAGAGCGATAAAAGCGATAAAAGCGATAAAAGCGATAAAAGCGATAAAAGCGATAAAAGCGATAAAAGCGATAGCGATGTATGATCAAAAATGAAGTAATGGCCAGCAGCTTTACACATAATAAGCTCCATATCAAATATTAAAATACTGTAAAAATTCAGAAACTTTTAATGCTGTTTTGTATGTAAAGAAGAAGAAGAAGAAAAAAAATCTTTTATTTCTTTCTCTCATGCAATAGTTAGATTTAAACTTTATCATTTTTGGAAACTGGAACGTACTCCAACCTTGCACAGGTGATTTTCTTGGGTCATAACTTATGTCAAACAGTGAAAAATAATATTGATTTCTTAACCACCTACCATCAGAACTTAGTTACATGCTATTAATATTTAATTACCTACCATTATTACTTTTTTCCTATTATTATTGCATTATTTGCTTACCATTTACTTAACTACTTGCCAATATTACTTAATTACTTCCATTAACCAAGCAAATTCGATTAAAGAAATTTTTTTTTTAAAGAAAAAATTTTTTTTTAAAAGTAAAGTTTTTGACTGAAAATGTATTTTTAATTTAATTATTATACATCTTACTTTCTTCGTCACACAATAATTGAAATAAATAGAAAGTAAAAGAACTTATATTTATGAGTTCTTTTACTTTCCATTATGTTGTTTATCATTTTTAACGTTGATTTTAAAGATCATAAGGTGATTAAAAAAAACTTACTTTGAAAGAGAAGTTGTAGAAAAAAAAAAAGTTGTAGAAACTTTTTTTCTGCTCCTTCAAAGATGAAAAAAGTTTCAAATGTTTCTTTTTTTGCCAAAGAGTAAAAAATTATTTCTCTCTATGAAAGTTCATTTTTTGCGATGAACTGAATTTCACTTTTAAATTTAAATCTTTGGGTGTATTACTCGATTAATACTTTGTTTACATTATAGTAAGCCGATAACAAGCCTGAATAACCGATAACAATGTAGTTTTCATTAATGACGAATTTATTTTACAACTTGGAAGGGATAAAGATTTTTTCTTTCTCTCCATTAAGGTTTTGTAAAATGAGTAGATTCTATCAGTTTCGTTTTCATTGAAAAAATTTAAATGGTTACAAGTGTTTCTGGAACAGGTTTTCTCACGTGGGTTATGACAAAGGATATTTTGCACGTGAGATGGAATAAAAGATGTTTATTGTGATTGGATAAAATATATTTTAACAACTCAACATTAAATTTCTGTAAAGAGTTTATAAAAACAGTTTTTTAATTAAAACTACTGTTGTAGCTGTTTGAAAATGAAACTCCTTTTTTTTTTTCTTTATTTTTTCTTTAGAGCCAACAAAGTTTAGGAACCTTTTTCCATAAATTTCAAAACAGTTATGAGAAAAGCATTTAAACCCGTTGTAAAATTCAAAATTAAAGTACATAATATGTAGGGGCATTTCACAGCATTTGAATCTAAAACGTCAATATTAAATCTATATTAGCTTGTGCTGAACATTCCGCAAAAAACATTTCCTTTTTTCATGACCTGTAATTGGAGTAAAAGAATTCCATAATTTGAGCTTCGTACAGTGCATATATATAAAAAAAAAAAAGTTAAAAAAAGTTGTGTTTAGGCTAAAACTGTAAGATTTATAAATATAGTTATTTAGCATAAGAATTCCCTTTTTTTTTTTTACATTTGCTGTAACCCTAATACCTTAATAATAGTAATACATTTTTATCATATTTGTAAAAGTTATATCAGTTGAAAACATAAAATTTTTTTTTAAATTTTTAAGTTGAAAACATATGATTCTGAAGATTCAGAAGAGCTTGTTTTCTACAATCGCTGAATTGAAACTTTTACTCGTCTAATTTTTCTGTTTAAAAAAGTTGTAATATAACAAGGTATTTCTTTAGAAAGTTTAGAAATTGTTTTAAAAACATTTAAAACTTGCTCTAAACATGAAAACTTAAACTTTTTTGGGGGTATTTTATTGTCTGGTTTTGATCACAAATGAAACACGATTTAAAATCCAAAAACATGATTTATAAATCAATGGGTGTTAAACGATGCACCGCATGAAACTGATATACTCTTAGAAAGTTTTATAAACTATATACTATACATACTAAATATATATATATATATATATATATATATATATATATATATATATATATATATATATATATATATATATATATATATATATATATATATACATATTAAAAAATGACTCAAAATTTTGACAAGGCCCAATTTTTAATGACATGAACTGTGTTTGTAAATCACTACTTCAAATGTTGTGAATTAATATTTGCATAAATTGTTTGTAGTCAAAATTTTTATTTTTAAGTATCCACAAAAACAACAACGTTGTTCTTTACTTAGGAATGTTTTCTTCAATTAACACTGCACCACAGTTAATTCGGGCTGTTCGATGTATGAAAGTAAATCTAACAAAACATCCTCGAAAAAAACAACGCTGTTCTTGTTAACCTAACACTGTACCAGAGTTAATGCGCAGACTGTCAATGTCTACAAGAAAATCTAACAAAATATTCTCGAAAACAACAACGCTGTTCTTATTAATACTGCTCCACAGCTAATGCAGGCTGTTCAATATATGAAAGAAAATCCCAAAAAATATTGATTATTAGTTCCACGAACATTTTTTGAGTTTTTGATGTTAAATAGAGCACACGGCGCTCATAAACTCAAGGTTGGCCAAACACATCGCGGGTGTCAGTGAATAAAGCAGTAATTAAATTTTATGCGTGTTAATTTTGAAATATTTTTTAAAGAAAATTTTTAGGATTTAATAATTAAACAAAAGCAAACGACAAAAAAAGAATTTCTGACATTTCTTTATTAAAAGATAAGAAGCAAAAAATTTACCAGTGGTCGAAAACATGTGTCCACTGAAAAACGAGACCAAATAAATCGCAATGGTTATAAGTTTAAATGCTTCTCAAAAAATACATATCTTCTATGTGTAAATTATACAATCAGTAGATAAATATTTACATAAAGATATTTAAAAAAAACAAAAAAAAAACAGAGTACCTGTTTTTTAAATGATCACAATTTTGTCTGAAAAAGATCAGGCGAGAAAACCCGTCTGTAAATTTTCTAAGAAAAGGTTCTTTTTTGTGGAAATTCATAAAACGTGTTAACAATTTTCAGCAGAAAAATACCAAAAATCATTATTTATTGTATAATTTGTTGTTATGAAGCCAGATAAAGTGCAGAGAACAAAATTAAAAAATCCACAAAGATAAGTCTAATGCCTTTAAGGATGACGGAAATTAATGTCAACGGCAATGAAAAAAGGAGCGGAAAAGTTCAAAATATCACGAGCTTATATTCGTAAATTACTCGAAACCAAAAAGTTGTTGTTGCTCATCATTTAAAAAAACTGAATTCTGAAAATTTGTCCTCGAAATCGAAGATTTCTTAGGTTTTTTGAAGGGAAGTCGAAAACCTTGAGTCACTAGTCGAATCAAATACCAAATAAAGGTTATGCTTAAAGAATCTAAGAATCTCACAATTTTTTTAAAATTTGAGATTTATGGTTCAAAACGAAATAAAAGGAAGTCATTTATCTAAAAATAGTTGCACATTGCGAATTGATTGAAAAAGAATTTAAACCGACATATTTTTCTGAATCAACAATATAAAATTTCCTGGTATTTAAAAAATAATAACTTGTCTCTTTATCTTTAAAATGTCGCATAAAAATCAGCAAATGAATATTCATTTTCTGATATATTAGGGGTTAGAAGAAATGATTCTTCTGTGTATTGAAAATACGTGGAAACCAGTCTTACTATTATTATTATCCTCAGTTTGTCAGATTTTCTTTTCCAGTAACTTTCCTGAACTTCAGAATTAAAATCATGTTTTTCAATTACTTACGACACTTCAAGGTTCTTTAAAACCATCTAGATCACGTGGTTTAGTAATGTATGGTTGTATCTAAGAAGCTACCATTAAGCGATAGATAAAGTATGAAAAATCACAGTAGCCATCTAAGGAATCATCACTAATAAAGACAAATTTAATGATGACAAATATAATAAATTGAATTCTCAACTGTATTTTAACATTTTAAGATACCATTTAAAAAACACCTCTCCTCAATATTGTTTCTTGTCCTCCTTTAGCCCTAGTTCAAAATATTTTACAACGAACTCGCTGTGTCTATGTGCTTTAAGGCATTTTGCGGGATTTACACCTATAACGTTGAGCTTTAATGCAAATATGAAGCGAACAAACTTCAGTAGGATAAAATGTAAAAAAAACATCCAAAATTCTAATTCAACTGGATTCCAACTGATCACGTAGTTCCAACGTTTGATTAAAATTAACCCTTGTTCCCAAAAATCTGTTATGAACTTTATTTTTGTTTTCTGTAACTTTTTATAGTCTGTGATTTGTTAAGAGCTGGTTGCTAGCTAGAGTCACCAACTCTTAACAAATATAAAACTAAAACGAATAATAGTTAAAACTTAATTTATTGTATAATCCCACGTGGCTTGAAATTAATTCCACATGACATGAAAAAATTATTATAACATACATACATACATACATACATACATACATACATACATACATACATACATACATACATACATACATACATACATACATACATACATACATACATACATACATACATACATACATACATACATACATACATACATACATACATACATACATACATACATACATACATACATACATACATACATACATACATACATACATACATACATACATACATACATACATACATACATACATACATACATACATACATACATACATACATACATACATACATACATACATACATACATACATACATACATACATACATACATACATACATACATACATACATACATACATACATACATACATACATACATACATACATACATACATACATACATACATACATACATACATACATACATACATACATACATACATACATATTTTAAAGATAAAGAGACAACTTGGATCAACGTTCCAAATAAAAAGGCTAAGAATTTCTCTCTATGATAGACTCAAAAAATCTTTTCGCGATCATTTTCAAAAATTTTTTTTCGCGAACAATCGTTTTCAAAACTAATGCTGATATATAATGAACTCTGCATGTAACAAAATTTTAACTGTCCAAAAAGTCTATTTTAATTATGCTGCTAATTTTAATTATGCTGCTAATTTTAATTATGCTGCTAATTTTAATTTTGCTGCTACCAATCCTGTTACCTTTCCACCTTAATCTTTTGCTGTTATTTTTAATATTGCGACAGTTCTAATCGCAAAATTATCGGGGTTGCTTCTAGTTTTATTATACTTGACCGCTCTTAAAAACTCTTAACTAAATAAAGATTTCTTAAAAAAATTAAAAGAAAAAAAACTTTAAAAAAAAAATGTTAGAAAAAAAGATTAAAAAATCCATTTAAAAAAACAAATAATTAAAATTCTCTTACTGATACAACAAGTCCGAAAAAAACTGTTCGATAAACAAAAGAAGAGAAAGATTATCATCACCTCGTTGACTTAACCAATAAAAAGATTTATCTAAAAACTTATAATGCTTTACACAAGTTTTTTATTTGACCAAGCTTTTTCTTAGAATTTTCAATAAAGCTTTCTAACTGTGACAGGGTGTAATGGAGACCGATTATTCAGATGTCCTTTTTCTAAATTTTTTTCTAAATGTTCGTTTCTTTGGTGCATTTGAATTCCTTTTAAAGTTCAAATGATTTTAACAAAGTCCTAATGATTTTAGAAAACAGATTTAAATTTACTTTCTTAATAAATGAATAAATAGACTAAAGATTCAAAAAAATGTTTAAAAACTTTATTTTTCCATAAAAGCAAACACATAACGATAATGAAAAAATAAACACGAGCGAAAGCATTACAGCTAAAACAACAATAAAAAAAAAAGTAGTTTGTTTGTTAGGTAAAACTCAAAAACAAGCACTAAGTTTTACCACGTTAGTGATAGTTTACTTAAGTTTTTGTGAACCAGCTGAAAAACTATGTTGCTATAGTTATACTTAACTAGAAAACAAAAGGCCGTCAGCGGTACTATATATACCGGTTGAACAAAAATATGAATATCTTCTAAAATTACTATTATTGTTTAAGTTTATTTTATATTTGTTTACAAAATTATACTATTTACCAGTTACAAAAAGTAATGAATCACAAATAATACAAGAAGTGTTTGGCTGAATAACCTAGTCATATAACGAAGCGAAAAAAAGTCTTTTCAAAACTTTGTCTCATTTTAAAAATTCTGATTTGAGTAAAATATTCTCAGACAATTTTCTCTTGATCTGCATATTTCCCATATTGAGTGAAATTTATTGGAGATTTTATTCAATCTCTACGTCATTGTTACCCCATATGTAGATGAAGATCTTCAAGTGGCCCTAAAAATGCACCAACAGCATTAAAATTCAAAAGAAAAGTGAAATTTGAAAGAAAACTTTGGGTTAATTTTAGTACATGAAGCATGGCTAAAAAATTGATCAAGCCATCTTACATGTGAAAAAAAAAACTTTTCCAGATTTGCTTTAGAAGATATTGTCTCGAAATAAACGCGTAGCACAATCTTCTCCCGCGGGGTAAATTGAGCAACTTACTGGATAAGTTCAGCAACTAACAAAGAACACCAATATGAAATTTAGATATAAACCAATATGAAATTTAAATAAATCTTCAACAAAACTACTGAATAATAAATGAATTATTTCTATTGACGTTTCTAAGATTTTCTTGACTTCTAAAAAATTTGCTCTTTTGAAAGTTTTTCTGTGACATCAATGATTCCATTTACTATACCTGTAAATATCTCTATAATTATTTAAATATAGACTTTAAAATCCGTATAAAACATTTAGTATACAAATCTAAAATGTAGTAAAAATAAATGAAATAAGTTAAATAAAAGTAAAACTTTTTTTATTTGAAAATTAAACATTTTCTTACTTTTTAATCGTCAAAAATCAAAAAAAAAATATTGCAATTAACTCAAACATAATTCAGACCAGAATTAGAATTGGATTTTGTGTGGGACCATTGCTTTAAAATTTGACTCTGAGGTCCAGCCTTCTCTAAGTAGGCTCTCAGGTTCACAATAGACAAGGCAAGGCATAATCGTATTGTGAACTTGGTTTTGAATTATTTTTCTTTTCAATTTTTGTTAAATGTTATTTTTAACTTTTTTTAACATATTACCTAAGACAATCTATTTTTAGTATTAAGATCTCTAATTGATTGACAAGAGGTTTTTTTTAAAATTTCATCACTTTTCTTAACATTTTTGCCAACAACGTTTTAATATATTTCTTTCACGAGCATTTATTATAATAGTGGCATATCTTTTCCTTCTTTAAGGTGCATTTGTTTTTCTTGGGTCTTGGGTGTATTTATCTTTTCTTGACCTGCCTTTGGGTAAGAACAAATGGTTTCTGGTGATAATGTTCCTGAACTTGTAAGAACAACTGCCAGACTCTTTACCACTACAACCAATGATATATTAACAGAGTGATGCTGTTAAACTAGCGTCAGCATGATCTTGATATGATAGATGCAGGCTTTTCTTGTTCTTGACGGTCTTTAACAAATGATGGTAAAAAAATCATCATTAGCGAATATCTGTGGATTGTATGGACAGATACTAGTTTTTTCGAAACATTTTCTAAGGTACAAGTCATAGCTAATGGCAACGAATCTACTTTGGTATATCATAAATTATTATAGTCTTTCCTGGGTTGTCCCTCACCATGCTCTATATGCACCTGGCATTAATTCTTTAAAAGATCCAAACTGTAGGCTTTACGTATTTTATAAAATGTTACATAAACTAGTTGAACTTTTTATTTGAACCACCAAGCCCATTTCCAACTCCGATTGACAACTTTTAATTGGAATGCTGTATCGAGCTTGTTGCACCGAAGTCCACAGTAGTGTGATAACAAAAAAACTTTTTTTATGAAACCACTTGCAATCGAGGAAAGTTTATGAGTAATTAAAGAATATAAATTGCATTTTTGATTTTTTTTAAAAAAGTTCCCCCCCCCCCCCCTCTTTGGAAGAAAAAAGTGACTAAATAATTTTTTTTAAAAAAAACGACATGTGTTTTTTGCTTTATTCAAAAGAGTATTAGTAATAACTAAGCAACTTTTATTAACAAATAAGATACAGAACACTAGCAATTTGTCCAAAATGTACAAAAAATGTTTAAAAAATAGTTTTTGCTATGAACTTCAGGTTCAAAAATTCAATTTTTCTTGATTTTGCATGAAGTTCCTCCATCAGTTTTACAACACGTTCAGCAATTTGGTTAGATCTGGGAATGTCAATTAATGACTCTTCGACTGACCAATGCGTCTCCAAACACTTAACTGCTTTCTTGCATTTTATCTTCATGAGTGAAGTAAACAGTTCATTGAAGGACGCTTCATTGTAGTGTTGCGAATGGAACCAAGCATTTGCCCATTCGTAGCAGATGAAGTCGCATGCTGGAGTGAGGGTATTGCGCCACTCTGGTATCAGAAATAATGCTATAGCAGCATATATCGCACGTGAGTTCCACCTTGCCTGGTGTAAATTTGGGAGTTTCTTCCAGCTGATTATAGGCCAACGTGAAGTTGTTTTGTAATGACGATATGCCTGACATAGTTCAAATAAGAACTTAAAATCATCTCGCCATCAAGGGTTCTCGCCTGTGTTAACATCATCTGTAGCAACGAGGTGGTAATCAGCCTGAAGAGAGACATAGTTTTCTGTTAATTTGTTAATGAAGGAATAGTTGAGTTCTGGTTTGGTTGTTGGCTCTTGAATAAGAAAATCTATGACATGCTTCAGAAGGAGGTCGAGCACATGGTGCTGACAGCCAATATATTGTGGCTTCTGAAACCCCTTGCTCAAGACATCATCCTGTATGAGCTTTACAATCCCGTGTAAACGACCTGTATTTACTGCGGTCGTGTCGCAGATTATCATGCGAATATTTTCCCAAGCATCGTATTCATCAATTAGCTGATAAAGTTCCTTATGAATGGCCGCGGCAGAACCACTCTCACATTTAAGAATACCGAGTTTGATTTCGGTTGTCAAATTTTTCAGCAGAACAACTTGATACTCTTCCCCTTGCATTCTTTTACCATCAAACTGGAGACAATAGGGATCATTGCTTTGAAGTTTTTGAACAACTTATGTGAGAGATTACTCGTTTCCAGACACCCGCCTGACTTGGAACCGGCACATCATGACCATGTTCAGCAATGGTTGCAAGAACGTCATGTGCTTTATGTGTAGAAATGTTGTTTTTCAGTACTAGTAAACCCGCTGTTGTAGTGCTTGATCTTTTGTATTTTGGTTTGCATTCAGGAGAAGATGACGTGGAAGAAGAGGTTGGCGACTCGGGTGAAGAATCAGAGGTTTCAGAATCCGAAGCTTCTGAGTCACTTTCATGTGTTTGTGTGGGTTGGGGTTGAGAAGAGCTGGCTTGAGGTTGAGTTGTTGATAGTCGGATTCGTTTTCTTGGGTGGATTAATTCCAAAGGGGCTTGTTTGATCATTGAATAACCAATCTTTCCTCCACTCTCAACTTGCCTCTGGTAGAGCTCTTTATCCTCCGTGCTTTTTCATTCTCCATTAACGTTAGTGACATCAAATAACTGAGAAAGTGTTGCAGTGAATTTATCAGACGGTTTCTTTTTGTTTTTGTCATATAGATCAATCAGACTATTGAGCTTCTTTCTGATGAGTGCGCTGGATAATAGTGGAAAGTCTAGAATTTCCCTCCAGAGCAATTCTATATCCGTAATCATAATTTTGATTCAATTCAGTCGCCGTTTTTTGCTGTTGAACAGAAAATAAAGTTTCTAAGAATTTGACGGTTTGTTGGCATCCGTGTGAGATTGGTTAGCTTTTCAACAGATGGAATACTTGGATCTCTTTTCTGTTTAGAAAAAGAGGGAAGATTCTTCATCCAAATATACCTGTTTGACTTTACACTGTTGCTGGAATTTCTATAAGACATTTTATTGACAATCTTGCACTGAAAACAAAAATATTCAAACGAGTTCACACTTCACACGGTATAGCAAAATACCGTGTGAAGTGTGTAAGTGAATATATTCAAAACAAAGATAATAAACAACATCTGTTAACAAACTACTAAACTAACAACCATCTGTAAATGTCTAGTTTATAAACAAATGGAAACAGCTGACTGGAATGTGCTTAAAAGCAGTATAGAACGTCATATAAAAAGTCAGTGTGAAATTGAAACCGATAGTCAAACTGTGCGATGTGCGCACAAAAAAAAATAAAAAGGTGGGGGAACTTTTTTCAATTTTGTCATCTACCTACAATTGTTCCTCTAATATAAAGGGTTTCAGTTTCGTAACGAAAAATAATGATAATAGTTATTACCCTAGTCCACAGGTCAGCTTTATTACTCGGTTTTGAATTTCCTAATTTGTATTTGACTTGTTTCCGTAAATTTCAATCAGATTTAAGCCCGGAGAATACTCTGGTAATGGCTTAATACTGATATTATTTTTCTGGAGCCAAAATGGTATGGTTTAGGCTGTGTGTTTTGGATCATTATCGTGCTGAAATGTCTACCACAACGGCAAGCTCCACTCTGCAGGAGGCAACATTTTTTATTATGTTTATGCAAACATCCTTTGTAAGAAATTTATTTATCAGAAAAATAGAACCTCTGCCATACAATGATAGACAGCCAAAACTAAGATATTTCCACATTCATGTTTTATGGTCTTTTTATTGCATAAAATCCGTACTTGTGTATATGGTTAAAAGCTTGATTTTCGGGATCTCTAAGAAATCTTCTCCCATATTTACCAATTAACATAAACTTGCTTTCCTCTCTAAACAAAATATTTTTCCACTTTTTAAATTTTACATCCCCATCTTAACCTAAATAGTCTTTAGCAAAATTTACACAACTTTGAAAATGTTTTTTTCTTAACAATCGCATTTTGCGATTCAAACAACTTTTTAAATATGGTTCCACTAATTGTCTTTGTATTGTCCATCCCGATGTATTTGCTCCAGTTTCTAATAAAATTTGGGATGTTGACAAAGAAAGATCTATCATACCTTGAAGTAAAATTCGTCTACTGATTTTTTCTGTTATTTCTGGGTCTCTATTTTCTTCTTTATTTTGATATTTTTACAGCATTTGTACCCAATGAAGATTTCATAGTATTAGCTATCACTCTATATGAAAATCCATCATCTTTACAATAATATGACGTTTGTCTTTCTGCCAATAGTATTGATGTTTAGAATAAAGCTAAATAAATTTTTTTGATGAAGCCATATATTTTATCATAAAACAAGTTCAAACAAGTTGATGTGCTTTTTATTAGGGGTTGATGTAAATAAAATTGTAAGTGTATTTTATTACACATCAATTTCAGGTAGGTTTTTCCTACAAATTAAAATATTTTTATGACTTTGAATTATTTAGAAACAAATATTATACTTTTTAATTACTTAATTATTAGTTAACTATTTTAACATTTCAAAAATTGACAAAAAACTAAAACATTTTAAGTCCAATAAATTAAATAGTAGGTGAACCTGATATAGTTAAGTGCAAAAAAATAAACTTTTTGGACTTATCTGTATCTGGTTGTCCACCTATCGGACTAGGAAATAAGAGAGGTGGGTCATATATGAAGTTCAACAAATTCATGGGAGGTGCACAAAGTATATATATATATATATATATATATATATATATATATATATATATATATATATATATATATATATATATATATATATATATATATATATATATATATATATATATATATATATATATAATATATATATATATATATATATATATATATACAGTATTGGACAAAACATTTGCAACCAAATAATGCTAATTTAGTTTCTTTATATAAAAGTGCTGCATTTTTTCAATTTAGAGAAATAACTATGTAACTGTTTAGAGACAAAGTTCTTCAAGTTTTATTCATCACAAAGTTCATTATTTGTACACGAAAATTAACAAATTAGTCAAAAGTATTAAAAAAAGTTGACTTCCTTCTGGACAAAACAAGTGCAACTCGACAAAATGTTGACCAAGCTGTATTTCGCTATCAATATTTCGTGGCGAATCCTTTGTTGTCTATCACAGCCTTGCATCTTCGAGGCATAGATTCGATCAGGTGATCAATGAAACTTTGTGGAATCGCTGCCCAGGCCTTTTGGATTTGCTCAAACAGTTGATCCTTATTACGAACACCTTCACGATTAATTCTGCGGTTGACGATCTCCCACAGGTTCTCGATAGTGTTGAGATCCGGAGATTGAGGCGGCCAATCCATCACCGATAGGTGGTTGTCTTAAAACCACTGCTTGGCTACTTTTGCAGTGTGTTTCGGATCGTTGTCTTGCTGAAAAACCCATTTTATTGGCATATTCCATTCACCATGAGGTAACATAACATCTTTCAGGATATTTTTATACATGAAACGGTCCATTATTCCATCGTTTCGATGTATTGCACCTAAACCGTTAGCAGAAAAACACCCCTAGACCATTACATTGCCTCCACCATGCTTCACGGTCTTATGGCAGTAACGTAAATCGAGGCGCTTTCCGGCCAGTCGACGTACACGGCAAATGCCATCGCTCCCAATGATGTTGAACTTCGATTCATCACTGAACAGGACAGTTCGCCGTTTCTGCACATTCCAGTCAATATGAGATGTAGCAAACAGGAGTCTTTTCTTCTGGTTTTTTAGTGAAATCAGCGGTTTCTTTACAGAGCTTCGAGAAAACAATCCGGCTTCAACAGCACGTCGTCTGATTGTTCGGTCCGATACAGGCAGCTCTAATTGCTTTTGTATCTCGACTGATGATATCCAGGGATCCTTCTTGACGGATCTGACGATCATAGAATCCTCTCTAGAAGTGGTGGAACGCGGTCTTCCACCTTTGTTATCTGCTGCCAACTTCCCCGCAGAACGATATTTGGAACATAGTCTTGATACGGTCCATTTTTTCACGCGATATTTATCACAAATACTTTTTTTTGACATTCCACTTACGTAATCGCCAATAATTTTCTTTCTTAGTTCCAATCCAAGACTGTCGGGAGCCATTTTTGCACTTGAAGTCATAAAAATAATAAATATTTCTGGATGCTACTGGATGCTTCCAGATGGTTCTTCTGGAAACGTCTGGAAGCTTCTGCATGCTTCTGGAAACTTCTGGATACTTCCTTTAATTATTAAAAAACTTCCGTGACGTTGACACGGACCAGACTTAAGAAAATGAAACAAACCAAAAAAGTTGCACTTGTTTTGTCCGCTGCAAAATGGCACTTGTCAACGAAATTCTGCATGTGTGCTGTCACCTGTCAGCTGATTGCTCATGTCATGGCATGCTATGACAACAGACTCCTGAACTATTTGCTGTGGTAGTATAGTTCGTTTCGTTTTTTAGACATGTAAAAATAGGAACACTTTTTAGCATTGTTCGATGTTGGTTGCAAATGTTTTGTCCAATACTGTATATATATATATATATATATATATATATATATATATATATATATATATATATATATATATATATATATATATATATATATATATATATATATATATATATATATATATCATATTGAGAGCTACAATACAGAACTCCAAGACAAGCTAGCACAGAAATGTATTAGATCTAATGGCATCCTGAGACCAGTTGAACTTGACATTTCTCCAAAGTTTTTGACCTCCTTTTAAAGCTGCGGCAAAAGTTTTTTGAGCGTGACACAAAGCATTCTACACATTATTCCAAAATATTCTTTATACCCCTTTTATCTTAATCAGTGTTGCTGTATGTTGTGTCTACACACAATCCAATGATCTGTGAGACGTCTTATAGTAATCTAAAATATTTTTAGTTTGTTAATTCTGGCTCTTTTTTAATCTGACCAACCTCATTTTGCTTTCTCTTATTTTCCTTCTTTTGAAAATTCTCTAGCATTTTTTTTTTTTAGTTTCTTCTCTGCCCTATTGACGTTTTCTCAAAATTTTTTGTCAGTGTTTACTATTTTGACCATGTTTCCTTTAGGCAGGAACTTTATGCTTTTGTTTTTGGCCTCATCAGCATTGCTAATGGAAATCACAACACTATGACACTATGACTTTTTAATCGCAACTACTTTTTAAACATATTTATAAGATGCCATAGTGTTGTGATTAAAAAGTGTTCAGGCTCATAGTTGTTGACAATATTTAAAGAGAATTTATCTTCATCGATGCAGCACTACAAAGCATGACTTTTTAAACATCTGCCTTCTTCACAAGATCAATATTCAATACAGACAGCATAACTACCACTGAAATTCGTGACATAGGCTTAACTTTCCCACCTTTCCTATCTACACTCGTATTACATTCTTAGTAAAGCTGAATGCCAAACTAGAGGTAGCTAGGCTGCAAATATATGGCGTATTGACTTTTACTCTAAAACTAAATGACAAAAGTTGTTACAATAGTTCTTTAAAAAAGCAATCAAGAAAAAATTCAAAAAAATAAAATGTTACTTTATTGCTTATTTTGGCGATTACGGGGGTATCAGGGCAATATCATCCCCCTGTCACTCAAAGTTTCACCGCCGCACAGTGGAAAATTGTAGAGCAATAGCATATCATAAATGTTTTTTATGATGTCGCTACTGTCATTATATTTCAATTTTATTTAATAGTTTAATAGTCAATCATTATTATAATGCAGGAATTTCACATAATTTTATGTAAAAATAAAAGATTTGAAGTCCTACTGTTTATTACTTTTGCGGATGTTCATTTCAAACCTGTTCGCTTCATCACTTTAAAAGTTAATTTTTTATAAAACTTTCTAGGAATAAATATAAAGTATTATACATTTTTGAAAAGCTCATCTTATGGAGATTTTAAGAAAATTATACATTTTTACTTAAATGGTTCAGTTTAGGAGTAATTATTTGAACAATAAAATAAATGAAAAAAAAAAATATTCTTCAAGCTCACTGAGACTTTTGGCAGTTACCCACGCTTCCCCACGCTTTAAATTTAATATAGTATTGTAGCCTTGGTGTTTATTAAAAACATGTATAAGAATCAGTTGCAGAAACGTGCGGTTTCCGAAATTATCGAGAAAAAAGTGATAAAAGTAAAAAAAACAGAAAACCGCTTTTTATCGTGGTTTTAAATTTTGTTCATTTATAACAATAGCTTGGTATATGTTTTTAAATTTATTATCAATTTTTTATTGATACCATGGCATTCTTGTATTTTTACACTCATTTTGTGGTGAATGTACACTGCCAATATATAAAGAGTTGAAACATTTATATCAGTATAACAAATTCACAGTGGAAATTAAACCGACACTTTTGACTATTGAATATTATGTACATTACTTTTGTGACTTGTTAAAATGACAACTTTTAAGTGTTCGAAACGTAAATTATTGCTTTCCTATATTGATGGAGGAAGGACAGTTGAGTCACTGTCAATAATTTTAAAAGAAAATTATCAACTTTCTGAGGACAACTTGTGTTTCATCATTAGTGATATTCAAAGGCACATTATTCCGTCGTTTAATAAACGATGGATACAGGCGTCACGGAAAAAGGATGCTTTTTTATCTAAGAACAGTGATTGGTTGGATTCTGAATATTGTGTACCTTTACCTAACTCAGAAGAGGCAATTACCGACTCCACGCCATCTACTTCTTTTGAAAAACGCGGAAGACCGTGCGTGTCTTATGGAGATTCGTCAGAATCCAGCAAAAAAAGAAAAAATACCATGTTACTTAAGGAATATGGATTTGATCACATCTTTAATACATATCTTCAGGCGTTGCGTTCAATAGGAGAAGAAGCAGAAGCAAAACTTGTGGAATCATTAAGGATGGCTGATAAAGACAAAAAAAACTTAATATCGAGTTTTATGGAAAACGCAAGCCAGAAAAATATGCTAACGGATGAAGAAGCACTCAGCGTGTTTATTGACTTAGATTTAACAAAAGCACAATATTTGTACATGAGGAAGGTGACAAATGAACGAAACTGTTCCATATTCCCACCATATTGTAAAATTCAAGAAATTAAACAGACCTGCTATCCACCATTTTCTGCAATAGAAATTACGAACACACATGCGAAAATTCTGGAACTGCAAGATTTATTGGATCACACTGTAGCTAGAATTTTGACTATAGATTCCGTGTACAGTATTGAATTCAAACATTTACTTTTATATAGTAAATGGGGCTGTGATGGTTCCTCTGGCCAAAGCCAATACAAGCAGAAACTTCCAGAGGAATCTGAACTTGTTTCTGATGCAAATTTGTTTACTAGTTCTTTGGTGCCTATCAAACTAATTGATATAGTAACTGGCGCAGTTGTTTGGCAAAATCCGGCACCTTCATCAGTTCGTTTTTGTCGACCTATATGCATAGAGTTTTGCAAAGAGACTCCCGAGAAAACTAAAGCCGTTGTAGATGAAATAAAGAGCCAAATAAACTTTTTGCGGCCGTCTATAATTAATAAAAATGGTAAAAGTGTTCAGGTAAAACATGAGCTTTTTCTAACAATGATAGATGGAAAAGTGGCTCAGGTATTAACGGATACGCCTTCTGGATCTACATGTACAATATGTGGAGCTACTCCACGGCAAATGAACGATTTGATTAAAGTGGCTTCTAGGCCTGAAAATGAAAGTTCGTATCAATACGGATTGTCTACATTACATGCCTGGATTCGTTGTATGGAAATGATATTACATATTTCTTACAACCTTTCTTTCCAAACATGGGCAGCCACAAGTGAAGAAAAAAAACGGCTAAAGCAAGAGAAGAAGATCTTGGTGCAGAAACGTTTTCGTGAAGAGCTAGGGTTGATCATTGACAAACCAAGACAAGTAAGTGGTAATACCAATGACGGTAATACTGCTAGAAGATTTTTTTACAATGCAAGCTGCTCTGCTGAAATCACTGGAGTGGATGAAAATTTGATTAAGCGATTTTACATAATTCTGCAAGCTCTCTCCTCAGGTGTTATGATAAATGCTGAAAGTTTTGGTAGTTATGCTGTAGAAACTGCCCGAATCTATGTGACCAATTATGGATGGTACTATATGCCATCTTCAGTACACAAAATCTTACTTCACGGAGAAAATATCATAAAGCATTTTGCAGTACTTCCTATCGGTCAACTTTCAGAAGATGCGCAAGAATCCCGTAATAAGGATTATAAAAAATTTCGCCTTCATCATGCCAGAAAATGTTCTCGATCAGTTACAAATGAGGATGTATTTCATACCCTTCTGTACACTTCCGATCCGTACATCACCAGCATTAGAAAACCGTATAACAAAAATGTGCAAGAACTTGATGAAGATACTCTGCAGCTTTTGAAAGTCAACGAACTGATTTCAGGAACTAAAAGTCCTTATGTAGTTGTGATATAGTACCTTTAACATACCTATACATTACTTCATAAAAACAACTATTTAAAAATTGTTCTTTAGAAACTGTTTTAAATATTTCTATAATTAGTAGGTAAGCATTTTATGTACTTTTCGTCGTTTCTAATAACTTTAAGATATTTTCATATATTTGTAAAGAATTATGTTAAAGTGTAAATTATTAAACTGCCAATTTTGAAGTTTTTGATTTTTATTTATTTATTTTTAATATTGTATTACAAAAAAATTCTTACAAAAAGTATTTCATTAGAAGCGTCATATACTACTTTACATTTGTGCAAATTTTCAAATCTCTTTTTTTAGTAACAAAAAAGTTATCGATTTTTGGTCCGAAACACACCTTTATTTTCCACTGTGCGCCGCATTGACAACATATATTAAGGGCCTGTTTATATGGAAAGCGGGCTGGCTCGGCAAACGGGCTGGCTCGTTTGCCGAGCCAGCCCGCTTTCCATATAAACAGGCCCTAAGTTGAATTTATTTGAACAACAAAGACTGATTCACAAAGATATTTATTTAAAAATAGTCACATCCTGTTACTATGTCGCATAAGTATGATATCAGAGTTTCTCCTGTTGTAAGAACTTTATAAAGATTTTATGGTGGTTTTCAGAGAGAAAAAAAATTTTTGTTATTCTTGATTTAAACGAAACTAACATTATCTAAATAATAAATTTAAGCATAAATATTGTATTTCATGTAAAAATATTTTTTAAAATGTTTCATTTAAATTGTTTATTGCAAAGTAATTCCCGCAAAATTTAGAACTTTGTACTCTAAAAAAAGAATTGGAACAAAAGCCTAAAAAATTAAAAATATTATTTAAAACGATTAAGAATAACACTTTTCTAAATTTCTTTGATTAACGTTTATAATCCTCTCATTGTTTATAATTATTGAAATAATCCCATGCAAACTAAAAATCTTATGTTACTTTGGCTTTTTTTTAATTTGATGTTTTTTTGTTTTTCAAATTAAAAAAATAATGATCGCCAATATTTAAGTCCTTTTACTTCCGCAGTTTGTTTCTTCTGTTGAAGAAACATTTTTTTCGTCTTTCTGCTTCTTTTTGCTGCTCGAAGAAATAAATGGGAGTTGTTATCGCGATTTTAAGCTCTCGATTCGTCTCGGGATTCTGAAATATTTCACTGTTTTTGGGAATTGTTCATTTATTTTGATAAGGGATGTCGAATTCTTGGGTTTCAAAATTTTCGTCGTTAACTTCCTCACTTATCTCACCGTAAAACAAGTGATTGATTTTTTCCCCACTTGACTCCTATAAACACAAGCTCATTGTGTAAGATTTCTTTGTACAAAGAAAAAAGTGAAAGTGATTTACAAGACGAAAAGAGCTTTTTAAAAGAAATTTAAAAAGTATATTATTAGCAGTGATCTAATTGAAAATAAACTTCGGCTTCATTTGGTTATTTATTGAGTTAAAAAAGAAAATCTTTAAACAAAGCCGTCAGGGGATCTTGTGGATTTAGGGATAAAAAAGTGGACCAAAATAAAACCATAAGTACATTTGTTAGTATACTTTTGGTTTCTGGAGCTACTTTTGTTTTTAAAGCGTCAAAGAAGAAGAAATAGTATAAAAGGGCAAGTAGCTTTTAAGCTAAAATTTAAAAATTGCTACTTTTTGACATTCAATGCTTTATTAAAAAAGTTACCAGACGATCAAATATGAAAATGGGGATAATAAAGTTGCTGAAAAATCATTGGGAGATAGTGGAGGATGGCACATGCCTCCTTTGTCTCCGTTCAAAAGGCCCTAAATTTACTCAAAGCTATTTTATTTAGTTAACTCAAAAATATTTTCTCCCTTAACACACCTTGTTGTTATTTTTATGAACGTTTTCAATCACGTCATCCGTCAGTTGTAGATTTTGGAGTTCGATTGTTGACCGTTTAGTACTTCTATCTTCAATGCTTGGAATTTGAAAACCTTTTTTTTTGTTAATTTTCCACTAAAAGAAAAAAAGAGAGTTCACTAAACAATTAAGCAAAACTATCACTGGAATAATTACCTTTAACATAAATTTTTCACTGTAACAAAAAAATCACTTACTGAAAGCAATATAATTACAAGGACCAAAGGTACGATTATGATAAGAGCGATTATCAGAACAATAAGCCAAGCTGGGAAACTGGATGAACTTGAGGCTGGAACCTTTTGTTCAATTAATTTCAAACTAGTAATGTTCACCTTATATTCTCCAATCTTTTCATTATTTAGAACAAAGTATCGAATAATGTACACTTGAATGATGGGCTTGATGTCTTCAGCTAAAGAAATCACTTCTTTATTAAAAACAAGCTGGGACTTTACAATAATGCTTCCCTCTTCAAATCCAGATATTTTTACTTCAACAAAACCAGTCATATTTTGCAACGAACTAGAGAGAGCTTCGATCATCAGGTACTTTAAAGTTTTATATACATCAGAGCTTTCGTTCTTTAGTTCTTTGTTATATTGGGTATCTAATTTTATTTCTAAACTAATATTCAAAGCACTAGAATCAGAAATTGAAAATGGCTTTATTTGAAGGGTATTGAATTGAATAGTAAAATTTGCAGTTTCATTATTTAAATTATTTTTAAAGTTTGCAATAATTGCCTGTTTGAGATCATCGTCACAATATGCCTTGCTAAAATAAAGATTAAACCAGTAAGCATTGGTGGTATTATCAATAACTGTTATCTTTGGAAACGTTAAAAACTGAAAATCGCTATAAACTTTCAAGCCGTTAGACAATGTCTCGTTTATTTTTTTTTGAATTTGAGGAACTGTCGTATATGCGACGAAAATCACATTAACACGACATTCAAATATGCACAATACACTTGGTGGGTATGGTGTGGTTGTGCTTTTTTCTTGAAAAATTGAACTTATAGAAAATTCAGTAGAATTAAATATTGTAGCTGAAGAAGGATTTGGTATTAAAATGTTTGTAGAACTTTGAATACTTTTAGTGTACATCACTGGGAAAGACACGCTCGATGAAATCGACATTGTTCCGTACAAATCTGTTTCAAACACTCCGGATTCGTTAAGCTGCGAGCTCTCTAATACTACGGTGCTGTATGATTTGAATTGATATAAACTATTGACGAAAGATTCACTCCAATAATGAAAGCTTGTGACCGCCATAATTGAAGTATTAGATATCATACTTCTTTCAATACTAGTAGTACTTGCTTTAATACCAGTTATGTAACTTCCTTCAATACCAGTTGTGTAACTTGTTTCATTATTAAATGTGCGAGTTGGTTCAATTGCTGTTGTGCTACTTTCTTCAATGCGAGTTATGTAAGTTGTTTGGTAATCAACTGTATAGCTTGGGTGAATAGAAGTTACGTAACTTGTTTCATTATTAAATGTGCGAGTTGATTCAATTTCTGTTGTGTCACTTACTTCAATGCGAGTTATGTTAGCTGTTTGGTAATCAACTGTGTGGCTTGGACCAAAAGTTGGTATGTAACTTTTTTCGCTATTAACTGTGCGCGTCGGTTCAAATGCTGTTGTGTCACTTACTTCAATGCGAGTTATGTTAGCTGTTTGGTAATCAACTGTGTAGCTTGGGTGAATAGAAGTTATGTAGTTTGTTTCGCCATTAACTGTGCGAGTTGGTTCAATGGCAGCTGTATCACTTGCTTCAATGAGAGTTATGTTAATTGTTTCGAATTCAACTGAGTTTTCCTCTGACAAAAAGTTAGTAACTGTTGTAATTTTGATGTCGCTACTTGTGTCAGAGTTGGGCAATAAAATACTTCTAGTATTCAACGAGCTAAAAGTATATTGAATAGTGTTTTCATGGGTTAATGAGGAATAATCTACTCCAGTCATAATCGTGTAAGTGTTTAATAGTGAGGTTAGCTCAATGCTTGAGTCATTGGAATTAGTTGGTTTATCTGTAGATATAAGGCCATTACTAGTTAATAAAGTGATCTGGGCAATTGACAAAATGTTGACCATTACTAAATTTTAAAAAGTATTACTTATAAAGGCAGTTACAGAACAAAATAACAGAGTTGTTCGAAAAATAAATGGCTATATTATAACTATTATAATTATTATTCGACCAATTAGTAACCAATAATAATACTGTTTATCAGCGACCATTCATTGGCATTAAGTATTTACTATCGCCTATTTTCATAATTGATATTTAAGCAAAAACATAAGCTTTTGGTGTTTCAAATAATAAATATATAATCAATAATAAATTTTTTGTAAGTTTAAATGGATATAAAAATATAAAAACTTACACAGAGTGTATTTAACATAGGTGACAGCTGCCATTTTCTTCCCTAGCTTAAAATTAAAAAAACAAAATGGAATGTATCCAGGAATCACACAACGTTGAAACAACGTTAAAATAACGTTGATCAACGTCAATCAACGTTATTTCAACGTTGTTTCAACGTTGTTTTAACGTTGTGTGCTTGCTGGGGCATCATAGAATATAAATATTTGATGTAAATCTTTGAAATTTTCAGATAACTTTATGATAAGTCAATTGAAAACAAAATAGGTAACTGTTTTCAGTGGCCAAAAAAGAAGATAAAAATTATTTTAAGAGTGAAGTATTCTTGACTTCATTTTTTTGTTGTTGTTGTTTTTTTTTTAACACTCACCTTTGATTCTAACTATTTCGTTTTTTTTTGTTTCTTTATTTTATTATTTTCATTTTTTAGTTACAAAAAAAGTTTAACCCATTTAGAAAAATTGCTTCATTTAATCGTTTACTAAAAAATTGTCAATCAAAAAACTTACGATGCACTTTCCTTTTATATCAACGATAATAAGTAGGTCTTATAAAATTCTCCACAAGCAAATTCAATGTCATCAAAGCATAAAACAAATGCTTTAGAAGATTAGAATAGACAACGATTTTCAATGTGGTATTCAAGTAATGGATTTAACCAACTAAAGCTTAGAATAAGCTTCGAGTACAATGAGATGCGTTAAAGTGAAATTAAAAAACACAGTTAAAATAGCTATGGTTTTATTGAATTCCTTTTAGTATATAAAACAACATTACCATGTCAATTAAAAGCATGACGATGTAATTGTCACTCCGTTGAAAAGAAAATCCTTTTTTTCTTTAGATTATTGCATTAGGGAATTTTCTTAAAAAAACTAAATAAACTAATATCAGTAGAAAATGCACACAAAAAATGCAATCCTAACATTCAATTTATCTTTGAGCAGTTGGTTATCTTTTAGGTGAATCTAATCGCGTTATTTAAAAGTTAGTCATGTGCTATTTAGCGTAAATAATGCGAAAAGCCAGTGAATGTTGTTAGAAATTTAAAGTTCGTTAGGATTTTAAGATAAATCTTTAATGGCAAGATTTAATTATAATCATTGACTAATATTATTGTTGGATTAACTGTTGTCTATTTAAATTAGATTCATCATTTTTTCCTGAAGATCCTGGGCACGAAATCTTCATTTAATGCGTTCCACTCTGTGAAACGCAGTTATTTAGAGCAACCGTCACGCCAAATATCACGAGTTTATATTATTTCTTATGTGTTTGTTATATGTCGCACATAGATTTGCAGTAAGCAGCAATTATTGCATCTCACTGGTTCAAAATGAAAGTGTTAGATATTTTGTGGATGCATATTTAATTCTCGTAACAATTCAACCAATGAAAAAAAGTTTCAAAACTGAAGCAAAAAATTTTGACAATCGAAGTTGTTTCGCTTAAATAAAAACCACAACCACAATTCCTCCCTTTTAAAAACCACATCATTAAAAAATTGTTACAAGTCTTTGTGAAAATTTCATGCCCTAAATTTTAAAGAATATTTTAATAAATATACTTTTTTTATCAGCTTTTTAATTGCGCACTTTTTAATTGCGCATTTAATTATAGCCTTCTATATCAACAGGCCTTAAGATCGTGCAAGCGACCGCTAAAGCTGATGGCCGATGGAATATTTTGTTCTGAACTGTTATTTAGAATCAGTTACTGACTGCACGTTTATCTCCAACAAATAAATGTTTGGTAGTTTATACATAAATTAAACTTTTGCTTAAATCTTGGTGTTAGAATAAAAATTTAGTCGCATATTTTACATTTTGATAATTATGTTACGAATTAAATAGTCGCCATAACAAACAAAAAAATGAATGTATAGATAATATAAATCATCAAAAAGCAAAAATAATCGAATAAAAAACTCTATATATTGCTTTTTGTTAACTTACATTGGAAATCACCATGATTGGAGTAATCCCCTTTGACATACTCTTAAAATAATTATCATATTTGTGATAACAAATTTTATATTATTCTCGTAAAATTATATTTCAAATTTTTTGAACAATCAGCTAGTTACATGCTCCCTAATTTACTGAGCTTTTTATTACAAAAAGATTAAATACAATAAAATTAATTTACATTAAATACAATATCCTCCAGGAAAAATTTCCTGGATTGTGGATTTGCTAAACTTGCAATCAGAAGACTTTAATAAATTGTAACATTTTTGATAATTCAGTTATGATTAAATAATAGGAAAACCTCAGAAAAAGGCAAAGCTGATTTAACATTATTTGGAAACCTAAAACTGGTGTACAATCAAAGCCATGCTAACATTTTCTTTGGTTCTGCTGTAAATTTGGTTGAAAGTTACAAATACTGCGATAAATAATTGATCGCAACTCTTTCATAAAAAGCCTTTATTTCTACAATAAAAAAGCAGAAGACTTCTATGTAAAATGCGATTAATTCAAACCACTTGCGTAGCAAAAGTTTTGCCGCAGCTAACGCATCGATCAACAGGGGGTTTAACTTCAACAAAAATCAGACAAATTTAAATTTTTTCAGAGTCGAGAGTTTCAGGGGCGAAACTATATATAAAGTTATTAACCTTTCGAAAAGTAATATAGCGCTTAAAATTTTTTGAGAAACCTTTTATGACTTTTAAAAAAGTTTGATTTTTACATTTTAGTTCCGATCCCCAACATACTTAGTTAACACCAAGCATCCTTACTTGTGTGATAGCTTTGAATTTTTCTTTTTCTACTCTGCATCTATAATCCTATTTCATTCTCATTAGTGATTGTTCACTTTAAATGGTTAGCTTATTTTAAACAGGAAAGTGCTAATTCATTTTACGAATTTCTCATATTCTGTTAAAATATCCTATGAATCCCATCAATAGTAATTTCTAGTTTCAGGATGAACTCGGAGTGCTAAATTTGATGGCATACGTGACATTTTCAAAATAGGTGGCCGTAATACTGTCGACTCGTGGAAAAAATTTTCTCAATTTCTGTTTTTTAAAAACTAACCAAGACGTTCTGATTTTCATATTTACATGACTATATAAAAACTCTTGCTTCCAAAAAAACATTTGATTATAAACGATAGGTCGATGAACGATAAACAATAAAAGCTCTCTAGCCAGTTCTTTATGGTGGTTTACCTTATCACCTCTTTGGTAAAAAAAAAATAGTTTCATTGGATCTGGAGAGATTCTTTTAATTGGATATGGAAAAACTTTTTCCATTGAATTTGAACTCATAACAGTATTGTTTACCAATTTTAATTAATTAGTTAAGCTTGGTTATGAGGTCAATTTCTTAAGGATGTGATTAGCTGGTATCTTGTTGTCAACACACAAACGGTCATTAACAAACAAGGTTTAATCTGATGTACCCAGGATATAGAACCTCACATATAATCACATATCTTTTAATTGGTGAGAATTTCTTTTGCTGATTTTTTGTGTATTTATCTTTTAATAAAGACTAAATGTTAAAACTGATCCCATATGGTGAACAAAAAGTGAAAAATTGCTCATGAACAAAAAGTGAAAAATTGCTCAGTTTTGTTTCTCATTGTGATGTCATTGAGTTTTTTTAGTATCTTGTATTAATTTAGTTTTCTCCGATAAAAAAAAACGAAATTCTGTATTTACTTTCGAATTACCGTAAATAAGTGTTATCCACAACCGTAAGTGATTTAAGTAGGACATGCTTGTGATAAAGTACGAGGATGGCCTACTTGAATTTAACGGCCTGATATTCTCCAATATCGTTGAAAAAATAGAAGATCAGTTGGATCGTTTTAAAAATAAGCGTGTTAACTCACTTATTGCAGTTTCTAAGTAAGAAGTGGAAATGAGGGCACTAAAAAATAGTCTTGATCAGCCAGAGAAAACTTTGTTACTTTAACAATCATGAATCTTAGTGAATTAATTTGCGAAATAAAACCATAAGCAAAACCATTGTTTTCTTAAATGAAAGTTAATTGACTTAGCTCTATTTTGTTTAAGACAGTCCAACTTTTAAGTTTGGCAAAATAAATGCTATGTTGTTGGTTGCTTTTCAAACTATGTATGAAATTTTTGAAAGAGTCAAATTTGAATACCCACTATAGATTCTACTATTAGTGAATTGGTCACAAAATACTTAAACACAATGATCAGGTTGTACTTTACAAAATATCGCTTCACAAACATTCTATTTTAGAAATTACTGAGTATAAAAGAGTTTATGAAAATCTACATAAAACTATTATACAAGACTCCATGTTCTTATGATCCTCTTGGTCCTATTGGTTCTCTTGGTCCTCTTGGTCCTCTTGGTCCTCTTGGTCCTCTTGGTCCTCTTGGTCCTCTTGGTCCTCTTGGTCCTCTTGGTTCACTTGATCCTCTTGGCCCACTTGGTTCACTTGGTCCATTTGGTCAACTTAGTCCACTCACCAACGTATTGCATCAGTATAAAGAGTTTAAAAAAAAGTTTATTTAAGCTGTCTTCGTTTTTAAGTCTTGGCGTTCGTAAGTTAGGAACGATACTATAAGAATTTGCGATGGTTGATATTGTAATTTTGTAGTTTTCGACATTCGTTAAATCAAACATTCTAAATATCAAACTATTGGTGTTTTCGGAATATTATAAATACTGACAGTTTTTCCAAAATCTTTTGATTCAAAAAAAAAATTTTTTTTAATGATATTTTATTGAGGAATGATTTTTATTAGATATTTTGAAACTTAAATTGAGTTTCAAAAAATACTTCCAAATTAGAAATCCTTTCTATTTGAAGTAAGGTGCGATTTTATTTGAAACTTAAATTGAGTTTCAAAAAATACTTCCAAATTAGAAATCCTTTCTATTTGAAGTGAGGTGCGATTTTATTTGAAACTTAAATTGAGTTTCAAAAAACACTTCCAAATTAGAAATCCTTTCTATTTGAAGTAAGGTGCGATTTTCTTTGAAGTAAGGTGCGATTCTATTTGAAGGTGCGATTTGATAAAAAAAGAACTCTCAAATGAACTTCAGAGAAATCTTTTAAAAATGGTGGCATTCAATTTAAAGATTTCATACTTGATGACCTGATTGATTTGTTTTGAAATGTATTAACATAAATGGATAATACCCATATGGCTAAAACATTGCAAATCTTCACAGAACTGAATAAAAAAATGCTATACAATCGTAAATTACTTAGTACTTGTAGAATGTCATGAACTCACGTAATGTAGAAATGTTAATTGGTACAGCAGATATGACATCGGTAAAACTATGCCTTTTTAAGTTTTACTTTAATGGTGCAGCGTACAGTGGCACCAAGTGATTGTAAACTGCGACAAAACCAAAAAATCTAAGTTTGACATTTTTTGACTTTATTTGTCCCTTTCAAATTCAGGCAGCCAAACTAACAACATTACAAGTAATTAACTGAGACAGGCACGCTTTGATTTTTGACGTTTGAAATATTCTTTTAATGAAAATGCTTTGTGTAAAGATATCATGAAGTAATGTGTCAAGCTTTTAACTAGCTTCAAAGCATATTTAAAATGTGTTTTTTAAGCAGGTGTCGAATCCCTCATTGCTTATACTTTTTTAACTAAATTAGTTTAAACGTTGTTGTTTTTTGCTATCTATGAAGTAATTTTATTTTATAAAAGTGAGTTACATCAAAACCCCAAGAAATCCTCGGTTAAATCCTTTGACCAGCCATCGAAAAGATATAAAAAGAATCACCATTGTCGCTTACACAGTGTTAGCTGTAGCTAAAAAATATTATTGTAGAAATTGCTTGCAAGGGATGAACAGCGAGGAGGCGCTTTCCAAGGATTGGACTTACTGTCAAGATCACA
Source organism: Hydra viridissima (assembly GCF_058129835.1). Taxonomy (NCBI): domain Eukaryota; kingdom Metazoa; phylum Cnidaria; class Hydrozoa; order Anthoathecata; family Hydridae; genus Hydra; species Hydra viridissima. Next base: position 10,398,066 of record NW_028324309.1, read on the forward strand.
GCTCTGTCCGAATCGAGCTTCCTGAAAAAAATTCAACTATGCAGTTTTGTCAAGAAGATAGATCGATGAGAGTTCCGTTTGTGGTTTATGCCGACTTTGAAAGTTTCATCACTCCGATCGACACGGACGATAAGTGTGATCCTAATCAATCTTAAACCAAGCAGTTTCAAAAGCACACTACGAGCTCATTCCGTTACTTTATCAAATGCTTTGACGAAACCATTTATGAAGGAAGGCCGGTGACGTTTACGGCAACAAGCAAAACGGACGACGTCGCTAAAATATTTGTGGAAATGCTTGAAAAAGACATGAATGAAATTTGCGAGATAATTAGATTTTAAGAAAATATGGTCATGACACCTAAGGATAAAAAAGATTTTAATAATGCAAAAGTCTGTCACATTTGCGAAAAGTTCTCGGTAATGACAAAGTGCGCGATCACTGTCACATCACTGGAAAGTACCGAGGAGCTGCTCACAGCAGTTGCAATAAAAAATATCAAATTCCCAAATTCTTCCCTGTCGTTTTTCATAATTTATCCGGTTACGACAGCCACTTGTTCATCAAGAAATCACAGGTGGGAAGTTAAACTGCATCCCCAACAACGAGGAAAAACATATCAGCTTTTTAAAAGAAATTAAAATGAAAGAGTATGAAGAAGAGAGAAATCTCAAAGAAGTAAAACGAGAATTAAGATTTATCGACAGCTTCAGATTCATGGCCTCCATTTTGGACAGTTTATCCAAAAATCTGACCAAAGACCAATGCAAAAACATCACCAAATATTATTCCGGAAAGAAGTTTGATCTGTTGCTCAGAAATGGCGTTTACCCTTACGATTGGATGGAATCGATCGAAAAGCTTTCTGAAACTCAATTGCCTCCCAAAGAGTCGTTCTTCTCCAAACTCAACGACGAGGGAATAAACGATGAAAATTGTTCACACGCCAAAACGGTTTGGGACAAATTTCACTGCGAAACGTTCAGAGATTACCACGACTTGTACAACGTCTCTGACGTGCTGATGCAGGCGGATTTCTTTGAAAATTTTAGAGACGTCTGCATGAAAAAATAGATTGATCTCAACACCCATTTAAGAACTAAAGCCACCAACGACTTTGAAAAGGAATTTTTCAAGCTGATGAACAATTCAGTGTTTGGAAAAACCATAGAAAACATTGAAAATCATGTGAACGTGAGACTGAAAAATTAGCCTCCAAGCCTAATTACGAAAGTCGCACCATTTTCGATGAAAAATTGATCGCCGTGCACATGAAAAAAACAAAGCTCATTTACAACAAACCCATTTATTTGGGAATGTGCATTTTGGATTTAAGCAAAGCGTTAATGTTTGAATTCCACTACGATTACATCAGGAACAAATACTCTGATAAAGCAAAGCTGCTCATGACCGACACCGACTCGTTGATTTATGAGATTAAAACGGAAGATTTTTACAAAGACATTGCTGAGGATGTGGAATAAAAATTTGACACGAGCGAATTTGACAAAAACCATCCCGCCATTCAAAGCGTCGGTTTTAAAACAGGTGTCAATAAAAAGGTCATTGACATGTTTAAAGACGAAACCGCAGGAAAACAAATTGAAGAAATTGTCGATCTCCGGTCCAAATTGTACTCTTACAAGCTCCACGAAAAAGAACACAAAAGATGCAAAGGGGTCAAGTAAAATGTCTTCCAAAAATACATCACACACGATGATTACAAAAACTGCTTAATGACTAAAAATAAAATGCTCAGGAAAATGAACGTCATACGATCCCATCTGCACGAAATTTACACTGAAGAAATCAACAAAGTCGCACTCAGCGCCGACGACGATAAAAGAGTCATTTTAGAAAATGGAAGCAACACCCTCGCTCACGGACATTACAAAAACAAGTTTAACTTAATCCATTACTGGAAATTCTTCTGAGAAAAAAAGGTATCATGCCCACAAAAAAAGTGACACGCAAAAAAAATATTCGTGGTTACATTAAGGTCGAAATGAGCCAGAACCCTTCACGCAAAAAATATTTGCAAAAATGAAAATGAGCCAGAACTCCCATTTCTCTACTACTACCCTAATATATCTTTTCGCGGTTTGTTTTAATATAGTTTGACAAAATCCACCATCTTCATCAATCCGAGTTTGTAGACCACCATTTTATTTAAAATAGAATTTCAAACTGCATGTCAGACATGGAAGATTTTTATAATGACTACAACAGTGATTAAGTTTATTTATAATAACTACGATAGTGATTGAGTTTTTTTTACAGTTATTTCCCCTTTTTTCATATGACTTATAATAAAAATAAGTATTTAAGGAAATATGAGTTTAACACATGGCTGAAAAGTCCTGGCCCTAACACATAGATAGCGCGAGTTTTATTGCATTCACATTTTTTTTCAGTTAATATTAACCTTCAAAAGACAGCTGTGAAAATTTCATTATATTCTATTCATTAGTTTGTGAGCTATTTTACTTGAGTAATTTACTCACTGTTGACCAAAAACAAGAACGTGTTGATGATTCTGAGCAGTATTTGGCCATGTTCAAACGTAACAAACCAGAATTTTTGCGTCGATATGTGACAATGGATGATACATGGATCCATCACTTCACTCCGGAATCAAAACGATTGTCATCTGAGTGGACAGCAACTGGTAAACCTCTTCCAGAGCGCCCGAAAGCACAACAATCGGCTGGAAAGGTTATGGCTTCGGTATTTTGGGATGTGCGTGGTGTAATATTCATCGATTATCTTGAAAAAGGAAATACCATCAACAATGAATATTATATTGCGTTATTGGAGCGTTTGAAGGCCGAAATTGCAAAAAAACGACCGCATATGGCAAAGAAAAAAGTTTTGTTTCATCAAGACAACGCACCGTGTCACAAGTCAATCAAAACAATAACAAAACTACATGAATTGAACTTCGAATTGCTCCCACATCCACCGTATTCGCCAGATTTGGCTCCCAACGACTACTAGCTGTTCGCAGACCTGAAAAATTGCTCGGCGATAAGAAATTTCGCACTAAAGAAGAGGTTATCGCTGAAACTGAGGCCTATTTTGAAGCAAAAGATAAATCGTTCTACAAAAGTGGTATTGAAATGTTAGAGCGGCGCTGGAATGATTGCGTTGCTCTTGATGGAGATTACTTTAATGAATAAAGCTAATTTTGAACAAAAAAAAACTGTGTTTTCTTTGTTAGGCCTGGGACCTTTCAGCCCATGTGTTAGTTCATTTTTCGCTAATGTAATAATTTAAATACATAAACTAAAGCTTTGGATCATATATAGACCATTTACTTTTGCTAATGTGATAAATTTTTGGGGCTTCAATATATATGCAAGCATTACCATCTATTTTACTTTTCGCCATTTTAAAAAAGTGACGACCAATTTTCTTTTCACAAATATGGAGTGCTATTTGTTGTGTGCAAAAGTGTATCCCGTTGTTTTTGTTAAAGTGTGTTTCACTTGGTATCAATTTAGAAAATTGCGGTCAAAAAAATGAGTCAGAATATAGTAAAATAGTTTCTAACATAGCATTATTCTGACTTATCTTTTATAGCTTTGTTCAACTGTGTCCGTATTCAACCGTGTAACACTTCCTCCAAATTTTTAATTTCTATTTATAGTTTTTCAGTTTTATAATTGTTCGTTTGAGAGGGATTTATTTATAAAAAGGATTTTTTAAAAAAAAAAAGCAATATTTAAGAAGAAAATGTTTTAAAAATTAAAAAGAAATAAAATTTGTCAAAATAAGAGTTGAACAAAAATTAAGTAAACTATTTGATGCTTTTAAAAAAGTTAAATCTAAGAATAGAGCAGTTATTGAATGCCTCCTTCATATCCTACTGACTTGAGATTAGTCAGAAAATTAGTTTAAACCCAAATAAATGCTTGCTAAGTTACAGTATGTGCCAAAATTGTCACCATGTTTGAACAAATAAATATTTTATATTTTTTTAATAGAAAAGCTGTAAAGAAAAATGAAATTTTAGTTTTATTTAATTTAAGACTTAGCTAACTGAAAATATTGCTTTTTACTAAATTTAGAGGATATTGAATTTTTTTTTTTTAATTTTTATGTGAAGAGCTAACGGTGACAATTTTGTCGCAAATGAAAGCAACTAACATATTTGCCCACAGTTAATTTGGCATACGACATAAATTAATAGCCTTATGGCTAAAATGATTGAGTTATCAACTTTTCACAGATTTCTAACAATTTAATATCATTTAAAGTTTGATTTTGTTTACAAAACATAAAAAAAGTATTGTTATTATCATCATGAGGAACATAAATCTTGAACTAGAAAAAAATATTATGGAAAGGCTTAAATCCGGATAATCTTATCGTGAAATCGCTGCTGAGTTCGGAAAGTCTTATAATCTCATATATAAAATCAAATTGCGCAATAATTTAGAAGTAAATAAGCCTAAAAGTGGTGGAAAGAAAATTTTTACATCAAGAGACCAAAGAACAATCGTTCGTTTAATTGCTTCTGGAGAGTCTAAAACTGTAAAGGATGTTACTAATTTAATGAATAACAGCTATGAGACTAATGGTTCAGTGCCGACAGTTAATAGAGAGCTCAAAAGAATTGGTTTTCAATCCAGAAGAAAGATCAAGAAGCCATTGTCAGTTTCTTGTCACCGCTAAGCTTGTTTAAATTATGCTAAACTTCATGCACACATGACTTTCGATAACTTTTATGACTGGATTTGGACAGATGAAAGTAAAACTAATACTTGGAGGAAGCCTAATTCACCATTAAGTGCTCGAGATTTTACACCAATCGTTAAATATGGCGGAGGAAAACTCTTGTTTTAGGGATGTTTCTGTGCTCGTGGAGTCGGTGAATTAGTGAAAATTAATAGAACAATGAACGCTGATGACTATATCAACATCCTTAAGGTCGGATATTTCAAGTCCCTTCGAAAATGGGACAGAACTGTACATAACACGATGTTCATGCAAGACAATGACCCCAAGCATAAGGCTGATAAGACCATTTAATTCCTTCACGAGAAGAAATTGAAAGCCGTTGACTGGCCAGCACAAAACCCTGATCTTAACCCTGCCGAATTAGATGTTCCGATTTCACAAAGTTCTTTATCAAGCCAAGTTTAATATCTAGAGTTGGTAAAAGATCTTTTTCAGATCTCATAGTATCATCATATGCAACTTATCTAAAGAAAAATAGACGTTCAACGAAAAAATTGAGCACATATTTGAAACCAATGCAAAAAATTGTATTTGGGCCCAAAATCAAGTGTGATGAAAAATTCCTATTGACAATTATAATTTAAGATTAAAAATTCAAACTAAAAAGATTTTTATGTCGTTTGAAAGATTTTTGCATCACATATAAAAAATTTTAGCCTAATGATAAAGAAAACTATTCTTCCCCGTATTTATGGTGAAAATTGTTTATCTATCAATATGGGTAAACAAATTGTAATGGGTAGGCAAATTAATAATAATAAAAACGGTTATTTTTGCTTTATTTTATTTTTTTAATGGTTTATAGCTTTACGCAATGCATAAATGCATCGACACCCATTGCCTAAATTTTTATAATCCCCTTGACTACTTTCTTGGTGTAGGAAGTGGGAGAGGGGCGAAAGGTCTAACTGCGGCACTGACAACAAAAATCGCGAAAAATCTCAAACTTTTTTTACTAAGCTCATCAAAATGTTTAAGAATTGCATAAGATGAAAATTTCTCTTTTGTAAGATCGCGTTTTAAGGGAATCGAAAGAAGATAACAGCAAAAAAAAAAAAAAGTATTCAAAGCATTTTTCCTTTTATTAACATGTGTTTTGAAAAGTTATTCAAGAGCATAACTTAATTATTGTAATTTAAACGTAGTAAATCAATTTAATAAATCATAACTTAAATAGAGCCATAAATTATAATTTAGACATTTTTTTTTTGTTAATGTACTTATTAAAGGAAGTTATCGTCTTAACGAGATGCTGTCTCGTTAAAACTTCATTTTCCTTAAATTAAGACTCGTAGATTTATCATTACTCGTTGAAACAACTGTGGAAGCATCAAGTTTGACCAGACTTTGACGTGTTTCTATTGGTACATCTAAGATTTCAATGTTTGCCGTTTGCCCCAGATGAATTACCAGTATGGTGTGAATGCTTTTTTTTGCTTGCAGTTAAAGAGTGGTAACCAGGCGTAGGTAATTTGCGTACAGTTAAGTGTGGGAACCAGGTGAGTAGGTATTACATTTACGGTATGTTTTGATTCCAAATGCACAGCGGCACTTTTCGTTTGTTTACGAGTTAGTTAATAAAGAAAAAACTGTACTTTTCTTTATAATATATCATATTCAAGTAGAGGACTGACAAGTATCTGTTTTCAATGTGAGATTTTTTTCGTGTGTTATATAGATATTGTTTTAAATAAAATCATCTAAAGCTTTAGGGTTTTTTGGTGAGACTGATATATATTTTTATGCAACTGAGTTTTCTTAATGCAGATGATAGGTTAATTACTCAATTATTGGTGGAATTAATCATTTAATCTCTCTCATTACCTAAAAAAAATGTAGGCTAAAATGAACAAAATACACACCTAATTTCTTATGTTCAAGGTCAAGGAATAAGAAAGAAGATTAACTTTTAGCCTGTCATAATGAAGCATGTTAACCAAAACATAATCTACACTTTTTACTTAATATATATAGTATATTATATTTATATGTTAACTATTTGTTATTTGAGTTTAAAAAAATATGTTTAGATTTAAAAAAAGTGAGCTGTTCAATAGACTTTTTTTTTATTAAGGTAAGGTACAACAATTGTTAGTGTGGTGTTAAACAACCTAATAAGTTTCTGTAGTAAGGTGTTCCTCAACATGTATTACAGTTATTTTAATCCAAATTAGTAGAGGATGGCAAAGATTTTTCTTGCAGCTAAACAAAAGTAATTAGAGTATAAAATTACTTCTCTGTTGTACATAGGATAACTTTTTTAAAATTTGTTTTAGATTTCTAATGGCTTCAAGCTACATCAATCGTTTGGATGATATTCCACATTTTGAAGTTAAAATTACTGACAAAAATATAGAGACAACAGTTCAACTGTTAATAAGTCACTTAAAAAAATCTTGGAATATTAACAAGTTAAACAAAAAGGTTTATGAATCAGGTATCACAAACAAGCTTTATGGTTATTATGTGAACTATGATGGTACTACAGTTTCACCTCAGTTTTCTGAGTATGGTCGCTCAGAAATTGTACTTGTCCGAATCTATGGAAACAAAACAGATTTAGTAATTGATCGTGCACAAGAACTACGTAATTTTGAAGAGTTATCTAAGTCTGGAATGGCTCCAAGTCTTTATTGCACTTTTTCTAATGGATACTGTTACAAATACCTGGAAGGAAGAGCTCTAAATCCACAAGATTTTAAGGATAAAAATATTTTAAGCCTTTGTGCACGACAAATTGCAGCTATGCACTGCCTCCAATTGTCAGAAACTTATCTTAAGCATCATAAGCAAGAATCTCTCATATTCAAGACAATTAATCGTTACATTAGTTTAATTCCTCAAAAATTCAACTCTGAAGAATTGCAGAAAAAGTAAATTTTTTACCTTATGTTGACTTATTTTCTGTGTACTAGTAAAAGTGAGTTTCAAATTATTCAATATCTAAGTCTAATTTTTATGAATGTCTTCTAGATATATGTTAATACCTTCCATTGAAAGCCTACAGTCAGAAGTAAATCAGCTTATGGCTGTTGTAACAAGAATAAAGACAAATGTTGTGTTTTGCCATAATGACCTGCTCTGTGGCAATTTTATCTTTGATGAATATAATGGTATTTATTTTTACTTGTTTAAGCTTAAGTTTGATAATCTACTGTAAAAGAAGAAATAAACTAAATTTAAAATTAAGAATTAATAGCTATACTGATATAAAAGACGTTTCAAAAGTTTGTAATATCTGCTAATTCATAAACTATGAAATAGTTATTTTTCACTGAAAGAAAGTTGATGACTTTTAAAGCATCTATTAGATGTGTTTAGTTCAAAATTATCTTATTATCTTCATATTTTTGTTATGATTCACTTATTTTCATTTTAGAGAAAGTGTTTTTAATTGATTATGAATATGCTTCACCAAACTATGCAGCATATGATATTGCCAACCACTTTAATGAGTATGCAGGTACTTTGTTATAATGCTTTAACATTTTATAAAACATTTCAAACAAGAAAATCTTATTGTTAAAAAAAAAAATTATATAAATATGGTTTGTTTTTGAAATTTATATAAATATGGTGTTGTTTTTGAAAATATTTGGGATTTTTGTTGTTTTATGTTGTTTTTTTTTTAAAAAAAGGAATAGAAAATTTTGACTTCAGCTTGTATCCCAGTAAAGAGGCACAAATGGTGTGGTTAAATATCTATTTGACTGAAACCTACAAAATAAAAGGTAGAATTTGTTTCTCTAAAAACTTAAGTAAAACAATGGTTGCAGATGTACTTGTTGTGTGTGTAGTTTTATGCTGTGTTGACAACTTGTGAATTGTTTTATAATAAAACATCTTCTAAAATTTCTCAGGTTTAACTGCTGAAATTAGTGAAAGAGAACTGGAAAGTTTGTATTCTCAAGTTCAAGTATTTTCTTTAGTAAGAATATTTAATTGATTTTCTATAGTGATGCAAACCTTTTTTTTTTGTTTATGTACAAGAAATAAATCTTGAAAATAATCACACTCTTGTTTTACTCATGGGAAAAAACAAACTTAGAAAAAGAATGTGAAGTAGTAGTCTACAAGTTTTTAACTTAGGTCTAAACCAACTTCAAGTAAAACATCATAAAACAATGAAGTACCATTGTTTTGTGTTAAAACTAACATCATTTAATTATCTGCTGCTGTTACATCATTCAATTGGACAATGTGTTGATGGATATCTTTTGGTGAACAGGGTTATTTATTTCTGACTTATCGCTACTATATTATAGAGCTAATAGTTTGAGCTGCAATCTGTAGATACTACTATGAGGTTACTATCAATATATTTTTAAATCTCTTAAAAAAAGAGTCTTAAGGCCTGTTGAAGTTTGAATAAATTAATTGATTTGTATCTTATATTGACATTTTAGAGTTTTCTTAAAAACATTTAGATGTTAAGCATCAAACAGATAAGTACAAATTACTTGAATTTTCTGTTGTATATCTATATGTTATATAATGTTCAAGGTGTTTTTTCTCAGTCTTGCTGGATGACCAACATTACTCAATAAAGGTATTCTTGTGCCATGACCACTTTTGAATAACAGAAGTAGAACGGAATGGGAATCAGAAAGTTTATGAAATTGTCAATATTTTTGCTCTCTGGATTTATCATCCTAGCTCCAACATTAGAGCCTGGACCTTTAATAACTTATTTGTTTCAAGTAAAGGTCTGAGATTCAAAGGTGTGGTAGTTGGTCTAGCTTTTAATTAAATACCACTTGAATCCAAAAAAAATTTGTTTGCCGAATTAACAAAATTAGCTCCAGACTGTCCAACAAAGTAACCAGTTGTAAAAATGGTGTAAAGACTTGACAATAAAAGTCTTAGAAAATTTGTTTATAAAAAAAAATCAAAGAGTTGTTTCAGCTGGTGTTGTTAGCTCCATTAAGTTATAATTTTAAAGAAATTTTTTCAAATGAACAGAAAAAAAAGTTTGCTGTGGCAATTAACAAGGATAAGCAAATATTTACTATATTAAATCATAAAGAGCTCTGTTTTCAAAAATTTGGCACTCGACATATTTTTTTTTTTTTTTTTTTAATGCAGATATAATGATTCTAATCATTTAAAAATGTACATATAAATTTAGATTGCTGGGTTTTTTTTAGGGGGGATTTTTTAAATTAAAAAAAAAACACTTTGTTTATTATTGTTTTCATGGTTCTTCTAGTTAAATTATTTTTGTTAATTTCCCATACAGGTGTCACATTTATTTTGGGGAATTTGGGCATTAATTCAGGCGCATTATTCTGAAATTGAATTTGATTATATGGGGTAAGATTTTCTGTATGCTTTAGATTTTTAATAGTAGTAAAATTAGTTCTTTATAATTAAATATATAATCTATTATTTCAAGTATTGAAGAGATAATTTATTACTTCAAATATTAGTCTCTGAATTTTTACTTTTGAAGGGCATTTAACTTGGTTTGTTTTATATTTAATTGTGTAAAACAGATCAAGTTAATGGCCCTTAAGTCTGTGTTTTATGCATAATTATGGCTTAGTGGTAAAATGCCCAATATCCTAAATTTTGATTTGCAGCTATAGCTGTTAAATAATTTTTTTTGCTTTTTATAATTGCATTGCAATAGAGTAAAAGATCTATTGAAGTGATTTTTTTGTTTTTGTTTTTGAATGTTATGTAAATAAGAAACTTGGATATTTATCTTTAATGAATCCGAATCTCTCAGTAAATACAAGAGTTGAATATTGGCCTTTCGTGCACTATACAGAATAAATTATTTACATATTGTAGGAACAACTCAAGTTTATTATTTTGGATAGTGCCCATTTTATCACTGAGCCACAGATATATTTGTTACTTTCTAACAAATTTTTTAATCAATCGTGTTTTTCTATTCTTAGGTATAGTTCTTTGAGATTAAACGAATATTTTAAACACAAAGAATTGTTTTTAACGATCGGAAAAAATGCAGAATGTATTTAGTGGATAATAAAACGAAGTTTTGTTTTAGAAAACTATTAACAATATTATGATTATATTAACTACAATTTCATTTTTTTAAAAGCCAAATTATTGTAAATGTTTATATTTAAATTATTATATGTAAATGTTTATCTTTAATTATTCAAACGTCGTCCACAACGTCGTTGCGAGAAGAACAACGGACAACATCTGGTTTGTGATGTAACAAAAGTTTTTAAAGAAATCATTTGCTATCAAAATAACCACAAAAATGACAACTAGATAAGTTCGAGCAATTGTGTTCGAATATAAGTTTACATCAGTAACAGTTTCAGAATATTATATTGTCTAACACCATCTCAAAACCAGGAGCAAGTGTGATTTTTTTTTTTTTTGTCTTGGCGTCAACTAAAGTGTGGTTTACATTATCTTTTTACTTAGATTTTTTAAGGAGGTTTGCAACTTTAGGAGGGTTTTTTAATAGAATGTCAGGGTGGATGGTGTCAAAAAGTGTTTGGACCTAGCATCATGATGAACTGAGGGTGCTTGGTGTGACACACAGGTGGTGTCTTGTCACCCTTCTACAAAATGAATCTGTCATATTGCCTATTGAGCACACTGTCAACACTTAAATTTTTCATCTAAGAAGACTTTGACTGTTGATGAAGCTTTTCAGCTGATTCAGAAGCTCAGGGTTGCCACCAAATCAGGGAAATCAGGGAAATTTAGATACAATCAGGGAAAATCAGGGGGAAATAGTTGATTTCGGAAAAAATCAGGGAACTTTTAATTTTTCTTTAATGTTTTAAAATATTTTCTAATAAAATTTTTCCTTTTCCAGCGTACCAGGGTTAATGTTTAACATTTTTAAAGAAAATTAATCAGATTGCGTTTACATTTGCTTATATATGTATGTATGTATGTATGTATGTATGTATGTATGTATGTATATGTGTGTGTGTGTGTGTGTATATATATATATATATATACATACATACATACATACATACATACATACATACATACATACATACATACATACATACATACATACATACATACATTTATACATACATACATACATACATACATACCCCTTCAGAGTTCAAGTTGATGGGATTCTACTTTTGATTATTTATTTTAATTTTCAAACAAATAGATTGGTTTTTAACTCATTGGGGGATTATAGTATCTGTTTTTTTAGAGATAAAAATGCTCTGGGGTTAATGAAGAAGTTTGGTATGGAAGTTAAGTTTGGGTGTTTGAATGCTGGAAATATCAGGGGGAGATAAGCAAAATTTTAGCAAAAAATCAGGGAAAATCAGGGAGAAAAAAGTGAAATTTTAGCGAAAAAATTAGGGAAAATCAGGGAATTTTGTTCTTTAATAACGGTGGCAACCCTGGAAGCTTCTTTAATCGTTAAAATCTCAACGTTTTTAGTCTTTCTGTCAAAAGTTGGCGTATAAGTCGGGCCACACTGACTGTCCTTTTATCAACATTGAATAGTTTTGCTGTCTTTCTGATGGATACAGTAGAATTATTTTCATCATACTTTTTGTTAAGCTTTTCAGTGAACTTTTTTGTTCACTGGAGAGGGCATTTAGGCTCTCTCAGCACTGTCACATTTTTTCACTTGGTAAAATGTAGTTTTAGGCACTCCAGAAAAACGAATCACTTCACTTGCAGGCAAACCCGCGTGAATCAAATTTAAAACTTCGATTCTTTTGGCTTCCATTGTAAAACTTTTAGCTAAAATATTTTTTATTCAGTTTTATTCAAATCTAAGACTTTCATTGAAAATTTACCAACAAAATTCGGAAAAGTTTTAATTACAACATAAAACCTATACAAATCGCTACCACACCCTGTAATTGCGTTTTTGGCTACTATTACAAAAACAAATTTAAACTTCAAATATGAGTTCTATCTTTCGTACAAGCTCGTTGAAAAGGAGAGGCTGACGAGGAATTTGTGTACTTATATGTATGTATTATTTTCACTACTTCTTAACTTGTTGTTTTACTTTATTTAAACCAATCACCTGACGAAAAAAATTCAAATAAACATATAACAAACTTTATCTTATCATTAAGCAACAAACAGTTTTCAAGAGCACATTAAAAAAAGTTTTTTTCTTCCTGCGATTGTTAGTAACAAAGATACTGAAAAAGTTGTCCATCTTCAACTTCATTGGCACGTCAGGCTCAATTGACAGCATAAACTTGATCTATCACTATCTTAGCTCAAATACAGATTACATTTACAAAAAAGCTGAAACTGGACCAGATTGCACTTATTTTTGTTAATATAGCAATTGTCAGAAAGTCAGATTGATGTAAGACAGTGATTCTACATGTCCAACACTCTCTGGCCCCTCTGGTTTCTCAACCAGAGGCCCCAGAGAGTGTTGGACATGTAGAATCTGGTGTCAAACGTTTCCCACGTTGAGAAACACTGAGTCACTATAATAATTTTCATTTTCATTTGGTACCACGTAGTTTGATTTTAATTTATTTGGTACCACGTAGTTTGAGTTTAATAATCGAATACTACTACTTTCTTCAGAAGCATCAAATGACAAATGTTAAAATGTAGGTCTGAGTACTGTTGCAGCCCGTTGTATAGGATCCCCGTTTTATACCTATCAAATTTCTATTTCTAAATCACTCAATATATTTACTAGATTTCCGCAATTTTTTAGATTAAAAAGATATTAAATCTCTGAGATTTACAAAATTAAGATTCCGTCGAAAATTTAAATTTGTGAAATATACCTGCCTTTGACCATTCTTTAAGGAGATATTTGCCACAACTCAATAACAGGTATTTAAACATAACACTGTTAGTTTGTAAGATGTAAAAATAAATTCTCAGAATATCTCTAAACTAATAAAAATCTAAGTAAATAAAAATGGGTTTCAGTTCAGTTCGAATGATACAGTTAACCTGATTTAAGCTCTGTTCGGCTTTTTTATGAAAAGAAATAGTGGTTCTGTTCTTTAAAAGATTTTTTTACTTTTTTATGATTTACTTGAGATGAGATAGACTGAAGTCAAGGGTTCTCAGAAGATGGACTGAAATTAAGGATTATAGCAAAATGTAACCACTTTTTTATTTACCAGGAGCTGCAAAATGGAGTTTAAAAGTAGGGTTACGGAGAAAAAATGACACTTTAAGGGAAAACTATAATGATAAACAGATTTTCCTTTGAGATACTTGTTATTGTGTCAATGCAGCGCTTTTAGAATATTTGGATAATTTCGATAGTCAGTGGTCTTTTTATACCTTTGCCAATGATGATAATAATTATTGTAGATACCCAAAGGAATTTTCTGACCGCTGTAGAAGTCCTTAATATCATGAAAGACATCATGGACTTTTGAAAATATTTTACTCAAAAGCTCAGAGTTTGCATTAAAGGAAGATATTAGTTTAGTGTTAGTTATAATAGTTAGTACATTTAGTTATGTTAGTAAGTACGTTTAGCAAAGTATTCTTTTCAATAATGGCTTAAAAAAGAATCTTCATTCAGGTAGCATAGTATTTTGAGGAATAGAAAGAATAGAAAGATTTTTGAGGAATATGTTTGTAAAGGTGTTAATCACCAATAATTTTTATTCAAAGTATAAAATTAACACTAATTGTTTTATTCAGAGCCTTAACTCCATAGTAGTTTAATGTCATAATGGTAACATTCTTGGGTCAGCATTTCGGGTAATCTGGTCATTTTTAACAGCATTGACATGGTGTTGCGCCAGAAAAACCTTTCGGAAATCTTTTGAAGAGTTGCATCCTTTCCCTGGTGAGAGCCACCAATTGGCTCGGCTTTTGAATCCAATACAAATATCAGATTATCCTTTTACTTTTTACTATTGTAAATAAATTGAACGTTTACTGCTGTGTTTACGAAAGAATTTGCTTTCTTTTTGTTATCACTCTGTTACTTTTGCTATTAAATCAATTGAACTATCGATTAGACTTAAACTTTTTCTGAACACTGCAATAGAAAAGTTATGCTTTACGCATCTCATATGCTAGTAAAAAAAGAGTTTATTAACGAAAATTCAGTTGAACATTTAAAAAACTGGGTTTTTAAATGTTCAACTGAATTTTACGGGTTTTTTGGGTTTTATTAAGTATTTTATTAGAATTATAAAATACTTAATAAAACCCAAAATCTAAAAACTGTGAATGAAAAATAATTGACACTTTTTTACTTCAACTGCTTTTGTTATATCAGTATATTCTTGACCAAGGCACAGGTGGAGGCCACTGATCTCTATAATAACTGGATAGCGCAACTCCGAGCAAAAACTTAAATCCCGTAAGCATTAAGTTCTGTTTTTCGACTAATCCGCTTTAAATACGCAATATCAATTTTCAGCGTTCTGGGGCTTTCTAATATGGCGATTTTGGCGTCAACTTTTATACTAGAGATGCCCTATCCAGTTATTATAGAGATCTGTGGTGGAGGCATGGAAAGACAACTTCTTGTCTGGTTCTTAAAAATTATTTAAAGTGAACTATTTCCTTCTTAAATGGTCATGTAGGAATGTATTCCAATGCGATTGTTTTAGTTATTGCTTTTCAAGTGCAGCTTGATGGCTCAATCAAAAACCAGTCACCAACCAGTTAGCTAAGCATAATGGCTTCAATACTACAGGATAAATCTCCAGCAGTTACCTAATTAACTGCTCTCTAACATTTAACAACAACGAACACTTTAAGTAAGACTTTTAACCAGTTTCAAAAATAACTCAACTTTTTCATCACTTGGAATTTCACTGAAGAGAAAACCAGGCACCTCAATTAGTAGCAGTCCAAAATCCAGATTGCAGCTTCTTTTCAAATCTTGAGTCTTTTTTTGTTGCTAAAGACGTTCTTGTTCTTATTCTTTCACCATTTTTAACTTGACTATAAGATATATTTTATAGTCTAATTCAAATGTGAAAGAACTAAAAAAAAACTTAGACCAGAATCATTCAGACAAAATACTTCAAGGGGCATGAAGAAGTTGTTACAGTAATAACTAGAGGTCTAACTAAATTTAGTCGACTAACTTTTTAGTCTAACTAAAATTAATCGACTAAGAATTTAGTCTAACTAAAATTAGCTGACTAAAACAATATTTAGTGCTAAAAACAAGATTTAGTGCTAATTTTAGGTAGACTAAAAAGTTAGTCGACTAAATTTAGTTAGACTGAAAAGTTAGTTGGCTAGTTTTAGTTATGCTAAAACGCCAGTTGACTAATTTTAGTTAGACTAAAAAGTTAGTCGACTAAATTTAGCTTAGGTTTTTTTAACCATTAATTGAGAATTAGGGGTCTCGGTTAAAATGGTGCAGTAAAACAATACTGTTACTCAATCAAAATGATTTTAAAATTTTTTTCGTAGTTAAAACAAACATCAAGAAACATGATTTTTAATCGTAGTAATCAGAATGATTATGAGCAATTTGATCAAAATAATCATGAGCGTCCACTTTAAAGCTTTTAATTAAAATAGAAGATTTTAAATTTTTTCGAACAATTTTTAATTTTCTTTGCTGATGTTGATAAGTGATTAAAAAGAAAAAAAAAACACAATGCTATTTCTTACATGGAAACATTTTTTAAAATTTAAGGTAAAATTTAAAAAATTTAAAAGGAAGGTAAAATTTAAAAAATTATTTTGATTGTTTATTAATGTATTTGTGAGATTTGGACTTAAAGATTTTAAACCTAATACCAAAATGTATGAATTTTTTTCTATTATTGTCGCTAGCTCATTAAACACATAGATATGTAATGAAATAGAAAATGGTGAAAGGGATTTTGAAAAATGACCATTACTGTTATTAACAACATTTTGAAATGGTATAAAAAATTTTTGTAAAACGATTATGATTAATCAATTTAATTGATGAGTTAAAACGGCGTCATACCAGTCATCATTTTGTTCATCTTTATTTTGGTTGACCATTTCGTTCATTACATTTTTAATTTGGTTGACCATTTTGTTCATTACATTTTTAATTTGGTTGACCATTAACCATTAATCAAAACGTGCAATTGTCCGGTGTTTAGTCTAAATGATACTTTGGTGTACATGTCACAATGTTTTTTTGTTTCTGCAGCCAATTATCACATTTTTTCAAATGCCGGCAGATCACTGAAGTCATCATTTTTTGGCGCCACGTGTGACTTCCAACTGTTATTGTGTTAATTTACGCATTTTCATGACAGTTTAAAATGCTTGCACTTTAAAAAAAACCTCTGCAATTTCTGCTCTTCAAATAAACCAACCTGACACAAAAAATAGACAAATAAGTTTTGTCTCGCCTCTTCAATCTCATTGTACTCCATCTTATTACTAAAGTTTGATATAAAATTTTTTTACAAATGTTTTCATCAATGACAGCTCAAAATGAATCTTTAAATGTTACGTAATGTTTTTTGTGTTTGAGTCTGAGAAGATTCATCACCGTACTGATTTTGGGCTCGATAACTCAATAATAAGATTTTGGTTTTTTTTGGTTTTGATGTTTTTGTGTTTCAGTAAATGCTATAGCTAATTATAAACAAGTGTCTGATTTTGTCACATTTGAATACAAATATCTATAAAAATTAGTTTGAACGTAAATGAAAAACAGCTCGCTTATATGTTCACTCAAAAAGCTAATTCAAATATTTAGAAAAAAACATACCTTTACAATTTTTCATTAAAAACATTTGTAACTTAACTTTTCATTATCCTAGTTTTTTCGTTAATGATCATGAATCTCGCTGAGATGAATCTTTTATTCGTTTTAGATATTTCAGCGAGCAAAATATTATTAAAATGAAGATTTCGCTAAAAGGAATTCTTGCTAAACTAACGTGATTTAGAATGGACTTAGATGTTGCTTTTGATTTCTTTCATCAACCGTAAAAAAAAATATGTACACATTTCTAAAAATAAGTTTAAAAAAAAACTCAAGATATTTAAAAAAACAGTTCAAAATCGATGTAGTAAATGACTTCAAAACTTCGATTCTACAATTCTTTCAAGATTCGGTCAGGTATGTATATTTCATCTTTATCTAAAATAAGTATATATATATATATTAAAAACTAAAATTAAATTTAAGTTTTCTTATGGTGCTTCATAAGCTTCTAAATCATTTTTAAACAACTTTAAAAAATTACAAAAAAAGATGCCGTACCTGATTTTACAAAGAGTAACTTTTGATATTTTTTAAAAAAGCCAGTCAACTTAAGTAAGGTGGCGGTTGCCTCAAAAGAGGACATTAAAATCGGCATAAACGCTAATAAGTTGATGAAGTTTTCATACAATTTATGTCCGCTTTTATTTATGAACATCCATCGAAATGTGTCACTCCATAAAGCCACAAGAGATAAGTTAGTTAATAGAATCGCGTGGAATATATTGTGATATGTTTTAGCAAAAGGCTTCAAAATCAAGAACAACACAAGCACAGTTAAGCAAGCAACACTCACGCATGTTTGTTGAACTTCAGAAGGACTAAAAAGGCCAAATATTAGTACAAAAATTCTGGACAAAAAATAGAAGATCGGAAAATGAGACCGATTTTGTCCGTCATTTGTTGTCTTGAGTCCATCTTGAAAACAGTTAAAGTATTCTTTGATCATCGGCTTCTTAAGTTCAAAAAATGGGCTAGAGCAATACTTCTTCGTTGTGAAGTAATTCCAATTTATACTTGAGCACAAAATCAGAAATGGATAACCGATAAAAAAAAATATTATCAAAATTATTGCTGTTACAACTAACATTTTGTGTAGAAACCCTGTGAAATATTGTCTTTCTGCAAATATAAGAATTTTATCCTGGTTATCTATTTTAACTGACAAAAGTACTTCGATAGACACCTTAGCTGTAATCGAATAAACAACAAACGAAATAATAGCCAATGAACGCTGAAAAGACTCTTTGCAAAATATCCGAGAAAGAAAGCACGAGCCTATCTTCTGAATGAGAACTAATGAAAGCAACCACCAAACAGCAACAATATACATTAATGCTTTTTTCCACAAGTCATTCATGTGATTCAAAAAACAATAGGCAAAGCCATAGTCTCCATACATACCTACTGAATTAAATAACTCAATGAAAAATAATGAAATACTTATAACTTGTATAGGAAGCACTTGATCCAATACTTGGTAAGAATAAATTGAAGCAATAAGGTACCATGACAACGACTCAGTATTGAGTAGCAGTAGTATGAAGTTAAAAAGTGCAATCAATCCAAAAATAGTAAACGTGATTTTAGCTGCTTGAGACGGTTCTCTTGTACAGTTTTTACAAACAGAACTTCCATATACAACTGAGAAACCATCATTACATGCACTGCACAAAATGGAACTTTGATTTCGGTTTTTAGCACATTGATTTTTTGCATCTAACTTGCACATGTTCCCAATATAGCTATCACTCTTTGGACATTTTTTGCAGTAACCTTTTGGGCAAAAAAACAGTTCTTGTTTGTGTGCCCATTTCTTTATTGGTATATATACAACATCATCTAAACAATTGATATTACTACTGTTTCTGCAAACACAAGACTTCTTTTGAGCATCAAAGTAATATCCAAAATCACAATCATCTAACTGTATATCAAATGATAACAAACTAGAAGCTGATTGAATAAATAGTTTTGTGGTAATCATCTGAGGGCCATACAGTCGAAAAGATGCAGAACTGTTTTGAACAATTTGACGGAGATCAACATAAAACTCAGAGCTTCGAAAAAAAACACTAACTTCTTCATCAACATTTTGTCCACGCTCATCTGTTAAATTTATTCTTGCATCAATCAGGAAACCAGGCTGCACATTCCAATCTTTGTTCGAAACGCTAATATTTACTGCGTTTGTAGAAATACTGTGTGTATGGTTCTTAAAAAAAAAATTTGGCCATTTACTTATGACATCAGCTAGCCTTTCCACATCTGAATTTCTACAGGTCTCTAATGTTGATGTAAATATATCATTACCAACACCTGTGCCACTCTTATTTTCTAAAATTGCATACATTTAATAAGTGTTAAAAAGTAATTTGTGAAACCAGCATACAATTATAATTATAACAGTAACACCAATGGATATGCATATATACAAGTATTTAGTTTTTTTTTTTAAAATACAATTTAAAGTAAAAACTAGATAATTACACATATGCATGTCCATTGGTGTTATATGTAGCATATCAGCACCATTTTTTGATATGCTACATTCTAAATTTTGTTTAAAGATATTAAATAGGACTTCCTGTAGTCAAAATAACAATGAAGAATGAAGAGTGGAGAAAAAAAATTTATAAAAGAAGAAGAAATGTAAGAATATTAGAAATTTGTGAGGAAGAGAAAGATAATACAAAACATGAAAATTATTTACTGCAGAGGGATCAGTGAGCAGACATTTTAGTTAACAAGTGAATTGCTGAATTCACTTATTGCATTAGAAAGAAATATTTGAAAGTATACATATGAGAACATAGATGTAAAAACATACATATGAAAGCATACTTAGGAGAAAAATTGATTCTAAAAAAAGATAAAAAAACTAACCTAAAAATGTAACATTTCCACTAAAATTTTTAGCAAGTTGAAAAAAGCAATTATAAATCTTAAAGGATGGTAACCATGGTCTTTGAGAGAGTCCTGATACATGAACAAAAATGGCTCCACCTTGTTTTGTAGCTGTATTACTTTCAAAGGTCAGACTTGCATGCTCATCAATGAATAAAAAAGATTCACCAAATAATATTGCTGCTCCACCTTGATAGCCAGAATTATTTTTGAAACTAAGTATATCATAAATCTCAAGAACTGAGGAGTCTAAAAAAACAGCACCGTTATTATTTTCAGCTATTGTATTATGTCCATAAAAAGAAAGCTTACTATTTGAAGCATGAACTGCTCCCTGACCACTGCTGATTCCTAATAGCTTACTATTATTCGTAACATAAACATCTTTAAATGAAATAAAAGCATTATTTAATTGCAAAGAAGATCCCACATCAGCTTGATTTGAGTCAAACCTTAGAGAACTAAAGTTGACACTCATTTTAGAATTATAATCCAAACCAATGCCACCACCTATGCAAGCAGAATTATGACTAAAACTTACGTTTACAAATTTTATTTGATTTGATTTATAATTTGCTAGGTTAATAACACTGATGCCACCACCTAATATTCTTGCTTTATTAGACAAAACAACACCTCCATTAAAGAAAATCTGGTTTTGACGAGTATATTTACTGAAATACAAGTAGAGTCCACCTCCAAAACATGCTTTGTTTTTGTATATTAACTGATCAAAAAAGCTAATTTTTTTATTTGTAGCATTATTCCTTAAGAAAATTGACATTCCACCTCCTTTGTTAATTGGAGCATGTAAGTTATAACCATGATCGTGAATAGAAATACCATTACAAATGTATTTTTTTCTGTTGGTAGGATTAGTTATAAAGTTTGGACTGTTGAACCCAAATAAATCTCTGTGATTTTCTGAAGTCCAATTTATAAAACTAGACTCTTTTGTAGTTTTGCAAATATTCTGGTCCCCTATTGAATTAAACTGAAATTTTGTTTTGTTAAAAGTAATAGAAACAAAATCTTCATTTGAAATATCTAAGTAAACACCTCCATAAAAGGAAAACTTCCCAATAGACTTAGCTATTGAATTTGATACTATAACATGGTTGAAGAAACAAGTAATCTTTGGGTCAATTATAGTTATACCATAGCCACTGCTATTAAGAACAGCAACATTTTCAACAAATATATTTTCAACACCTTCATAGTAAATTGCACTGGAAAGTATAGTAGATACTTTATCAATTTTGAAAGCTTTAGCTTGTCTGTGAAAACCACATAAAAGTAAAGAAAACGAAGAAAAGAAAATATCAGAAGAGTCAGTAACCAGTATTCCATTTAATTCAGATATATTGCATGCAATTACAGTACGATCTATCGCTTCTCCAAGCAATGTGAATCCATATACATTTTTAATTGTAAAATTAACATTTAAACTAATATTACCAACAGCATATAAGCAAGAATTATTGAACGAAGACTCGATAACTGCCTCGTTAAAACTGTTGCACAGGGTATAAGTCTTGTTAACTGAAATACAACCATTTTGTACTTGTGAAGATATATGAATAAGACGAAGCCGGTTGCCACAATACTCTGAAAAGCAAACTTTTGTACTAAAGAATAGAACATATCCACAAAAAAACAAGTACCGAATCTCAAAACAGAGCATATTTTGAGCCATTCATAATTTTGAACTTTTAAAGCAAATAATAATTTAGGAGAGAGCCACAAGAATAATAATTTAGGATATCAATTCAGAATTCTCAGCTTCTTCTTTGAGTTTTTGTCTTTCTCCACGGATAGAGAAAGAAAGGGGGAGAGGCAAGCATACCAATCGGAAGGGGAAGTGCTGCATTATTTGAATTTCTTTTTCATCTTTTACCATAAACAGAATTCTTTTTCTCTTTAAATTTTCACCTTTAGATACAAATATATCCTGGTCTTCAGCTAATACATTTATAACATATAACGCAAAACAATATGTATAAATCGTATGATACTATGAATAATTAGTGTAATAACACCAATTACCTCCAAGGGACAAACGTCATTAACCGGTACGCGATATCTAACCTTTGATAATAATAACTCAACATAACGTTTTGATTTATTAGCAATATTAATAATGCATGAAGAGACACATGAAGGCTGGCACAGCACTGGTTATTTTTACGTTGAAAAGTTACCATTGACCCGTAAGTACAACTGATAATAGATAACTTTTTTTTTTATCAATAAGTAGATCAAAACCCAAAGAAAGGGTTTTAAACACCGAAACTCAACTTCTAGTAGATTGGTGAAACAATATCAACACATTGGTAAATCTGAAAGGTCAGTTGGATCAGGGGGAAAGCTTAAAACTTCTAAAAGAGCAAATCGCTACATTATTTTAAGCTATGAAAAAAGATCAAAAAATCATTTGTCATAAGATACAATTAGATTTGAATGCAAATATCTAAAAGTAAACAAAACCTTATTGAATAAAAGTAAACAAAACCTTATCGCTTAAAAGCATCAGTTGAACTGTTTGCTGGCCAAGGAAAGTAAAAAAAAAAATTCCATTACTACAAATAGCACTTAGATTGCATACAGTGAACAGTGAACAAAAGCTATTTGGAGTGATATGTGTTTCTTTTTACATGTTAATCTCACTTTTTAAAAAAAAATGTGGGAACCATTTTCAACTCTCAAACTTGTAAGACATCTGTCGTAACAAAACATAACAATAAGTTTAATGTTTGGGTTTGTTTTAGTGCAATAAAGTTACAGTCCTTCTTGCATCAGCACTGTACCTAGTCCGCTTCACTTGTGCCCCATTGATTCCTGTCTGTTGCTTTTTTTCATGTTTTTTATTTTTCACATCGTTTTTTAATGGTATTTTGGATGTTTTTTTTTAGATCATACTGCCACAACGCAGAAGGTTTTGTATATAAGTCTTTTGTCAAATTGACGTCTGAAAACAGATTTCTATCACGAACAACTTTTTTCAAAAGATTGCTTGTTACATGCAATACTGTGTTTTTTTCTTTTAGATTACAAAAAATTTTTTTTTAAAAATCTAACCACAACGAAAAGATCGAGTCGAGTTTGTATTAATCATCAGGACAACTTTTTGTTACATTTGTGCAAAGCTTACTATAAAAGCTGCATATTAAAGTTACTTTAGCATAAAATTTGGTGACCAGGATAAAAGTTGTCCTCCTCATAATTGCTACATATTATGTTATTCCTAGCTAACACTATGGCTACTTGCAAAGAAAATTTCAGTTCATTTCTATATACCAAGGGTAAGTGTGAACAAACCAATCATGTGGCCGATTGCTAAACTGAAAGACCCAATATAGTAGTATTTATCATGAACAAATCAGGTACATTGTATCTAGACTGTCCTTCAGTTTTGTTACCAGTCTAGCATGATGCTAGAATTCTGTCTCCATTCCATCAACGTATCCAAAGCCACTAGTGATGACAGAACAGATGAGATACGGCAAGAAAATACTTCTTGTGAAGAAGATTTAAGTAAGAACTAGCCACAATTTTTAACCTAATAACTTTGGAAAAGACCTTCAGATGATTAAAGACTCTTCATAGTAAAAAATTTGTTAAACCCGTCTTTCTTCATAATGACAGTTTAAAGCCGTTTATTTCTGCTGTGTATGTTGTAGGAATAAAAGTGACGTATAAATCCATGACACCAATACTCAAGGTAGTTAATTACAGCGAATGTGCGTGAATTACTTATAGAGGTTTTAAGGTTGCACTTTTTCTGAGAATGCAGATTTGTTACAATATGTACATGTTTTTCTAATACCGCTGGAACAGTCGTGATAACAAGGCTCACTATGATGTGAAAGAAAGACCTCCTCGATCTGAGTTTGTTGTAGTGCTCGCTATCGCACTCTGGTGGATATTTTTGTGAGACTGTCCGTGACGATCATCTACATTTGTGGTTTCAAAAGATGAATTTACAGCGAACACATCAAGAGAAACAATGGTTTTGTAAATTTAAAAGAACGTGTTTAAATGAATAAACTGGAAATCATTCTTCAACTTAAGTTCAATATTCAAGAAGAGATTTAATGAATAACACCAGAAATATTGGACAAAATCAGGTAATCACTTCTTTAGAAACAGTTAGTAACAATAAATGTAATTAAAATATGGATTAGTGTAATAAGTTTATCTACCACAACAAATTGTGTTGCAAGTTTATTATCTAAAACATAAGGTATATTGTATTACCCCGTTTTGGTGGCAGCTATTGTCATTTAGTTTTCGTATAAATATGACGTCATCAAACTTTTTTTAAATCAAAATATTAGTTATTAGAATTTTTACATTCTTAAGTAAAAAAATTAGGTATTTTGTTCCAGTTTACTAGGATCAGTCAAAAGCCTTAGTTAAATCCATCACACACACACACACACACACACACACACACACACACACACACACACACACACACACACACACACACACACACACACACACACACACACACACACACACACACACACACACACACACACACACACACACACACACACATGTAATAGGTCACAAATTTACAGAAAGGAAGCCTTTCAAGGGTTCCATCCTCGGGACAAAATGAAAAGCCTTTTCTATTTACAGCGTAGAACTTATTTCGATTGAACACCATTCAGTTGAAATTTGACCAAATTTTGATAACCGATTTTCCGAATATTTGTGCCTAATTTATTGTAAAGCTCAAAAAAGTATTTTCTAGTGAAACAGTAATTACTTTTGATTGGCTATTTTATACTGCTTTTTTTTAAAAAATGATTGTTAGGTCAAGCTATGTTCATAGGCGCCCGCAGGAAAGAATGTAGTAGGGGACAAAGCTATGAAACTGTTATATAAGTAAACAGTATCCTGATTTCAGCTGAAGCATGTGTAAGCATGGGCAAAACGAAAAATGCAGTTAACTATATAAAACAAAACGACACCAAATGATTACCAAATTAATCGAATTTATAAAAAATAAATTTATGAAGTTACATAGGGAGGTAAATTTATGAATCTATTCGGCTTCTCTCGTTATTTCGCAGAAATAAAGTATCAGTTGTTATCTTGGAGGCATCTTGATATCTACACGTACTAATAAGGTATCGTTTGCGATATACCCACGTGTGCGTAATGTTGTATGTCGAATCAACTCTATGTAACCATATCCTTTGTGATTACGATTAGTTTTTGGTCTTAAAAAGGCCTGCAATGTCGGTCTTGCAGTTAAAGTTTCACAAATATGTTGCGGATCGGGGGTATCTTGGTCAAGTATGGTGAAATTAACATTTCCAGGGAATGGCCATTCGACCAAACTATCAAACTCACCTTGCATCATATGAACAAACATAGAGATGTGTGTTCCAGCACCAGAATCGATACCGTTTAAATTGACTCGTAAACACATTTTGTAACCTGATATAAAAAAAGTAAAAAAGTGAACAAACAATAATATTTGTCGAAGCTGAATGACCAACAAATCTACATTTCTTTAACGAAAAAAAAAAAAAACCTTGTAGTAAGGAACTACCTGGAACGCCAGTATAGAATGGTAAACTATGTAGAGCTGGAACTTCACCACTCGACGCTTGCTTGAACAAATGATCGAAGTTGTTTATCCTCCATATAAAATTTCCCTAAGAAATTTATTATTTTGTTAATATATATATAAAAAAACAACTCAATTTCAGAAAAAGTTCACTTCAAAATTTCAATTGACACCCCCCCCCCCTCTCTCTCTCTCACACACACAGTGGACAGACAAAGGGCGTTAGATTATCGTCAATGTTACTACAATGTCCCCTTAATAACAAACTACTTACAAAATTTGTTTTCTTAATTTTTTCCGATCCGGAAGACTTTCGGCATTATCAATGAAAGTTAATTTTTTTAAATTTTTTTCATTAAAAAATTCATTTTCTATATTGATCAATGTTAAAGAAATTGACGATTTCCAATTGATTCATAAACTTTTGTGTCTAAACATTACTTTATTGAAATTAAAACCCATACTTTCCTTAATCTTCTGTTTTACTGTTGATAAAAATTACTAACTTTAACAAATAGTATGTAATTTTATTAGATTAATATTTGGTTAGGATTTTTCTTCAAACATGGAACTTAAAACAATAACATGGAACATAAACATGGAACTTGAAACAGTAATATATCAAGAGAATTTTGATACTTATAACTGTTTTAAAATTTTTTTTTCGCTTTTTTACTGAAAACTAACTTTTGCTTTACTCTCATACAGTGCTCTGCAATCTTAAAGCAAACTATACAAAAAATACACAACTGAATAGTCTTTTTTTGTAAACTTGTAGAACTTATTTTAAATTTCTATATTGCTAAAAAGTAAGGGTCTGTGTCTCGTTATTTTTTTTAATCGAGACGAGACGAGACGATCCTAAAAGCTTTGTCCCGATAGTAATAGAAATCGAGACTATTTTCAATTTTCACTCGAAATCCGGGACGATAAAGAGACGAGACGAGATGTCCCGGACAAAATAGGAGCTTTACAATTTCCCGGAATTTACATCTTTTTAACGGGACATAACGGGACATAACGAGACATAACGAGACATAACGGGACATAACGAGACATAGACATAGGGTAAGGTTGCTAATATTGTACCGATGCCTATATTGTACTTTTAACATAACTCGTTACAACCCACAAGAAATTTTTTAATTTATTTTTTATCTTTGCTGAATGAAATTAAGTAGTCAACTGTTTTTTTTTGTCATCCAACTGTATTAAGGCCAGAGTAAGCTCTTGTTGGTTTGTTATTGGAGATTTCTTATTTTAGGTTTTTATGGCTAAGCGTATTTCACTAAAAAAAGCAGAAGATATGATTTGTTCAGTGTATTTATGTTAAAGCATAATTTATCTAAATTCAAAATAAATACCTAGAATTTAAAATATCTTATTTTTAGTTGTCAAATTTTTTAACTAACTGAATGTCAGATTAGTTGCGTAAATTGTACCTCAAGGCATATCCTTAATTGTACCGACACAACCATTCTGACCGCTAAAAATGCGTGTAAAGTTTAACAAATTCCTTTTGAGATTCCAATTAGAGAAATATCCATACTTACAAAACGAACTTCACCACTTAAACAAAAAAAGAAAAATTTCAGTATTACTCTTGTATTGACAAGCAGTCCTTAAAAAGATGCACTCTCTAGTTCAGTTTTACCAATATGTCAAGGCTGGTGTCATGTTCACTGTGCAGGTGTTAATCAAAAACAGACACAATATATCTGAAACTTTTTCCAAAAATAATGTTTTTATGTATTTTATTTTACAATATTTAGTGTGGTTGTTTTTAAAACAGATATAGTATATATTGTTTTACATTATTTAGTATAACTATCTTTAATATCTACCTTCCTCCACTATTTTAGTCTTACCCATTGCTAAAATATTTCCAATTGCTGATTTTATAAAAACCATTCCTTTTAATCAGTTCTTTAAATTCCTTAAATCTAAAATCATAAAATATTTGCAAAGCTGTAAAGTAATTGAAATCAAGAAAGTGGTACAATATTGGATAGCAATGGTACAATTTAGGATCTAGTTTCCTTAATTGTACTCTTAGCGCTATTTCTTTAGTTTGATTCTTCGAGACTTAACGCTTTTTAAATTTTGAGCTTTTTAAACATGTTTACAACAAACAGTCCCTAAATTATGAAATCCAATTGAAAATCCAGGTTTCTACTCGTAGATTGCCTACATTTTTAAATTTTGTCTTAGGGGGTACTATATTGGCAACCTTACCCTACTAGTTAATCCTTAATGTGAAATTTAAATAATGAATTTCTGGCACAATCACCATTATTAATTTCAGCTGCTATTATTGATATTGTTATACCATCTACATAAACACAGCTTTATAAAAGTTAATGGTAGCAACTGAAATCAGGGGGGAAAAATATTTTTGGGATAGTATTTAAATCTTTCCACTAAAATATATTGGAAGAAGGGGATAAATATGTGTCCAAGGGCTAAGAGTCTGATCATTTAATATTGTTTACCACTGAGGTCAGTATTCACTTCTAATGCAAGAGTTTGTTTTACACTCATATTTAAGGGAAAGGTTATCCAACGTGTCTTTAACTTTTTTGATCTATAAAACATTTGACTTTTTTTAAAAAGTTTAATTCTTGCAGAGACTAACAATAGAGCATGATGTTCAATACCTAGTTCTTTTATTTTTTTTCTTTTCCTTTGCTCTCCAAGGACCACCCATTGTTTATGGGGTTTTCCAGAACCAAAATGGCTACTTTTATTGGTCATAAGATTTTCTTGAAGCTATTGGCATTCTTTTTCTATAAAAGAATCATAATTTCTACCACATTGTTTTAGTTTTTTTCTTCACTTTTGAATTAAATCTATCTAGAGTAGCATTAATTTATGTTCTATTTGCTAATTTCTTCAGCTTTATTTGATTTCGTTAAGTAAATCCTTCCAAAATCGTAATTTATCCACTCTTAATTCACGTATATTCGGGATAAGATCTAACCTTTTTGTTGTTGTTGTTTTTAAAATCATTAAAATATATCAGAAGCATTTTTGAGTACTTTATATTATTTTTCACTTTACACTGTTTAACGTTTTGTTATAACTTCGTTGACAATTATCACATTACGTTCCCTATAATGTTTAAGTAAATAATGTTACTTGTATATTACAGGAAATACTGAAGTTGTTAAGTAAAGCTATTTCAAATATCTAGCACTTCTTGAATAGTAAATCATTATTCAAGTCAAAACATTTTAACAAATTTCTAAGTAGCATATGATGACAAAAATATGTTTCTTGAAACTATATTTGATATGTTGAAACAAGTCATATAAGTAAAAAACTCAAATTCAAGAAATACTAATGTCAATGAGTCCATAAAAACCTTGTTTTCCGCCATTTTCATTTATTTTGATATAACAAACCACTTAAAAAATGGCAGAAGACAAGGTTTTTTTGGGTTCATTGACATTTGTATTTCTTCAAAAAATATATATTAAGTTATGAGATTATCTTCAAAGTAAATATAGACTTTAATTTAGATTAAAAGTTCTCCATTTTTACTAAATAAAAATCTCTCATTTTTTAGATTTCTTTGAAAATAATATTAAAATTTTTAACTTCTTCTAACCATAAAATGTAAAATATAAGTTTCATTAAAAAACTGTTTTTACTTTTTAAATAAATGATCATTCTAATTTAATATTATTTAAAAAAGGGCACTATATTTACCAAAAAATTGTGAGGGGTTTAGTGCCATTTTTGTTGTTGTTTTGAGTCACTGTGCGTCATTTCTGGCTGGCAAAACAAACTT
This sequence comes from Hydra viridissima, assembly GCF_058129835.1. Classification (NCBI taxonomy): domain Eukaryota; kingdom Metazoa; phylum Cnidaria; class Hydrozoa; order Anthoathecata; family Hydridae; genus Hydra; species Hydra viridissima. The sequence continues at coordinate 10,427,745 of NW_028324309.1, forward strand.
GGTTGGCAAAAAATTTTCTTCACTGGGAAAGCGCAAGTTAAATATCTAGTTAATATAATTGATGTGTCTCGTAACGTTTCGTAATTATCCGGGGCACAGTTTTTAAATTCCGAGAAAAAGTTTATGTCCCGATTTATAACTTTATTCCGGGATAATCGTTTCCATTACCTCGTTAATTTTTTCCGGGAAACTTCTCGTCTCGTAACGCTTTTCCCGGTTCATTTCGAGAAAACGATTCCGAGACGCAGACCCTTACTAAAAAGCTTCCTAAAAAAAAGATTGGAGAGAGATTGTTTGGGCCGATTATGATTAATTGGCCCTTACTTTGAGTACTAACTGTGAATACAATAAACTGTGCAAAATGATTCCAACTATTTAGCTTAGTCCTTGCAACAGTTTAATGGATTCAATAAAAAGAATATTGAATATATAAAAATTCAATACAAGAATAATTTTTTGTAAATAATCATGGATCGAAATAAAATAATAATTTAAATAGGTTAATATTGTATATTACTGAACGTAGGCTGAACGTAAGTAAAGCAAATCTCATTTCTACTTAAAAAAAAGTTTTAACAAATCAAATATATAAATCTTTTATATGTACTTTAAGAAAACTGATAAACATAAACTTTAAATTGGAACGGACAACAAAATAAAAAAACTATTTAAGCAAGTTAACAGCTATATTTTTTAAAGTGCACACTATATAGGCATAATATATCAACAGCAGTGTACTAGTTGTCTAGTTTACTTAATCATCTCTAGTTTATTAGACGTTAGTTGAAAAACAGTTGAAATGAGGGGAAATCAAGCTTTAATAACTATCTTCTATGACATGAGAGGATAACGATATTAGTTTAATTAAACACTATCCTCTTGTGTCAATTTTTATTACAAAATGATTCTAAGGTAGTAATCAACCTTGAAATTATAGAGAGGCTTATCTTTTCATTGAATAAAGGTTTTTATTATACTATATATTTCTTATTATCATATAACATATTGTTAAATTATAAATTGCAACTGATAATTATGCAACTAAGAATGTCAAAATAAGCTTAAAATCTGTAAGTTTTAGAGACTAAAATTTGAAACTTACTTTCCATGTCTTTGCGCTAACTTCATTAAGAGCTTCATTTTGAGCTTTAAGCTCAGTGCTCAGCGAATCAAAACGCATGTCAAAATCATTTCTGGTGTGCTTAAGTTCACTGCGACACATATCTGTCATAGTTTTTATTTGGTTGATTTTTTTATCAAAATCATCAAATTTTGAACTAATGCTGTCCTGAAAAAGTTATTAAATACACATATGTAGAAGACAGAAAAATGATATAAGAAAACTCTACAGAAAATACGCTTCATGAAATCATGTTTACCTCTGGTTTCAAATAGGATAAATTGTCTGCAGATGGTTGTATTGTCAATTGCGGTCCTTTACTGAAATAGGCGTTTGTTTTTATATCTTCAATAACTTTTTCTTGATTTACAACTTTAGTTTTTAGCTCTTGCAACAATTCTAGCAAAATAGCAAGATGGTTGTCTGTTTTCTGATGAGCGTTTACCTCATCTCTTGTTCCCTTAACACAAAACATCAACATTTTACTAAGGAGATAAAAACATGTAACAAAAATCAGTAAGTTTTGAAAAAAATCATCATAAATTTGTGTTTGCTAAAATCATTTTCTCTAATTTATTTTAAACTGATCTTTGGTTAAAAAGAATTAGTTTCTCTAACAGCTATAGTAACCAGGACCTATCAGTGTGACCCATTTGGGCATTTGGCCTCCATGGAGAATAGCCTTAATCAAAAAATAATAAATACAAAAAACTAACATAATAAAAGAAATTGTATAGAGTAAATGAAATAAAAAACTATATAGTATATTAATGTTTTACAATTAAAAATTCAAATCCATTATATTAATCAGTCTATGACATCATTGTAATACATTTTTACAAAATTTGTAGATAAGTTTATGTTAAAAAGAAAATCTGAAGTGGCTCAAGTTTTTAAATTTGAAGCAAGAAATAAGAACAGTATTTGAATGTTTAAATTCCAAAACAAACATTTTTTTTTTTTTTGTTTTAAATATTTTAATATAAAATTAATGTTTTCATCAGATTTTTAGAATAAATAATAAGTTAGGAGCCTCCAATTTTAAGCAACTACAGGAGTATTAAAAAAAGCTTGTAGACATAAACTATATTTTAAAAAACAAAATATTATTACTCCAAAATATCTTAAAGACTGTTAAAAAGTTTTAGGGCTAAAAGGTAGTAAAAGAAGCAATTCATTAAAATTAACTTTTTAATAGTAATATAAAAATCATTAAGAAAAATTTTTAGTTATATATTGATCTAAAATTTTTTAAATATAACATTTTACTGCATGATTAAGCTCCAAATATAATTCTAACAATTTGATTTATAACCAATGTAAGTGAATATACAAATTAACAAAAAGAGAGCAAGGTGCTTCTGAAACTAAAAAGTATTTCTATTATGATTTTTTAAAATGGAGATAAAGCAACATGTTAGGTGGCAATATAAAAACTTTTACCTCTTTTTTAAGTTGACATAAAAACAGAGATTATGAAAAAATGAACTAAAACTTTCAAAAGAAATTAACATTTGGTAATTTTTTTTTTAACTAGAAAAATAGAAAAACTTATCAAAAAAAAAAATCAAAAAAAAATTTTTCCAAGCAAAAAGAATTTAAAAACTTATTTTTGGTTTTTAAAGGCTCAAATTTGAAAAAAAAGAAAACTTACTTGAAATACACAACCATTATCTTTAAACAAACATTTAATTATTGCCCTTGAGCAATCTTTTTCCATATGTATTTTTAACTGTTAAATAAAATTTACATTTATCAAAGAATTGATTGAAAAAGACAAAGTTGTAAAATAAGATTAAATCATCTGCAGTAAGACATACTAACACATTTAAAATATTGACTCACACGAGCTCTAGGTATTTCATTAACTTCACATAAATTGGGACAAATAACAAGATATTCTTCACAGCGTTCATAATGCTCCTTAAAAGAAAAGAACACTTGAACAAAGAACCAAAAACAGGTCTTTTAACAATTCTTACAATTAATAATATATTCAACTTCTTTTTTTGCAATTCAAAATAAAAAATAATGAAATTTTGAGAATTTTTTTATTTTAAATGTTTTTCCAACAAATCATTTTGAAACTACTTAAGTTAGGGAACATATAAAATATGGAGGGAAATTGCATGAAGGTGATTTTTTTCATCTCAGAAAAACTGTTGTCAAAATATTTAACTGCAGCAAAGAATATTAACACATTCAAAAACACTTTTAAAAATACTTTAACAATGAGTACCTGTAATTTCTTAAAAACAACTTTAATATTGCAGAAATTACAGCTGATAAGTCTTTTTGGACAGTCATCTTGACAGTGTGCAGCCAATTCACTTTGTTTCATTTCAGCGCCACATTTATTGACACAGGGGACCACATTATACTCACAACTTTTCATATGCTCCTTGTAAATTTAAGAATTTTTTTAGCATGAAAATATATTCTAAAATTTACATTTACAGACAATAAAGTTATTTTTAACTCATTTTTATTACCTGAAGATGCTTTAGACTGCCTAACCATGTACAGTTATGTGTTTTGCTGTTTTGACATCGCACTTTAAGTTGAAGAATCTCTTTTAAAGCATAATTATCTGGATATATCTGGAAATTATAATGAAGATCTGTGAATATAAGCAAAGTTTTCAAATTTAATTAAAGAAATATTTACAAAAAAGATGATATCATAAAATACCTGTCTTTCATTAATTGATTGATTGTCAATTGGACAATTTGGACGGCCTTCTCTAAAAGTATATAGTTTATCCTTTTTGAATTTAAAGCCTTTAGATTTAAAACTTATTCATAATAACTCTTATTTGAAAAATAAAAATTTGAAGTGAAATTAAATTGCATTTAAGGACTAAATGCTTTTAACTGCATTTGAGTCAATTAGTAAAATAGTCATTTTAACTGCATTTGAGAAATTTGATAATAGTAGTTTTTAGTAAAATTAGTAAAATAATTTAATCATTATAACATGGAGTTTTAAATTGAAAGAAAATTTTTGTTACTATTTTTGTGAGTATTATTATTATTATTATTATTATTATTATTACTATTATTATTATTATTATTATTATTATTATTATTATTATTATTATTATTATTATTATTATTATTATTATTATTATTATTATTATTATTATTATTATTATTATTATTATTATTAAATATACAAATATAAATACTAAATGTATATATAAACATACTAAAGAAAAATAGAACAAAACAGTGAGTTAAGGAATGAGAAAGAATACTTTTAATGCTGATCTTTATTAAAAATTTTGATCTATTAACATATGCTGTAATAAGGGACACAAAACATTATCTCAATATGCCAAGGAGTCAGTATATTTAACATCTATAGACTAAATGTTTGATGTAGCTGTGATACAATGAATTTGATATGCATTTATGAAGATAAGTAGTTTTTGATTGATCAGCAATCATGCAAAAAAAAATGTATTAGGAGGAAGAAACAAGAAATTGGAAGCACAGAGATATAGGGAGAAAAAAAGAGCAGAAATTAATGAGACCTGTAAAAAATCCACTGGTGATGAATCCTCAAGCAGTACAGATGATGAATCTAACAGTAGCAGCAGTGATCTCACCTCCAATGGCAGCAGCCTTAGACCATGCAAATGTGAGCAACAGAAAGCAGCATTTATCATATCAGAAGCTGCTCAGACTTATGGTAAAGTTGCCAGTTCAATGGCTATATCATTCAGCAGTATCGACCAATCAAGAATGATGCACAGAGCACAATATGCTGAGGCTATCACATCAGATTCATTTGAGGGCCCTGCAGTTGTATATAGATGAAGAATTGCTTTTTGCTATTAATGGCAAACCAGAAAAAGAAGATCATATAGCAGTTGTGGTGACTAGAGAAAATGGTGAAAAATTGTTGGGTACTCCTAAGGCTGTTCAAGGAACTGGAGAACAAGTTACTGAAGTTACCTACAAAACACTTCTTGAATGGAATCTGCAAAATCACATGGCTAGTGTTTTACTTGATACTACTGCTTCAAACACTGGTCTTTCAAACAGATCTTGTGTCCTGCTTGAGCGAAAGTTACAGAAAGAGCATGCAGATATCATGTGCTGGAGTTGATTTGCGGAGCTGCATTCAAAGCTGTATTTGGACTAACATCAGGTCCAAATATTGCATTGTTTCTCCAATTTCAGGAGTTTTGGCCAGCTATTGATAAAAGTTGTTCAGACAGAAGCCTGAATGAAGGTCTGAAGTCAGCTGATGCAGTTTGGTTTTCCTGTGAAGCTCTTACAAAGTCTTTTCCCAGAGAAGAACTTCTTGAACTTACACTAATCTTCTTAGATCAGACTCTACCTCAAACGGTATCCTTTGGAAGCCCTTCAAATTCTTAACATGTACAAACTGTATCTGTTTCAAGACCAGTTTCAACTGATTAAACATGAGAATTCTGTCCATTTAGAGTTCTGCCTGCTTGGAGTTCTGCATGTTTGTTTCACTTGTGTATGCTAAAGCAAGGAAACAAGCATAAATGCATGCAACACACCTTTGAATGATTTGCAGCTGTTTCAAGTCTGTCATGAGTATGATTTAACATCAGTCACTATCTCTAAAGAAACAGCATCAACCCTTGGAAGGCATCTATGATATCTTGGAGAAAAGTTAGTGACCCTGAGTTTGTTTTCTGACAAGGTTCTGACAGAAACAAAGCATGTAATGGCATACAGACATCGTGATCATAATGATCAGTCCTTTCTGCACAACTCAACTTGCTCACAGAAGTGCAGTGATATAGACATCATTGGCAAGCCTCTTGAAGCCTTTATTGGAGCTCATTCAATGTAATTGTTCAGCATTTTCAAAGTTGTTAATGATAGTACTGAAAGTGCCATTGCACTGGCAACAGAATTTAAGTCATCAGTTACAAAAACAGGAAGAGCAGAAACAATTCCTGTTTCAGACAGTTGAAAGCCACCACAAACAATTCCCAAACTGCAATAAGTCAACCCTCATTGGAAAAATTGATGAATTAAAAATCTTGCTGATAACTGAAATGACACATAACAACTGTTATATTTTGAGTAATCCTGACATTACAGTGTCATTGCAATGTATGTTTTTGAGTTGTGTTTCATAGTATGCTAAGAGTTGCTGAAATATTGCAGATATATGACTTATTGCTTAATAGGCCACTTTGACCGGGTGAAAATACCCAGATATACAAAATCTTTTACACATTTGACAATTTAGAGGTGTATTGAGGCACTTAATATTTATTAATGCTAAAAATATTTTTCACTTTTTATCTACTAACTAAAAAGAACATGAAAAGCAAAGAGCACTAGGGAATTTCAACAGTTACATACATGCATACACACATAAATACATACATACACACATACATACATACATACATACATACATACATACATACATACATACATACATACATACATACATACATACATACATACATACATACATACATACATACATACATACATACATACATACATACATACATACATACACACATACATACAGACACACACACACACACACACACACACACACACACACACACACACACACACACACACACACATACACACATACATTTATACATACATACATACATACATACATACATACATACATACATACATACATACATACATACATACATACATACATACATACATACATACATACATACATACATACATACATACATACATACAGACACACACAGACACACACAGACACACACAGACACACACACACACACACACACACACACACACACACACACAGACACACATATACACACACAAAGACACACATACATACATACATACATACATACATACATACATACATACATACATACATACATACATACATACATACATACATACATACATACATACATACATACATACATACATACAATATATAAACATAAAGTACAATACTGCACAACACACACATGTCAAAATGGTAGAAAGTAACAAACCTTACAACTTTTAATATGCACCCTCTACAAAACCGATGTCCACATTCTGTCTGAACAGGTGTATTAAGTACAAGCAGGCATATTGGACATTCATAGACATCTGGAGCTGGGGGATCAAAATACTCATCGAAACCCTGCTGGTAAGTTAGATTTTCTTCCATATTTGAATTTTTTGTATCATCTAAACATCTATGATAAAATAATATTTACTTATCATCTGTGATACAATAAGCATTTATTTATTATCTGTGATACAATGAAATTCAATAGAAAGAAGATTGTATTACTGAATTACATATCCTTGTAAGATTTCATTTAACTGGTGAGTTAACTAATTTACCTCACATACACTTCTGCTGTAAATTCTAGAAGAAAAAAAAAGTCTTTATTAACCTTGTCAATCTAAAAAATGCTGGCTTTTATTTAAGAATAAATTTTAAACTTTACATAATACATATTAGGTACATTAGGGTGACAAAAAATATTTTTATCATAGAGTGGCCTATATCCTTTCTAAAACTACCTTTGGAACATGCTTCTGATGGTTAGACTTGATATAAGTAAATCTTAGTTATACATAGGAGAGCTTCTTTTTGCAAAGTTATATACCTTTTACATGTTTACTTAAAACTACCTGCACCTGCTTTGTTATCTGTTTTATTTTACTATTTGTTACTTAATGCTGGCTCATTATACCATACTTCAAAAAATTCAAATTACTAATGGATCAGTTTTAGAGTTATTATCAGTATCTTGTTGGACTAAGATCAGATGTTATCAATCAACAAAGAACTTAGTTGCAGGAAAAAAAAAGTGAATAATGTAAGACAATTCTGCTTCTGTCATAATCCTACTAGCTACAAATAAAAAAAAATGTTCCAAGTGATAGTGTAAAGAGTAAGTGTACAAAGCTAATATTTTGAAGTAGCAATCATTTTCAAATCAACTACAAAAATCTTAGTGGGTATTTGGTATTTCACTTAAATGTATAACCAGACATACTAAATGGTTCTAAGATCTGTCAACCAGTAGTCTGCCATAAAACAAGAGTTATTCCAGATATTTTGTAACATTTAGAAATAGAGATAAAGTTCCTGTTCTGAATTTTACACCAGATTAGAAAAGGAAACTGTGTCCGAAGCTAGTGTAAGAATTATATTTTGTTATGCATTTGTTGCACAAAGTTGATTTCATTTTAAGGTAAAGATCTAGCGGCAGAAGTCAGATGTTAGTAAGATTTAACTGAAAAAATATCTCCTAACAGTTGAAATGCAAATTCACTAAGTTCCTTAATAACGTCAATGGGAAAACTAATATGCAGAAAGGGATATAGTTTGCAAGTTCCACACAAAATAAGTTTGTGCCTTTACATATTGCTATGAAAAAAGCCTTTATTTTAATTGTTATACTCGATAAATGGTTAATTTTATTGTAGCTAATATATATTGAAGTAAATAATTTTAACATATGCGTTTACTAGGATTCCAGTTTCAAATGGGTTATAGAACATCCAATACTCTATGATTTTGAAATTTAAAAGAAAAAAAGCAAAAACATAATGAACATTTTCGGTCACCTCCATGCACATGATAGGGAGAAATTTATTCAGATCTACACATATTACGGCCAAGGGAGTTTTTACAGACAAAATTAAAAGTGCTAAAGCTATCGAAAAATTTAACGGCGTAAATTTGCATTAAAGAACTTTCATTTAAATTTCTTGTTTTTTCTCATTTAAAGTTCTTGTTGTGTAAAGTTTTAGCTTTAGTAGAACAAATTTTAATCTGTTAAATTAAAATCTTTTCAAAATTCTCTAAAGACCTTGTGAACAATCAAATAATTTAAAAAATTCTTGAACTTTTTAAGATTAAAAACTTTAGAATTAATTGAATTATACAATGATCAAGTTTAGTGATAATATTTACAAGACAAGAAAGAAGACTCGACAAAATGAAGAAGATATGACTCAAGTGTACCTCACAGTCTCTCAAAAGCTTCTCCTTACAACAGAGATATTTTATGAGATACAAATTTTGTTTGCTTCACAAGATGCCAAAGCCTCGAATAAGGAGAAGACAGTAGAGTAACAAAAAGTCTATAATGCAGCTTTGGCCAACTGTTTGCCTGTCTCTTGTAGAGACTATATTTAAGCTTTATAATGGACTTACATGGCTCATTTAAAGTCTACCCAACTAGCCATTTCAGAAAACTAAATCATAAAAAAAGAGAAATACTTTTAAAACATTAACACTATAGATATTGTGGAAACTTGGTAGATAGATGTCTTGACTCTTGTGCATCTGATATACACTGAACTTTGCATTATTAATACAGGGGTTCCATCATGGATTAATGTGTTCATTTACAAGAAAATGTCAGTCCTAAAAAGGCTACCAAGATGTCATACCCGTATGTTTAATGTATAATCTTCTGATTTAAATGATGAACATTTGTTGATGAACACATTGATTGACGAACACATATATTGATGAACTTATTTGTATAAATTTCCAACAACTTTTTTTCAAATTTTGTTGTTGTTGCTTTCATTGATGTTGCTGTCGTTATTTTTGTTGTTTTAATATGGTTGACTTTTTTTGACAGGAGAATACCCTAAGGACAAAAGCTTCAAGTGCAAAAGTCTTGTTTGTTATTTAAAGAAATTAGAATGAATGTGAAAAGTTTTGTCTTTAAATCTAGTTTATCTAATTTTATATTTAAAAAAATTATTTCTTTTGAGTTGATACAACCATTGTAATATATTGCAGTGTTTTTAGTATGCATGAGCATTGAACATATTGACCTTAATATTTTAAACATTTTGGGATACTTTGCGCCATTCTACTATGACCAAAATTGATTCACTTAATAAAACTGTTCAAGCCTATTTCTATTAATCATCCAATCATCAGCTCCTTAGATAGATCAATTAACCGATGATAAATTTATCAAATATGTTAGAATAGCTCGATTGAACCTAAAATCTCATTCGATATGAAAAAAATCTTTTCTTTTATTCTTAAACCCTTAGTTTAGTTTATAAAAGAAGCAATGCTTGATAATAAAACAAATTCTATTATCTTTATTAAATTGTTAGAAGTGGTGAGAAGTACACAAAAGTGGATGAGATTGTGCTCAATATTTTTGACTTGGCTGAACATTCATCAAAAGTCATAAACTTTTCGATTTTCTCGAATAATGACGAATTATTTCAAAGTTTTATATTAGTAAATTGAAGTTAATCGAATTTAAAAGAACTTTTATATTTAGACATTCAAAATTACAAGATTCCAGAAAATAAATTGCAACAACTTGCATACTTTTTGTAACTATGTTTCATCCCTTCAAGACGCATGCGCAGAATTGCTACTCGAATAAAACCGTTATACTTATCTTTACAACATGTCTTAAAAAACAAACTTATGTATGAAAATAAACTTATTACGCCGAAAATTTTTCTATTTTAAATACTTAAAGAGTTTCATTTTAATGAGCTCTAGAAAATTCGATTTATCCTAAAAGACTGGAAGCTGGTCATTGTTCGTTATTATTGGTTAAATACTAAAAAAACAAAAGCTGGTGTTTACTAAAAATTATCTATTAGCTTCTTGCAAGTTATGACTATTTATTTGTTTTTCCTCTGCCAATCGGAATTCCCTATTTTTGAACTTGACAATAAAGTGTTTATGTTAAGAATATTTAAAACAAAATAATTTATTATACTGGTATTAAATATAATATAAAATAAGATATTATTAAAAATTATATTTTATTCTATCAGAATATTCTTTGCATTGGATGAGATTGTAATTTAAAGGCATACAGGGAATAAATTTCAAACGAATGAAAACTGAAAACTTTTTTTGGTAATAAGTTAAAAAACAATTCAATATTTATAAAAAAATGTTAATCGGTAATTGTACAATGGATGTTTCCAGCCCGTCGAGAGGATGAAAGAGGTTCGTCAACTTACTTTGGTTGGCCTCTAGAGCCCAGAAAAGGCTGTGATGACGCGATTTAAGAAACTATTAAAACGTTTTTTCCTATTAAAAAAATTTTATATTGAAAATTAAATTTATTTACAAAAATCACGTAGGAAACAACGAAGGTTCATTCACCGATCCTCAAACGAAGGTTCATTCACCTATTCTCAAATGGATATTCACAGATTCTCTAATAGATGTTCACAGATTCTCTAATAGATGTTCACAAATTCTCAAATGGATATTCATAGGTTATCAAATCGTTACTTAAAGATTCCTTAACGGATATTTACAGACTCTGGCAAAAAAACAATCAATTAGCTGTCTCTACTCTCAATAATTTCATTAGCATTTGTTTCTACGGTTGACCAAAACAGTTTCACCTAAACATTCTCTTACGAATGTAACAACTTGCATCGTGCATCTTGAGGAATCACAATTCAAACTGAAGGTTGTTTATTTGAGCGCGACTAAGAACTTTTGTGTTCTGATAAACCTTAACAACACAAATAAGTAAAGTATTTGGAACTTTAGTAGCTTAATGAATGCTTAAAGAATTTTCGTTTAGCTACTAAAGGTAATTAATTGAAAAATAAAACACTTCTTGCATCACAGTTTTTTTTTTCCCTAGCTAATTTCAATTAAATCTGATCAATATTTTGAACAAATAGCACCTGGAAAACAACTTTCATTTGGGTAAATGATCTGCTCGGCTTCCATACATATAAGGTTTCGTTCTGTTTTAATCATGACTTCATGGCAGATTTAAAATGTGCCATTTTGAACAACTTCTCCAAAAATTTCTAAAAAAGTAACTATTCCGAAATTCAACATAGAGTCTCAAATCTGGCCTAAGCTACTTTTTTTATATTTTTTAACAAGTATTGTAAAAGTTTGTCAACTTAGATGATTAGGGAAACAATTTGAACATATCTAAGATAAGTTTGCGCTATAGTTGCTCTAATAAAAATACCCAACATTCTAAATCGTCACCACAGTAATAGCTGTGATAACGTGAACATTATTACCAGAATCTTAATGGCTTACCTTTTTAGTATACATAGATTAGCTTGTAAATAAAATAAAAAAGTATAAATCATCAGTGTAAATATGAAATAAATATAAGTAACACAAAAGTTGTTATTCTAAAGTTAACTTTATCAGTTTGTAAGAAAATCTTCCAACTGATCAACGAACAGTTCTTGGCACCTAAGATGATTTTTAGAACTAATGTTTTTTTAATTGTATGATTTAATTGTTCATAAAAACCTCAGTTTGAATGTGTCTTTTTTTTTTTTTTTTTCTACTGATGATCCCAAGTTCATCTGTGAAGCATATTTATTTTTTAAAACCACTTCCGAAAAACATGTCCATCAATAGTAATATCTTGCCAACAATTCTGAATCATTAAATCAAAAACCTTATATAAAAAAATTAAAAAAAAAAAAAAACCAAATAAACATAACCTCCTAATCATTCCATTTTATAGACAACTAGGGTCATAAGATGGGAAAAAATCATTTCCTAAGATAATAGTTTTAACTTTAAGGTGTTTATTTTCTCTATTAAGGCTAATTTATATCGTACCTGTAATCAATTCTATTAATTGTAAACTTATGGAGATCATTTAAAGTGAATTTACTACAAATTACAGTTAATTTACAGAAAAATCTCGTGCACAAATTTTCATATCAAGTTGGGTATGAATTAAATTTGCTTTAACTCTTTAGGGCCCAATGTATTGACTGGCCTGGTGTACTGTTAACATCATTTACATTTTTTTAAATTAAAATTTCTCTAAATATCAATATTTCAGTTTTTGAAATATTTGATCTCTTAAACACTGAGTTTTGTTTTAGAATTTAATTTAATATTAATTATTAACTTGATATCAATTATTAATGTTAATTACTAATTTAACAAATTTAGTAAACTAAGGAAAGAATCGAAAGAATCGTTGAGCTAACCAGTTAAGCTTCCTGAAGTGCAAACTTTTGGACTTTGGACCTTGGACCTTGCAGTTGGGAAAGATGGAATTGCAGACTTTAATTTAAAACAAATTTCTACAGAACGTCCGAGGTTTTTAATTATGTTGATTGTCTCGCTTTTGATACTCGGTTCCCTACTATAAAATTTTGATACTCGGATGTTATAAAATAATTGAAAATTTGATAAATAGCCATTACTAGCGCAGCGTAAACTTTTTAGATTCAATATAAAATCTCTTTGAGGTTCCATCACTAAGAATAACTGATAATTCAAAGAATTATAACCAAAGACGTATGTAATAAGACAGCACCATCAACAATTTCACAATATTTTCTTTAATCAATCAAATCGTTAATAAAATTATCGAAAGTATACATAATATTTAATATAGAACGTTCTTATATTTTACATAAACATTCTTATATCAAATATATTAGTTGTTTTTTTTTTATGTAAAAAAAATCGAAAAATCTTTTTAAAAGATTATAAAAACGTTGATCAAACAATCAAATGTACAATCGTACAAATATATTTAGCTTAATAAATTTCATTCTTGTTGATATAGTCACTTGTTGTAATTTGTTTGTAAATGATTTTTTTTAATAACAGTATTAGAAAAATACAAAACAAACTTTGAAAATTTTGCGCGGATTTTTTGTAAATAATGTGAATAATTTACTCCAAACCAATTACAAAACAAAAAAGTGTTTTTTACTGTGCAATTTATATACAGATCATATACTGTATGCTATGTGTACAATTGCTGTACTATATGTATGTATGCTCGCTGTACTAAATGTATGCTCGCAAAATTATATGTATGTATGCTCGCAAAACTATATGTATGTATGCTCACAAAACTATATGTATGTATGCTCGCAAAACTATATGTATGCTCGCAAAACTATATGCATGTATGCTCGCAAAACTAAGGAAACGTTTTACCAGGAATAAAAATATTTAATAAAAAAAGCAGCAAAAAACAAAACGACTAAAAATATATCAAAATATTCAAGTTGTGTACACTTCTGCACCAAATTACAAATTTTCGCCATCATCAAGAATTGGTGAACGTTTGATCTTCATATTATAAATATCGTTTTTGACAAAAAAAAATAAAGTTCTTTGATTGGTTTCACGGCTTCTATCTTAAAATAAGAAAATAATCACTTTTTACTATAGAAAAAGGAATCAACGTTAACCTTTAAAAAGCTATTTTTCAGTCCTTTTACAATAGTAAGTAAACAAAAAAAGAAAAAAAATGAAAAAAAAGTTGCTGTTGCATGTTTTTTTGCAACATTATTTCATTATTACGCTTCAATGCTGTTTCCAATCTAGCATCAATGTTGTTTCAATACTGTTCTCAACCTGGCGTTAAAGCCGCTTCAATACTGTTCCTAATCTTATGTTAACTTATGTCTTACAAATAGGAAATTTCCTTTATAAAAGACACCATTATGAATTAACAATTCGATAACGGTAAACCATCTCAACACCAAAACAAAATTAAATCATCAAAATCTAAAAAAATAAATTACTTTTAAATCATTACTTGTTTATGGATGAGAAAAGTTCTTCTCGTGACCATTTTTCATTGACTTCGTTTATTCTGCAACAATTTTTACATTTTATTCCATCAGTATGTCCTTTCTTACATGTGTATGGTAACAAAAACCCTCTGGCCACTACCACAGCGTTTGCCATCATAAATGTAAGCAGCGTCCCAGCCGCAAACCCCAAAGTAGCTTCCACCATGACCATGGAAAAATCTCTTTAACTTTCAAATAAAATCTTTAAATGAAGAAGTTTCCTTAAAAACAAATTTTTTTCCTTGTTGCATTAATTTTAAATTATGTTCGTTCATTTTAATAATTTTGTTCAAGCACATTGCTCTTCCTCATTGTAATTCTAACGGAAAATTTCCACTTTGTTTAGAATCATGATAGTAACGCTAGTGAATAATGCTTAAAAATGCGAAGTTGCTGGGGCGGAGAGCTGTTATGTCGGTTGTTCCAATAGACTCACCACATTTACATAAATATTTTAAACCGTCATTAAAAATTTAAATTTTTCTGCTCAAATACCTTATTACGAATACTAATCAATGCTGTATTATTATGCAAAGACTCTCAAATAAACAAATTGTTATGTAAAGATTTTCTCAAATAAATCACTCTAGACATTTAATTGGCACTCAAAAAAAGTAAACTAAACGATAAAATTCACCATCGATAATCGATAAATCACGACAGAAATGCATTAATAATACAATACAAATACACATATAGTGCGTATGAACCGCGCTCACGCACACACAGACTGGTCCAAAACCATATCTTAAAAAAGCATTACACCTTTTTCTAAACGTTTTTTTCAAAACAAAAGGAACCTTTCTCTCACTTAAAAAGATAAAGGTACGAACGGGAGCATTATCGCGTTACTTCACACACAGCGCTTCATAACGGATAAATAGATTACTTATTGACCGATTTACTAATCAGAATAAACTCCTGACGCCTAAGATTGTAATAATCGAAAAAAAAAAAACCTTGCGCAAGATTTTGATTTTCGTTCAAAGTTTTAAATTTCGGATTCGACTTGTACTATCCAGATATGTACTCTATATTATATCATAGGAAATATATCACTGATCTAATCAACAGATGAGAGTTTAAAGAAAGCAAGAATAAGATCTCAAAAGCAGCAGGAAAAGCAAGACAAAATTTTAAAAAGAAAGGAGAGAAAGTTTTTTGGTTTGCTATGATAAATATCCAAGACATCCTAAAGAAGACAAGCCTTAATTTAAACTCATATCATACAGATAAAAAATGTTTGACAGACCAAAGAACCTGTCGTAAGAAGACCCTGGGGAAAAAAGGCAAACAATATACCTAGAGAATGAAGAAAAGACAACAGAGAAGATTGAAATATGAACAGTTAGCTCAAAGAGATTGAACATTTTGTCAAGAAGATTATTTGACAACAGAACTTTAGTTTTTCTTTAGAAATCAATGATGTAAATACTCGCTTAGACTCAGATTGTTCATTTGATAACACCTAGCCAGGTCCAAGTAATGACAAACCACACGGATTTTAGTTAAAGATATTCCCATGACTGCATTTTTCAAAAGTAATTCATCCAAAGATTTGATGCACATATGTACAGATTTGATTCAGTTCAGGCGGAAATATCTGCTAAAGACTTTTCACTGTCTCATTCATTCATTTGGCGAGCCAATTGAATGACTATGGAATGTGTGATGATGTGGAGGGATTATGTTTTTACTCAACTGCCTTAAACACGGGAAAGCACCCTCGGAACTAATATCAGGTTTTGCCAAAAACAGGATTCTATTTTACTGAAGCTTCAAAGAAATGAAGGTAATGACAGAATTTTCCTCAGCTGCACGTTTCCAGGATATAAAAGCCTACTGGCAAGTGGTTCAATACAGAGAGTACATCGAGAACCATGACTCTGGTTTTGATAGAGTTTTAAATGCAATTGAAAGCATCCTGATGTCAATGGAGAGACACCGCTAGTACCTAGCTGAGACCTTAGTTCCACTAGCCCTTATAAAAGCTGATCTTTCTGATGTAGAGCGAGAGAAAATAAGAAAAACATTATTTGAAAACCAGTTTCTGATCAGTTACAACATTCAGAAAAGTAAAACATGTTCAAAGATGTGAACTCTAATCAAGAAAGACCACCAGGTCTTGCCTCATTGATTGGAGAGTACTTTTGGTTGATTTTCAGTTTAGTAAATTTGACCAAGTTAGAGGACAAGTTTTTCAACTTTGGTAATAGTCTGGAAGTTGTTAACAACAGCTCTTAAAGGACTGTAAGGCTTGTTTTAGAATTTGTGAACAATTTTTACAAACTACTCTCTATGCAGCAAAGACAAGCTCTGTGGGATAGCAACGAAGGAGCAGTTGTAATTTCAAATTTGTATACTTATAATAGCATCAACAATAAACGTCTTCATTGCACTCCCATCTTTATTTTATGCCTCCATCCCTCTTTACTTAACACACTTTATATAATTCAATGATAGGCCAAAGGATTTCTAACAATGTTAGAAATCCTTAGGCCTTTCATTAAATTATATAATTTGGCCTAAATAGAAAATCAAATCCCAGTTATATATAGTAAGAAGTTACGTCTCAGTTATATATAGTAATAAAAATTACTTTTTTTGCCCTTGGGTATTCCTCTGCCATAGGAATCCACAGATAGCACTAGTTTATTACAATAGTTCAGTCACCATTCTTTTATGTCAATAAAGTCTTCAGTTTTAGGCCTTCTTGTTTCAAAGTTTTCGTTAGCCCCATAGATAAGATTTTCATACTCAGTTGGTGTGTAAATCCTGTCATTTTTTCAAATATCTTTTCGCTGTCCCAAACATTCTATCATTTGGCAGGAATGAGTGACCTCATTTGGGTTACATACCCAAATGAGGTATCTTATTTATATTGTTACCTAGTTCAGCTACCAATGATAAAAGAACTTGGACCATGGCGTGATTCCGATTTTGGCAAGCACAACCATCTGAAAATAGGTACCGGTCTTTGGCATCATTGACAATATACTTTTTTAATATATTGTCAATGATGCCAAAGACCGGTACCTATTACTTCATTGGGACCTTTGTAAGCAACTCCTTCACAATAAAATACTGAGTTACTTGTTTTTAGATCATATATGCAAAACTCATATACCCATAGTTGACGTAGATAAAAAATTTCCTGGACGGGGTCATGTGGAAATGGCAAATTTTGCATAAAACCAAATGTAATCCTATACACATTCGGATCATTCTTGCATTTAGTATCTTTCTTCCTGTATTTTTTGGTAAAACCAGACATCAATGATGTCTGTGGACTGTGTAAAGAGTTAAAGATTAAACTAATTAATGAAAATGCAAAAAGAGTCTATCAAGTAGATATTGAGATCCATAAAAGACAAGCAAATAAGTAAAATTTGTATTTAATAGAATGATCTGGATATTTTTGTTCGTAAACATCTAACTTGTTTCATAGAAATTCCGTGCATACTGCAAAAAGCTTTCTTGCACACTTTTTTTCTAACACCGTTTATCTTAATGTGATAAATAAAGGTAAATTCTTTTTCTTAAGTTCTTCAGATCTAGGACGTTTTCTCTGTATATCCTTCTATTCAATTAATGAATGCAAGTATGTGTCTAGGGCGTTTTTGCTATCAAATTTGTTAACAATATGATGATATAGAAATTGAGATAATTTACTCAACTACTTTAGTACATGTATAACTAGAGATATAATAAATAATACAAAATATCAACTAGTTTTGTAGCTACCTAGACCTGCTATATTGCTGTAGACTTCCAGCTTATGAATAATATAGAATTTTCTATTTTTATGCTTAACAACAGAAATATATACAGTTAAGGATAAATAACTTATACATAAAAGGAATGTAAATACAATAAAGAAAAAAATAATTTGTCACAGTTTTAAAGAATTTTGCAAAGCAAATTTATGGCAAACCGTAAAAATAACTAAGTATTTAATATTAACATAATTTGATTTACCAGCTAGATATAAACTAAATTGTATTTGACAAAAACAAATGGGTCATTTTGTGCTTTTAATGAAAAATGAAATAATATATGAAATATGAAAAACGAAAAACATGAAATGTCTGACCGCATTTTGCAAGATAATTATAAATTTCAATAACTTTTTAAAAGGTTTTGCGTTATCAAATGAATTACAAAAAAGCCCATTAGAAAATACGCCTATAGAAAAATATTGCATAGTTGAATATATATTGTGGAAAAAATAATAAAAAAATACACAAAATTGAGGCTGTTGAATGAAGGACCAAGGAATTGAATAAAACCAGATCTTGACAAAAAATTTTATTTAGACTTTTTTATATTTCGCTATACTTTTTTTAGTCATTTCAAAATTATCCTTACAGTTCTATTTTATCATTGACAGACCTTGTTTACACGAAAAAAATTCCCAAATTTACAAATGTTCATCTTGAAAAAATGATAAAATCTGTTCGTGCCGATAACTAATTTCCTTAACCTCGGTGTAATTTGTTAGGTAATTTGTCAAAACGTGAAGTAGTTGATTTATCCTGAACATTCTTATTAAACAAATGCTACAAAAATTTAAACTAATACCACGTGATCAGAACTTGTTTTAAATCTGTCGGCAGCCATTTTAAAAAGATTTTTTGTTGACGGGTGAAAACTTAGACTTTGTCGGAAACTCGCATGGCTCGCTGATTTCTGCGGCCTCTGTTTTAAACAATGTTGCACGTCCATCTCTTATACGTCCCATGTTGTGAGTAATATGAAAATTCAATATACTTGTAATTTTTTTTTTTTTAGGAAAGAGCATCCTAACAGTTCTTTTTAACTCAAAATTTCTTGCCGTCAATTCAATTTTATAAAGGTTTTGGGTTAGGAAATAAAAACAACCCACGGAAAGGTGGGAAAAAAAAAAAAAATTAAATTAAAAAAAAAAAAAAAACACAAAATTCTCAAAAAACTCAGGCCAAAAGTTTTCTTTTAGGATGGAGGAAAAAAGAAAACAGAGAAAAAATGAGCACGAATTGATTTCAATTGAAAACTTCGGTTTAATTTAATATATATAAAAAAATATATATACAAAATATATATATAAAATAAGACCGACCCATCACAAATTATACAAGTAAAAAGTGAGTAGAAATAGGTGTTTCTAGTGACATCAGAAACGGAATCTGTTTACAGGGGGAAACTAAGAACTCCGAAAAATAATTATTGCTTTATAAATATTAGATAAATACACGATCGAATTATTTTCCTAAACGGAATCAATTTTACGCAGCAAACACGAAATTCATGTTTGTTTACTGCTTAACCTTGTTTTTTCTGGTAGAGACCTTCTTTGTGTTGGAATATACTTATTTTCGGTAATATTTCCAGATCTTTGCATGTCCTCTGAATGCAACATTTTCAGAGGGGAATAAAAGAAATTAGTTCCATCAATTTTTAGCGAATCTCCATTAGATTTTGTAGCACTCTTCAACAAACTCATATTTATGACTTTCGTTGAGCTTTTCTCTTCCGTTATAAAAGATACGGGCTTAATATGTGTGTGCAGGTCGTCAAAGGACTTGGACGAACGCAAAGTTGTCTCGGTGTGGTTTAGATCCTTTGAATTGTTAGCGAGGGTT
The DNA here is from genome assembly GCF_058129835.1 of Hydra viridissima. Lineage (NCBI taxonomy): Eukaryota > Metazoa > Cnidaria > Hydrozoa > Anthoathecata > Hydridae > Hydra > Hydra viridissima. Next base: position 10,448,054 of record NW_028324309.1, read on the forward strand.
TTTTCCGTTGTATTTGGTGTTGCAATCGAATATGTTCTTGTTACGTCTAATGAAGCAATTCGTCTTCCAGTGCTTCCAGATGTAAAACTTGCATAAACGCTTACATTTCTCTGAAAATGGGAGTCATTTAAATCTGTAAGATTTTCTTTCAAATTCAGTCCAGCTAAATCTGATAGGTTGATTTTCAAAAAAGTCTGTGTAACAGAGGAAATCTTTTTTTTCTTTTGAAGAGTTGCATTATTGTTGACAGTTGACGAGGTAAAATAAATATCTGTCTAAATAAAAAATTTATGTTCGAATTTATAAAGAAAAATTAATAAAATGTAAAATTTTTTTTTTAACGAGTAAGAGTTAAATACCTTGGCGGTGATAAACTTTAGTTCCGGTACACAAAGCGTATGAACCAAACTGCCGTTCACCATTAAGCGAATTTCAATAGAGTTATCCGAGAATCCCAATAAGTATGGGAAAGCGCACACTGTTAAAAAATTTTTTGCGTGAGATTTTTTTTTAATTCTCAAATATTTACGAGCAAAATTTGATATGATACAAAACCTATGTCAAAGGTGGACTGCGCTAGATAAAAATGACCAACGAAACGGCGGTAAAAAAATATTCCTTAAGTACAATATCAAATCTGTAATTTCAAAAAATTTGATAGTTTTACCCAAAAAAAGCTATTAATTCAACAAACTTGATGGCGACTATCAACATGTAATGCTACTAAAATATTAAAACAATTGTCGCAATCCTAACAGCAGTTTATAAGTTATTATGCAAAGTGGCTGTTAAATCGAGGAAAAAAATGATTGAAAAATAACAGATGGAACAATAGTCCCTACACCTTGAGGGAACTCAGAACATCAGATAGTGTTAATAGAAAACCTTATTAAAATTGAAACCTAAGTAAAATCAGTGTTTGAAAGATGGCAAGGCTGAAACATTTGTTACAGGAATTGCCAAATATAAGATTAAAAAACTCCATCTGGTTTACTTTCAGAATATTCCTAAGATAAGCAATGCAGATTGCTGTTCAAAAGCCATTCTAGCTATTCTTGCATTCATTCTAGCTATTCTTGCATTCATTCTCATACCAATAAAAAAGAATTTAGAGAAAGTATGTGAATTCATTTTATGACTGAGAAGACTATTGGTTAACTAATCAGATAGATGTACAATCAAAATGACTTCAAGAACTAGTTAAAAATGCTGAAACCTTACAAAAAAGCATTGTACTCATCGGAGCAGAGAAGTCACTAGAAGCAGGATCTATACGCAATATACCAGGAAATAATCAGTGCATAGAACCTGCAATCAAAGTGATACAAGAACTGTGCTTGCAGAATCAAAGATAGACAGTCAAGATGACTATTTTGTGGTGAAATTAAATTAAAAATATAAAATTTGCACACAAGAACAATAACCAAGACTCAATACAAAACTAAATACTAGGTATTTTAAATTTGGTTTCAAGTGAAGCATCTCTTTTAAATTCAGGTTAGTTTTTCGCATATTGGCGAGTTTTTACTACAACAATTCAAATTCATATTTATCTCATTGGTCTCAGCAAAAACATTTGAAATTGCAGATTTTTATTTTACTTTGGCTATAATCAAACTTCCTAATGGCAAGTTTTGATGAACATTTTATTTTTTATCTAATCCACCTTAAACTTAGGTGTATTCACCTGCAAAATACCTATATTTTTTGGTGCATTGTTCCAATGGAAATTTATTATTTCAGGTAGTTTATCGTGAATCCGAACAAATGCTGACGAGTCTAAAAAAAAAATAAAATTAATCTTTTAATATTTAAAGAAAAAACAAAATAAACACCACTGTTTTGAAAAAGAACTCATGTATGGTTAATTAAAACTTTTATAACATACGACTGTAAGTAAGAAGCAGCTCTGGGTTATCTTCATCAAACACATCTAAGGCTGACACAATCTTTGGTTTCTTAAGAGAAATGTCATTTGGTCAGTTTATATATAATATTCATATATATGTGCAGCAATCAATAAATAATATCTTTGTCGTTAAATTGCAAATCTTTCTTACCCTGTACATGACAATGTTCTTTAGAACAGAAACTTTCTCTGTTTTAACATTTATAATGTCAAAACGAAAACGAAGACCCAAACACAGAATGAGATCTTTATTTATATCTGTAGTTATGGTTATAGTTCTTGGAGATTCATTCACAATTAGGTTCTAGCAAAACAAATATATGGAATATATAAAAATAATATAAATTAATGTTAAAAAGTAAAACATGTGAATTATTTAAAATTGAATTTTAAATATTTTAAAATGTTTACCTCAAAAATTGAATAATTTATCAACTAATTGTACTAAAAGAGAATAAAGAAATTAACATACTCTTTCCATTTCAAATCCAGCAGGAGGCTGACCAGCGCTGCTATTTGACTGTGAAGCATACCAAACTGTAGACTCATTCCAATAAAGAAGGGAGATTCGTCTACCAACAGCAAATGCCAAACACATACTAGGTGTAACTTGACGAGATAATGTATACACATGTGACCCTTGAAATATCACAAAACTTTATTTATTCACAATCTAAATGAATCTATTTAATGAACTTTTGGGCTTCAGAACACATCAATTAACTTTAATCAGAAAAAGTGTCATTAAAATCTTATTAATGCTAATAAAGTAAGAAATAAAAAGTATATTAGTCTTTTTGAACTAAAATAAATACTAAATATGCTCAAAATGTTACAATAAATAGATTTAATTTAAAAAAAAAATTACCTTTCGATCTTTTGAGATAATACTTTGCACAATGTCTTCTAGATAAAATAAAAGGTTTTTCCACTTGAAGTTCTGATAAAGGTATTGCATAAATTCTGCCATCTACAAAACATATAATGCATATAAATATACACACATGCCTACACACAGTCATTAAAAAAGAACAGTTTTAAGTGCAAATACAATTTATACATGTTTCACTAAGTTTGTAGTTGTGAATCACAACTATAGTTTTTTTTGAAAATTGTTATGCATATCTTCTAAAAAGTCTTTTAAAAACCCTCCATACACATCGATTAATTGACATTTAGGGGTCCTCAAGGTTCATGAATTTCTTGGAAATCACTGAAAACTACAAATCAGTCAGTATCCTACTGTAGATTGTTTGTCAAAATTGGACAACTTTTTTCAACTTTTTAAAGGTATTTTATATTTATTCCCCACTGGATATAGTTGGACACACCAGCAAAACAAAAATCGTGTAAATAGAAAAGTATTAAATTGTAACAATTCTGAACAATTCACTGTCTGTGGCACAAATACAAAATTAAAAATACAAAATTACAATCAGATAAAACATTGAGTACAAAAGTTTGTTTCAGTACAAAATATGATTCAAATAAAATAATAAAATAAAGTTAGTAACCCAATCATATATTGGTAAAATTGTGGATAGTTCCTTATTCAGCATTAACTTTACAAAAGCATTACTTTGCTTGGCTATACTCAGTACTGCAGTTTGGTAAAAATTTTAGTCTTAACAATAACATATCAACCAAATCAGAAGTTTTTGTTTAATATTGCAAAACATCTCAGTTCTAAATATGTAGAAGATTGCTATCATTACACTCTGCAATGCCACTCTTTTAAAAGTTACTGTTTTTTGTTGTTTTTTTTTTTCATTTTCATTTGTTACTATGGCATTGAAATTCTGTATAAGAGCAACAGCGTATTTGGAAAAGTAATTAACACAGGTCAAATTATTAACCAACTCAGATATAGTCTTGAATGATGGCTTTCAGCCAACACTGAAACTGGAATCTCTAGAAAACTATTGTTAATGGTAGTGATCTTGAAAAAACTTCTAGAGATAGATAATTTTTGTACTACAAGGAGCCGAGTCTTAAGTAGATGCAGTCCTCAATCATCTCTAATCAGTGACATAAGGTGTCCTTCTTCTGACAAGAGAGAAACCAAAAAAAGAGAGAATTACTAGCTCTGGCCTTAAGTACCACAAGTGGCACACCATCATCTTTATACTAAAAGTCTGCAAAGTCACATCATCATCAGCATCAAGTCTTTTGATGAGTTGAATGTTGTGTCAAAGCACATGCCAATCACAAATGTATTGCATTTCCATGATTTCAAAAGTTCTAGAACTGCCAACATAGCTGTCTCTACTGAGCCTGTGGCCAGCTTTGGTATACCGAGAAGTTTTGTGCTTCCATTTATAAGAGAAGATACCAAAACTAACAATTTTTAAAATTGCCAAGTGTCTTCTCCAGTTGTATCAGACAGCAGCTTGCCATCTCAGTGCACAACAAAATTGCTGGCTTGAAATTCATCCCTTGTCTGCTTGGCAGCTTCATCGTAAAATTTCTGCTGTTTTTGGTGAACTGTACTGTAACATGTTCACATTCTTCAGTTTCTACAACTGCTAGTCTGTACTGATATTATTCTGCCTGCTTGAGTAATTGTTCTTTGCATTTTGATAACTATAATGGTGAACAGTTTTCACTGGTTTAATCCTATATGGATTAAGGGTATAACAACAACAACAACAAAAATGTTAGAAACCAAATAATAGATACTTACCTTCATTTCCTTCAAGCTCAACACTTGAACAACTAAATTTTCAAATGTCTATTCAACAACGCGAAAGATGATTACATTAAAATACCTGCCTAGTGCCAGGTCACATGACAATTATATTTACCCAAAATACACATAATGTTAAGAAACTAAATGTAAAAATGCTACATTGTGAAAAATCATGACAACTTTTCATGATTTTAATATTGTTTATGCTTGAAATCTTATTTTTTGTGTGCATTATTTCACAAGTTTCATGACACTTGGAAAACCTCTAAATGTTATTTTAATTCAAATTTGAGATAATATCCAAAAAAAACTTTGAGTAGGTATACATCAACATTCTCGAAAAAAAAACATACGTACACACAGATATACACATTTTTGAAGTTAATAGTCATATACAAAGTGTGTCAAAAAAAAAAAAAAAAAAAAAAAAGAACTTACTTTTTTTGATTCTAATAACACAAACATTATAACATTCAATTACATTTAATTGCAAAGCAGACATGCTACGATCAAACACTTGCCGCGTGCCATGATCTATAAAAAGGTCTTTATATAATGATGTCTTTTTTAGATTATAAAACAAAACATGCAGCTGAAAATATAACAGGTGGCCAAAGATAAATGGCATAGGTAGTATTTTTATTATAACTGTTCTTTTTTAGCTAAAACAGTGAATTTTTTTTAAAAAGATTTATTAAATTCTCTATAAATCTGTCTTGATGGCCTTGTTTTATGGTTTTTAATTTTATTTGTAGATAATGAAATCTAAAGATTTGCAAAAGCTTGTACTTTCTAAATACCAAATTGGGTTTCGTACAATAAATCGGTGGTGTCAAATGATAAGAGAGACAGGCTCTATTGAGTTGAAATGTCCATCAGGTGGTCCAAGATCAGTTTGAACAAATGCAAACATTCAAAAAATCAGAAGTTGTCTGAAACCTAAAAAGAGGATTTCATCTCAGAAATAAGCTAATGAACTCAATATCTCCAGAACCAGTGTTCAAAGAATACTTCAAAAAGGATCTCAATTTGCAGGCATACAAACACAGAGTTGAACCACTGCTTACAAATGGTCAAAAAGTCAAGAGAATTAAATTTGAAAATTGGATAAGAAACCATTTTCGAAAAGAACAAACACTGAAAATTCTGTTTTCAGATGAAAAAATTTTTGATTTAAATGGTATGTACAATGCCCAAAATGATCGCATATGGTCCACTAATCGTAATGAGGCTGATAAAGATGGTGGTATTAAACAGAAACAAAAGATCCTTCAAAAGGTAATGGTTTGGTTGGGAGCTTGTTCAAAAGGTGTTACACCACTGGTTATTTTGGACAAAGATACAGTAAATCATGACTGGTATATAAAAAAAGTGCTGCCAGTGGCCTTGAAATATGGAAGCGAGATGTTTGGTGATGATTGGACATTTCAACAAGATGGAGCAACCTCACATACGCATCATTTAACTCAAGAATGGTGTCATGATAATTTTCCTGCTTTTATTGACAAAAACCATTGGCCTCCAAATTCCCCCGATCTCAATCCTTTAGATTACTCAATATAGGATGAACTCGTTCAAATGAAATGGAATAAAATTAAATCAAAATTAACATTAATTCAAGAACTTAAACGAGCTGTAAAAAACATTAGAGTAAATGTAGCTTTAGAAAGTTGTACTAGTTGGACCAATTGCTTATATTGTATGTCAAAAAATAATGGAGACTATTTACATTAAATAAATCATGTCATTTTGTAGAGAATTTAATAAATCTTTTAAAAAAAAATTCACTGTTCTAGCTAAAAAAAATAACAAAGTTATAATAAAAATACTAGCTATGCCATTTATCTTCTGCCACCCGTTATTTTATTAACTATTTATTACTTTTACTATCTTATGTAACAAAATTTCTTAACGTACAGTTGATAAAATAATTATCAATTGATATAATAAATATTACTTGATAATATTTATTAAACCAACTGATAATCATTGTCTCAACTGTACGTTAAGAAACCTATACTTTATTTAAAACTATTTCAAACTACTTATAAAAATTTTGTTTGATCAATTCTCTTGATCTACTTTAACTATAGGTCCAAAGCTGTTGCATTGGGTAGAAAATATTTAAAGAGGGAATTTCAAGGAACTTGATTTCCTTAGAGATTACTTTTAAAAAGAAATAATTAACATACCAGTTATGAAAAATATTCCAAAGTCAGTCGAAACAAGTAGTGAATTAACTAGTGAGTCACCACACAATATTCTGTGTGAGAAACTTGAAAGTACAGGATGAGGAGTCCATGGCTAAAAATATAAAAGTTTAAATAAATGAACTTAGTACATTTTTGGCAGTAACACTTTAAAGCTGATCGAAGTACCGTGTTTTTAATAGCACGCAAACCTCCAACATTGGCAACACTTGTTGGTGCAACACCTTGAAGAATCTTATTCACTTTCAGTGCCTAACAAAAAAGTAAAATAAACTTTTCTTATACAAAAAAATCACAAATAAACTTTTCTTATACCAAAGAATCATAAACAAACTTTTCTCATCCAAAAAAAAAGTAAAATAATTTTTTCTTATACAAAAAAAATCAAATTTTTTTAGGAGAATATTATTATCTGTACAAAGCCCATTTAATATTTATAACAGACTCAAAATATTCATAATCATGTATATTTTTAACCAATAAATAAGAGGATGTTCTTTAGATTTAAGTAATTGATATTAACTTTAAACTTTTCTAATACATCTTAAGATACTCTATCTTATATTAAAGTGTTATTTGAACTAAAATAATACTTACAATCAGATAGAACATCTTAAGATGTATTAGAAAAAAATAATGTAAAAATTACCTGACCAAACTCAAGAAACACTTTCCTTTTTTCAGCATTGATTTGTTTGTTATCAGAGTTTATTGTATCATTAATAGAAAGCTTCATGAATTTCTAAACATAATTCAATATATTGTAGTGTTTTATGGCATTTAAACTTAAAACGCTAAGTTTTGATTTTTATTTAAACCTGTGTATTGAATATTTTTAATGGTGTCAATAAAAAAGAAAAAAAAGAGAAATTTTTTTTGGTTTTAATGTGATAATAAAAATTAAGTTTTAATTATCAAATAAATTAACATTAAATTTTGAAAAATATTTCTGACTTACTTAAACTTTTTTAACACTTTCCTATACATAAAGTGAAAAAAATTGGGTTGTTTGAACATGACTGCTGCTAATATCAGGTAGAGACAGAGGTACACACCTCTCGCTTCTTGGAAGCATTTACTAGAGAAGTGCCTCTATGAAGTAAAAGATGTATACCTCCAATTTAAGAGTTTAGAAGGCCTGACTAGGGATCAAGGAAGAGATAAACAAGATTGAGAAGCTTGTCAAAATTAAGTGGAAGATGTTCCAGGCTTGATCCTCAGAGCATCAAAGGACCTAATGTGGAGGAGTTGTTCCAGAGTTTTATCTACATCACCCTGGAGCTTTCCATGAAGCCAGATGCTTGGCATAATTTAATTTTACTTAATATGGTTAGCAGAAAATTTATTTTTAGTTATCTAAAAATATTTATTCCCAAACTCAACCGGACTTACAACCAGTGTAAGGCTGATTGTGTTTGCTATCTTAAGCTAGTGTGAGGTTGTTTGAGTTTGTTCAATGTGTGAATGATTCTACTGAGCATAACATCCACCTATTCAGGACTTACTCAGTGACTACAATCTGAGTAAATGACACAAAACCTAATGCTAGCAGTTAGGAATGGCTGGAGAAAATATTCCCTGCTAAAACTTTTCAAATAAAAAGTTTTTACATTCCTTGATACATTTTAAGTTCTCCTAACTTATTACATAAAAGCCTTTAAAACAGTTTTCAACTGTTTAAACATATTGAACTATGGCTGTGAGTTTTAATTTGCCTTTCTTTTTGGTACTTTAAACCCGTAAAAACAACACTTAAAAAAAGAATAAAAAAAAGCAAAACAATGACAAAACTATCAGTAAGTACCTCTGGTTTTGCCCACTTATCATTTTGCAGGCTGTTAATTAAACTTTCTAATGTTCTTTGTCTTTTGTTACTAAAAACTGGGCTGGAATAAGCTGCCTTCTCACCATTCATCACTAAAAAACAAAATCATCCAGTTTTTCTTCTTCCAATATTTCTTTTCACAGTTACATTCTTTATTTATAAAGTACTTAAAAAATTTTGCATGAAAAAGTTTGTAGCTTTTTGAGACTTAAATACAAAAATTGTTCAAAAAGTAAAATTTTGGCTTGTTTTAACAATCTTTAAAATTTTTAGTGAAAAGAAAAATAACACTTTCATTACACTGGTTTAAGACATTAATCGGAGCCATTCAAAAATTACCTTAGCTAAGAGGTGGGTAAGGGATCTATAAAAAGCAAACAAAAACAATTGAGTGGGGGGGGGGGGGGGGGGTTATCCATCACAAACAAATGTTTATTCATTAGAAAATTTTTTCTTTAACTTTTTGCAGTTAATGTTAGTGAACAGAAGACTTTCGGCCAAATCCATCTGTTTGGGTAACATTCTTATTTTGAATTATCATCATTTTAACTTTTATATTAAGAAGGCATTGTAAACTAATTTGCACATTTTTTTCTTGTGTAGTTCTTAATCTTTGAGGTTGTAGCTGATTATGACAATATTTTCTAAATTAAAAAATGAGAACTTTTTTTCCAAATGCTTTAGATTTGAAAGATAGGAACAAGTGCTTGCCCTAACTGATTTTCAGGCTATTTATTTTTTGCTCTTGAGTTTCATAGCAGAAAATCTACAAGTAAATGTCAAAAGCTACATAATTACTTTTTAGAATTAGTGAAGAAAGTCACAGATGACAATTCAAAAATAATTCCAAAAATGTTATGAAAAAGAGTAAAAAAACAAAGCAAAGTTAAACAAAGATGGGAGAAAGAAGGGGTTCAAGAAGGATTGTTTTAAATAGAAATTACTGGATATGACTCTTTAAACAAAATATCCATCCAGACAATAGAAAAAGCCATATCTGTGCATCACTAGATTTTGAGCAAATGTAATATTTAAATGGCCTCCTAAAATACATTTAGTTACATTTTGTGATAAGAAAAGATCTGAACTCCTGCGGATTATCAAAGCGTGGAGGAATAGGTAGAGGGGGGCCAAAAACAGGAACATTTTCTTCAGATAGCACTGATATCCTAAAAAAAAAACAGTCACATGTTTGTAAATAAAAACTGTTTAAAGCCAACAATATTATTAAAGTTAATATAATGCTTGGGTGTGTATTTTTTCATTTTCGAAAAGATATAAAATTTCTATCATTCATGGCTTTTGTGTAATATAAAAGTTTGGTTTGACTGTAAGTATTTTGACACAGAAAATTGTTCTTAGAAGAGTAAAAGGAACATCACTAAAACATTATACTTTGAAAACTATTAATGTTTTTTGAGCTCAGATGAATGATCATTTCTTCTAGGAATATAAAGGATCCAGAAGCAATTTGCAGCTAGGTTTTAGTTTTGTAAAATCTGAAAATTGTTTGTTGTTCATTGATGACTAATCAACCTAATCAAATCTAATTAACTAATCAAAATTTTGTTCAAAAAGATATAAAGTAAAGAGTTTCAAATGAAACCCAAAAGAGATGATGTTCTAAACCTTCAGATTCCTACCTAAAGATTCAGATGATTTACTTACTAGCAGTTATCAGAATTGTTGCAGTTTTACTTTTTCAAGTGTAGTTTTGAAGAGAATTTCCATTTAAAACTACAGTTTACAAAATAAAAAAAATAACAGCGCTGAATAACTAATTAATGATTTTGACATGGAAGATGAAAACTTTGAACAATCCAAGAAACTCTTGAACAAACTAAAAAGCTTATTTGATGAAAAACTGTCTATTCTGTAAAAAACTGCTTACTGTTGACTGTGTCATTAACAGGAAGCAATTTTTTTTATAGAATTTTTGTATTTTTTCTAAAAAACAGAAAACATAAAAAAAAAAAAAATTTCAATAACAATAATAGAGTGACTTTTTTCATTATTAGAAACACAGAGCAGAGAATGAAAGATGACTAAAGTTTCAAAAGAATGTGTTCTCAAACACTGTAATGTATAATCTGACAAATTTGCAATAAGTAAAACATTTCATATTTGAAAATTTAATTCAACTAAGAAATTTAGATTTACCAATAAGATTTAGTTTTGATGGAGTATCTGACTAAAGCAAAAACATGAGTGAACTTTGTCCTAATAGATGATGGTTTAAAGCACAACTCTTCAGTTGGCTCTCCATCAACAAATACAATAACTGCAATATCATTACCAATATGACGTTTTCTTTCAACCTATAAAGTTAAAAACTGAAAAAAAGTAAATTATTGTACCAAATTTGAAAAATTAACCTCATACCTAAGATATTGAAACATAAATGCCTTAAAATTCCCATAAGAGAAATATTTCTTTAAAAACAAAAAACCTGTTGAGAATCTTTGGAAAAACAAAAAACCTGTTGAGAATCTTTGGAAAATGGTAACATTACTGAAACATGAAACATAACTTCATGACCTTCAAACACAGTGTAAAGTGAGTGAGTGCCAGTCATATTATCTAAGTGTATTAAAAAAAGAGCAAAATAAATTAATATCAGCATAGTAATGATTTAACATGTAAAACTCTTTCAAAAAGCAAATTGACAGAATAGCAACTAATATAGCCACTTTATGAAAATTATTAAGTAAAATGCTTAAAAAACAATATCAAACAGTAATATTGCATTTATATGAGGAGCACTGAAGAAATTTTATAAGAGTATTTTAGAAAAAATTGCTTTTTCAGGTGGAAATTGTTAACATCATTATTCGTAATCAATCTACATCAAACATGTTTCTTTTTAACACTAAATATACTTTTTAAGATGTAAATGCCTGCAATCCTACATGTTCTTAACAGTTTCAAAGACCAGAAGCTAATCCTTTAAACACAATGTTTGCATAAATTACTATTTTGATTCATTCTGTTCATTAGACTGAGACATTTATTTAGCTGTTGCAGCAATCAGCCTCTCTTAGCATACATTTTCTTTAATTAGAATTTGATTGATTCAATGAAAATGTAGTATGCAAAATGTAAAATGTGGATGATAAACATAAACAATAAAAAATAGTAAACTTACAAATGTATACATAGTAAACTTTATTTCAAAAATACCAAAATTATGAAATAAACTTGTTCACACAAAAACTTTTGCTGTTTTAAATGCAGAGAAAATTATACAGAAATAAACTTCAGAAAATTCAATTTCTTTTAACAGACTGATAGTTATTTCAATAGATTTTTTTACTTTATTTGTTATCATTTGTTGTTGATGGAAAAGTCAAAAACTGTTGCTTAATTTAAAAGTGAAATACTCCTTCTAAGAAATACAATTTTCTATGAATTTAAAATTTAAAATGTGAGAAAGCAATTTTATAGCTGTAAATTATTGATTTTTTTAACAAAGCGTGTCAATTTCACAACAATTTCTTCAAACCTTAAAATAGGGATATGAATTAATGATCTATTTTCTGAAAATCCACTCAAAAAAAATTGTAAGTTATTTGTTATTTTGGTTATTTGCAATTTTGTTGAAGCAAAGTTATCATTTTTAAAATTGTATTACTAACTTTAAAATAAAGACTGTACTATTCATGTATTTAATACATATACTATTAAACTTAAATTTATTAAATAATACAATTTAATCATGCTAACCTCATTATTGGAGCATGTTTGACTTTTATACCTTTGATGTTCATTATGTGATTCACCTAATAAAAGGTAAACAATCTGCAGGGTTTTTTTTTTTTTGGTTTTTTTTTTCAATTTTCTATTTGCATTGGTATCTCACAAATAAAACGGGTAATATTGGCTTCTAATATTTCAATCATAGTTGATTTATCAGCAAAAGCTTTAGACTTTATGTAGCCCCAGAGAAAAAAGTTTAGATGTGTGATATCACATAATCTTGGTGGAAAACAAATGTTTTCAAGATTTTGGGCTTGAATTTCATGTCTAAAAAAATGTAAAGTTTACCAGGTTGGTTTATCTTTCCAAAGTGTACCAAGGGCTGAACTTCCTAAATAAGTTTACTTAAGCTCTAAGATCCTGCTAGGTGTTCACAATTTGATTTATACCATTATGACATTTTTACAGAGTTAAAAATGTATAAACTTTACAATTCTCCAAGTATGCTAAGGAGGCCTAATTTTCTAAAATAAGGATACAGTACAATCTCTCTAATTCAAATCTCCTTAAATCGAAAAACCTCCGTAATTCGACTAAATGTAAAGTCACCGTGACATGCGCTTAAGAAACTCTTTTGTTTAACTTTCTATAATTCAAATCTCTATAATTCGAAAACCTCCGTAACTCGATTGGATTTTTCGGACCCTTTAGTGAGAATCTCTCTGTAAATCAATTTTTTTATTTTCTGACTTGTAAAAAGCTCGTTAACCGTTGAGTTCTTTTTTCAAATTTCGAATGTTTTGAGTTTTTGAAAAACGATTAATGTGAATTATTATCTTTTGTTTAAAAAACGTCATGGCATCAAAGAAACACGATGTTCTACTAGAATTGGAGAAAGGAAAAACAAATAGAGGTTTCAAAAATCTTTGATATTCCACCAAACATTCTTTTAACCTGGAAATAGAATAAAGATAAAATCTTTGACGCTTTTCGTCAAGGAAATTTGGCTAAACGGGTGAAGGGTGAAGGTTGATATGTATTATCATGTCAACAAAGCTTTACTTAAATGTTTCAAACAAATGAGCTTATATTTATAAAAGACATAATCTCTATTGCATTTAGGTCTAAGAATCACTATTTGTTTGTTTTTTCATCTCTATTTGTAGTTTGACCAGAATATTTGAAAAAAAAATCAACTTTCTATAATTCCAAAATCTCTCTAATTCGAACTTTTATTTTTCCCCATGAAGTTCGAATTAGAGAGATTGTACTGTATTGGAATTGACACAGGGGTCATATAATGTCAGCAACATTAATTTTAATTATTATTTTAACACCTATTTCTACTTGGATAGTTTTTTTAAATCAAATTTGGTTTAGTAAGACTAAAATTACATATTAAGAATATATAAATACAATATTAAGAAGTTCTAAAAATTATTAAACTTTATGATACAAGGAGTAAAAACCTATGATATAAAGAATTTCTTGTCAAAAATAACCCAAAGTAGATAAATATAAATATAGCAATATCTTGTAACTGGAGGTATTACAAAGTTTATTGGCCAATTTAATAGATTTTATTTTAATTTATTTGATGATTAAAACTTAATTGCATAATACCCAAAACAAAAATGAAAACAAAAAGATTTAGAACTTAAGGCATTTAAAATTAAGGTCTAAAATATTTTGAAATACAGTTACAAAAATATGTATTAAAACTTAATAAAAGAGGATTAAATGCTGCAAACTACTTTATAGGATTAATGACACATTTTTGTGTGTTTTGCATAACAAGCTTTATAGGATTAGGCCCAGGAAGAAAGCTTTCAGCTGTCATACTCAGGCTAGTCAGAAGCCGAATTAACAGGAACCCTATCAGGTCAATCAGAAGGATGGAAAAAAGACCTCAATCTGTCTGTAACAACAATAAGAAGGGTTCTCAGAAAGAACATTGGTGCCAAATCATTGGTCATAATCAACTTTTGGACTCATTGTCTTTTCAGGAGAAAAGCCACCTGTGTTTCTTAAGACAGACTTGAGGAAGCTGAATATTATAGCAGTGATTAGCAGATGATGGTGGCTACATAGATTAAATATTGTAAAACCCTTTTACTTTGTTTTCTTTTTGAAAAAATTCTTTGGTAAGTAATTTTGAAAAAAAAAAAACTGTCAATTTTTGTAATGCAATCAGTTATTATTATGATGTGATGACATTTATTTTCATAAATTACCTTTGACATCCAGGCCACCTCGAAATCTATTCCAACCTTGTAAAGTTACAATATCTCCAAGTACATGAAGAAAGTTACTGAATTCCAAACTTCCACACTCTAAATGTTTTATTAGAAGTGCCTATTACAGAATTAAACTGGACTATAAAAATCAGCTTGTTTAACTCTTAAAGACAGGATCAAAGCAAGTTATTGACAATTGAATGCATGAGAATAACACTAAAAGATTTAGATTACCATTTCCAAACATTTCATCATCGGTAGCTTGACCTTGTTTTGCATAAATTACACCAAACTTAAAATTAACAGAACCCTAAAAAAGAATAATTTAAAGCAACTAGATGAAACACAGAAAAACACAAGTTTGCTTATAGCTACCAAAATAACTTTAAAAAATCAACTTTTACCTCTTGTTCTTCTAGTATTAAAAGTTCCTACAATGAAAATAGTAACATGAAAATAAAATCTTAAATGATTCAAAAATAAGAAGTTTTATTTGTTTTAATATTTTATGCATTCTTGTAAAGAATCATAAAAACAAAGCATCCTAATGACTCCTATTTACATTTATTTTGTGAAAGATATAGAAATAAAATTTAAAAAAAATATGAAAATCATACATTTCACTGCAACAACTTTCACAAGTTATTAGGAGACAAAAAGAATTCCATACTTCAATATAAGGTTTTTTTAATGACTAAACTTAATTTTTCAACTTTTTTGTAACAAAAAATTTATTTAATTTTTTATTAAAACATGTACTTGACATAAAGTTGATAAGCCTGTAAGAAAAATAGAGAAAAATGATGTATAGCCTAGAAGCAATATATATGTCTTTTCATTTTAGAATAAACAATTAAGGTAGATTTTTAGTTTAGTTTTAACCCTTTTTTATTTTATACACTAAATATATAATATTTAATACAGCCACTAAATATATAATATTTTATACAGCCACTAAATATATACTATTTTACAAAGCCACTAAATATATACTATTTTATATAGCCACTAAATATATAATATTTTATATAGCCACTAAATATATAATATTTTATACAGCCACTAAATATATAATATTTTATACAGCCATTAAATATATAATATTTTATAGCCACTAAATATATAATATTTTATATAGCCACTAAATATATAATATTTTATACAGCCACTAAATATATAATATTTTATACAGCCATTAAATATATAATATTTTATAGCCACTAAATATATAATATTTTATATAGCCACTAAATATAGTTAGAGGCTGTATAAAGTAGAAAGGATTTTTTGCAAAAATTAACTTTGATATATAAGAATAAGGGGAAATAAAAGTGTTGAATGATAAATCAAAATGATAAATCTTTTGTATCAGAAAAAAAAAAATGAATGAATAAAAAATACTCATCTATACAAACTCACTTTCTGAACTTCAGGTGATATAATTTCTCTCGGGTTTTTTTCTAACTTGTCTTTCATAAAAAACCTTTAAATGTGAAAAATCATTTTAAAAGTAATTTTAGTAAAATTTTAGTAATTTTAGTTATTATACCTAAATTTTTAATGTTAGGTTAATAAAATTTAAAATTTTAAGAATAATTTAATAACAAAAATGCAATAAAGTAACCATAGTTAAAATAAATTTATTTTGAGATTTTAACCGGTTCTATATCAACATATAGGTATAATTATAGGATATGGATCTTATAAAAGGGAATATGGAAATTTTTTGCTTTTACTTCATAAATTATTTACATTTATTGGTTGATAAATTTATATCAATCTTTACTTATAAGTAAATTTGTGTCTTAAACATTTTTCCAAAGTAGTATTACAAACTTTAATGTATTGTAACAAACATTTCAATATTTACCTGAGAACTTCTTTTGCAGTGTAGCTTTTCTGTGGATCGTAAGGAAAAGTAATTCGTCTGCAACCCTAAAAGATTTATAATCCTTTATAAAATAACTTCATTCGAATGAACTTTTGTTTTAAGCCAAAAGCATTTCTTCTCAAGAATATGCTTAAATTTTGAACAGAAAAAACATTATTTGCTGCTTTTCATACTTACAGCCTTTATACTTAGTAAATAAGACATATAGCAAATATTGGCATAGAAGCATAATGATTATTTGCACTGATGATATAATATTGGCATAGAAGCATAATCATTATTTACTCTATGGATATAAAATTGGTATGGAAGCATAATGCAATGATTATGTTAAAAAGAATCAATAATTTAAATTATTTAAGTTTTTTTTATAAATATGTACTAAATGTACTATTAAATAAAAACTTAACTTACCCACTTACGCCATAATATAGCTCTATATTGTGGTATACCACGATTCTCTATGTCTGTCAAACAAACTGATAAGGCATATGCATTATTTGATGAATCAGTAAACACATAATTGCAATGAACTAAGAAATCAAAAGATAATTTAAGCAATTAACATAAAAAAAATACTTATAAAAAAATTGTGATGATATACCATTTTTTTTACCTTGGCCAAGAAAGTACTTAAAATACCATCTGGTTTGGAACTCTGGGTTTTCTAATTGAGCAAGGGAGGGTGAGTGAGCAATCATTACCTGCGTTGCCTAAATTTTTTAAAATCATTTATTCAACAATACAACTTTAATACAATTTTCATTACATTAAGTGCAAACCTTACAGTTATCAATATAAATAACATAATTACACATGGATATATTTAAAATTATCTTTTACTGTAAATGCACCCCTGTTACTGTATCCAACCCCTGGTAGTAATAAGAAATACAAATTTTAAGAAGAATGTATTCTAGGTCATGTATCTACTTTTCCATCATATTAAAAAGTATAAATATGCATAAAACTTTCAAATGGAAAAAAAGTAAGAAAATTACCTTTCCATCTTCACTAGGCTCAACACGAAAACGACTAGGTTTTCTTGATAGTGGGGTGGATGAACCTTCTTCTGTAGTTACCTAAAAAAAATTGCTCGCCTTAAAATAAATTTATTGCAAGATAATGGCTTTACAATAAATGCTCACTTTTTTTCTTTCATTTCTTCTTCTCTTTTTTTTTTTTTTTTTTTTTGAGCAAAGAAAGTTTAAAGCCTACTACAAAAGTTGATAAATCACAGATTCTAGCAAAGTAAACAATTTAGACATTTAATTATAAACTTACTGCTTCCATGGAGCCATAGTACTGGCTTCGAAACAGGATATTTCCAGAGTAAGTTGAAGTCGAGCTGAAAAAATATCTACAACTTTAAAACTTTTGGATAAACTTTAACTTGAGATATTGAAAAATTCATAAATAATAAGTTAATTTACACCAAAAATTGAGAACCAAAATTTTTCTATCCTGTTGCTGGAAAAGAGCTTGTTTAAACAAATGAGTGATAGATTTAATAAAATATACTACTTTAAGAAGTTCTGAATTTTTAACATTTATCTATTTTGAGACAGTTATTCTTATATTCTCATAAAATAATGCCAACCATTATTTTATAAAAACATGTAAATATTTAAATTGAGAGAAAAAATAAATGTGAATTTTAATGCTCAGAATTAAATGTAAAATAATTCTGAGTATTAAAAGCAAAAATACTTCACTTTTATTAAACTCAAGGATTTTGCAATCAGCTTTTTATATTTTAAACTTGAAAGAAAAAGATAAAAAAAAGAAAAGATAAAGAAACAGATAGCAATTATTTGCATGATAAGAGAATTGTAGCTTTAACATTCATTTATCTATTTAACAAACTTTAAATAGAAAAATTATATTTTCTTACTTTGTTTACTATATAATTAATCTAATAAGAAATTATTTTACTTTAAGTCAAAAAGTTGTTACTAAAGATTTAGAGACAAAAAAAACAAAAAGATGGGAACAAGAAGTAAAATATAAATTGAAAAAATTTGGTAAAATTTTTTTTAACATATTATTTGTAATATTTCTTTTTTTAATCTTTTTCACTTAAGTAGTTCTGTAAAGATATTTAAAAATCAATAAGTTAAAACTTAAATCAAAACACTTTTGCTGATTTCTTATGGTGACAATATCTTTTAGATTTATGAAAAGCATTAATAAAAATCATTACAATTTAATCTTATAAAATTGTAACACTAAAACCCTCAACAGTTATAGATTGGTTAACATAAGCTTAATTCATTTGAAGTATCATATCTCACCTAACTCTTTCAACTGTATTCTTTTGTGAGTGAAATAAAACTTGCCTTACACTAGGATCCTTCATATCTGCCATAACACTTAACACAGCAAGTAATAAACTTTATTTGCATGAAATACTGGAGGTGTAACTTTAACTAAAAAGACAATTTGTTTATGCATACATACATACATACCTACATACATACATACATACATACATACATACATACATACATACATACATACATACATACATACATACATACATACATACATACATACATACATACATACATACATACATACATACATACCCATTTCTATTGTTTGGTTTTTTTTGTGGGGATAGGGGGGGGATTTAAAGACCAAATTTACCATGAGGTTAGTTTATTTATTTTGAAGCCAATTATAATGCACTTACTTTTCAAATAGAAAATAAAATCCACAAACATTTCATAATTGAAATACAAAGACAAATAATTTTTGAATCAGTTATTTCAAACATATTTGTAAATCAATAGTAAAATAGCAACAAATAATACAATCAAATGGCAGCAAAAAAACTTAATGCTCTTTCTAATCTAATGGGTAACAACTCATTAAAAAACGTCATTAATACTTTACAAGGAAACTACATATTATGGTTTTTGATTAAAGATAGGACATCATATCCTTCTATGAGAATCAAAGCAGATTAAAAAAATTTTTTGAATAACTTAATCTTGTAATTAATAACTTTTTATTGAAATGAAACTAAAACAATTTGTACTCTCACACATTATTATAGAAAAAAACCATTTAAATATGTTTAAACAAAACAACCTTTCTGAGATTTTAAGATTAATACTTTGTCTTTTAAAACGAAACAAGAAAGTATGAGATTGTTAGTGATGTGATGCAATTACTAAGAGGAAGTTCATTTAAATGGAGTTATTTATTTTAATTAGATTCCCATTTACCTAAAAAAACTTTGATTTTTTAAAAATATATACAAAGATTTTAGCCACAATAAACTTATAACTAAAATTATTCAAATTATAAGTTTGTTTTTTTTTTTTTTAAAAAAAAATACTTTTGGATAATTAAAACAAAGCTATTTTGTTAGAGAAAATGTTAGAAAAAAAATATTATCCTGTTTACACAAATTGTTAAAAATTAAAAACTTTGATAAACTAAACAGTAAATACTTTTGAAGATATATTGCTGATGACTTTTTAGTCTAGATTTATATATACAAACACAAACACACACACACACACACACACACACACACACACACACACACACACACACACACACAACTAGAATACAATTGTAAACAGCCTATTTCATCTTACCCCACATTTTGGGATGGAAAATAACAGTGACCAGAACTAGTACTGTTTATTTTTTTGCTCATTTGGAATTTTTCATGTTGAAGTTGTACATAAAAACAGTGGTAGTTTTCAAAAATATTTTAAACTGAACTTGGTCAAGTATGTTGGTTACAATATTTTGGCTGCTAAATATTGATATGATAGATAAAATGTTACAAACAGATAATAGGAGCACTTGTTTGATTTCAGATAAGCAAGCTACACACTTCATGTAAAGTACCCATTTAAAAAACTTTCATTAACAAATCAGAAACTAAAAAATATCAACAAAAAACTGACATAAAATTTAGTGGGGATTTAAAAATTCTATCATTCTTTTCTAGTAAAATGTATAAAGAACTTGTTATGTCATAGGATATTAAATATGCCCACATAAGTTCACAATCAATCTTAATCTGCAATCATCACATTAGAAACTGAGGAATATTGAGCACCTAATTTTGCTCATTAAAAAGGTTTTACAATCTCAGTTGTTTGTTTATTGAAGATATAACAGTATTACATAAACATTTAATATAAGAATTTTCTTCTTAATTAAAATATCATACTTTCAGCGTTATTGTTACAAGCATTTTTTAACATGATCATTTCCAATGTCATGGGGAAAATTTTTGTTTATTTCTCTACACAAGCATTAACTAAACTTAAACCAAAACCTTTCATCGAACAACATTTTACATGCCTAAAAGTAGTTTTATAAATATCTTTTACTTCTACTTATTAATCATTATATCTTTTACTTTACTTTTATAGGGCAATTTGCTTATGATGTTAAAACTAATTAATAGACAGTTGATAACAATAAAAAATTAATAAAATGGAATAAAAAATAAAGATCAATAAATAATTAATAACTTATATTGGTTTAAGTTTTTAGCTTAAAGCTGAAGATTAATGGATTACAACCATATTGTCAGATTTTCATAATAAAATGCAATGAAAACAAACAACCATTATTTTGTTGAGTTAAATATCTCAAGTAGAAGCAGTTTTTACTTTACTTACTATTTTTACCTATATTATATAAAATTACAGTTTAAGAATGCTTCCTAAGACTGCATTAATGAAGCTTATTTTTCTAACAAGAATTCAAATTTCATACTCAGAGTTGTGGGGAATAAATTAATAAATAAAATTTTTATGTGAAAAACTTATTTTAACCTTAAACTTAAAGCTTTTTTTTCTTTAAGAAACTAAATATAAAAGCTATAAAAATGAAGAGCTAAAATTTACAAAAAAGGTTTTTACAATAATTATAAATATAATGTTAAAACCTAAGTACAAACAAGTGCCACTGAATCACAGTTTAACAATAA
Source organism: Hydra viridissima (assembly GCF_058129835.1). Taxonomy (NCBI): domain Eukaryota; kingdom Metazoa; phylum Cnidaria; class Hydrozoa; order Anthoathecata; family Hydridae; genus Hydra; species Hydra viridissima. The sequence goes on from NW_028324309.1 coordinate 10,469,477, forward strand.
AAACTCTCATAAAACAAATTTGAGCAAAACATTGGTGCTTAATTTGATTAAAAAGTATAATTTTAATCAATAGCTCAAGTGAGCTGCTTAAAGTTTGATGAAGCAGTGGTTGTTTGTCTAAAAAAATTGCAGTGTTCCATACCTTAAGACATAAAATAATAATATATTGTACAAAGTATGATTTATGCTTATTATTTTTGGACAGAACTTAGATTGAGAGTGAATTTTAACTCAACACTTTGGGTTACTAATTCTACAAGTTAAAAGTCTTTTAGGAGCTCCAGTTGTAATAAAATACATTTATTTTGATTACATACATGGTACATAGTTACTAATCTCAATTGATCTCCAGACGGATAAAATTTTAGTATTACTTCTGATAAAATATACAATGTAATTCTCTAAAAGATGATTCAAATAAAACAACCTAACCAATTAGATAACTTATGAACCAGTAGTTATAAAAACTCAACTTTCAGTAAGATGTTTAAAAGTTTATTATATCAAAAAAATTGTTGATAATGTACGCAATTTAAAAAGCATAATATTTTTGTTCTTTGCTGCACATTTTAAAGCCGTAGTCTCTAAGTTTGTTATAATATTTGAATAAACAAGTCAAGTTTTAAATATCTTTTATTAGCATATACAAAACAGCTATAATTAGAGAAACGTTTCTTTAAGATTCGAAATGCACTTTATTATTGGTGCATTTTTCAGAAAGAACGTCTCTAAATATTAATGAATTACGAAATGTTCTGATAAAAATTATTTGCTCTAAAAAACTTAGCAACTTCTTTTATTTATTCTTATTCTTATTATCTTTTTATTTTTAAAAAAACCTTTAAGGTTACTAAGTAATAAAAACCCGTAAAATACCATTCTACTACACTATTGCTCATATTAGTTTAGGTACTAGGTAAAGTTTTATACAGCCAACCCATGTATACTTGGGAGGGGTGCCTTAGAAACATTAAATAAAGAAAAAAATTAACAAAAATTGCAAGTTTTGAAATTCACAATTCAACAAATCAGGTGAACCCAATGCCATAGAAGGAAAAAAAAATCATTGACGAAGAAAATAATAATTTCCTCAAGGAATTTTTTTTATTCAAACAATCAGTACAATTAATCATCTCATTTGGTCCAATATTTTTGTCTGGAAGTTGTGGCAGCACTTAGAAATAAGTTAATTTTCGAGATTTTTGGCCATACGCTAGTTTCTCAATACACCTTAGAACGGCTTGAGATCAAGGCGTTATAAAGTGCATTGAAGTCTAAAAATTTGATTATTTAACAACGTAAAATCAAAATGAATTTATAGAATGAAACTTGTTACAACAGATAAACAAACGTGGACAAGATGTTAAATTTGTGTTCAGAGAATTATATAGAAGTATGATATTGTATTTGTGTAATCATTATCATTAATCAAAAATAGTCATGGAAATATTATACCATTTTAATGAGAAATTTTTGAGTTTAATTTGTTTTGTAAAGCTTGCATAACAAGAATCATTTCACTTTGAACAGCCATAAATGTAATGCTGTTTTGTATTCTCCAAATATTTTGTATTGGTGTGCTTTAAATGGGTCCTTATCAGTTTCTTTAGATGCATCTGGTTTTGGAAGTCTATCTATCCACTTTTTATTCAATTTAAATCGTGTAGAAGGCAGCTTGTTTCTGTCGGATGACGTCTGTTCTTAGAAGTGACAGTAGGTTATTCTATTTTCGCTGCTGATGTATAGGACGACGATTGGTATGACGTAATGCTGACGACAATATATGTAAACAGACGCCAATAAAAGGCCAGCAACCAACGTTAGTTGGTCACGTAATACTGAAGTATTGAGCTCCTTGAATGCAAAACTTTGTAAATAGAACTTTTATTGAATAATGTATGGCAGGTCATTTTATTTTTTTTTAATTGGATGATTTTTGGATCAACTTTTTACGAATGCAGGCGAGACTTTGAAATTGTATAGATGATTACGGAAACTTCTTTTTACTACAAACGTTTACGAGCACATCCAATCATAAGCTTCTATTCTCAGGTTTTATAGGTTTTTTTATGATAGCTTTTTCAGTTGCTGCATGCAAGGAGTCTGCTCCATTTTATTCCATAAATTTCAAGTAAATAATTTGCATATATAGAAATTTGGGCCATATAAAGCATTTCTGCGGTAACAAACACATTAGGGTTTTGACCACTGGTTTTCAAAAATATCTCAACGTGTTTCTTAGTAGAAGGAAGATTTTAATAATAAATAGAAAGACTAGATCCGATTTCATTAGAACCTTATCTACTTTCTGTTTCTTTTCACAAGTTGCAGGATTGTGAGGACGACGTTTTTTTATAACTTATTTATTTGTTAAATATGATTAATGTTTGTATGATGAGGTAAAATTGTGTTTACCGTCCTTAGTATATTCTATTATACAATATAACTCAAAAAACGCTTTATTGGCGTGTAATGCACTTATCAAGTGTATAAAATACAAATAGGACTCTTTTATTCATTACGTGTATAAAATACAAATCGTCGTTGTCGCAAGCAAAACTCGTAAGTGTAAAAAACTAAGTTTTATGGGACATACAAAAAACAGTTTATTTTGTCATTATCATATATTAGTTATAAGTCTTGGTGAATTCAATAATCTTGTAACAATACTTGAAATATAATTAAGCGGCTATAATATTAACCGCAAATGCTCCTTGTACTAAACAACAATTTTCATCAATAACATAAATTTCGGAATTTTTTGATTTAAGTGGTTTGCTTGCGACAACGACGAAATAATACAACCTCACTGTACTTGTTGCGTTCGAAACTGCTTTTATCGATTACTCCTCTTTTTTTTCTTTTTTTTTTCTATACAAATATCTCTTCTTTATTTGAAAACTTCTGGTTTTTCTTCTTTAATCAATATTTCTTCTGATTTCAGTTTAATTCTTTACTTCTGATTATTAAAAAGTTCTTCTTCTTTTTCTCTTTTATTCACTTACAAAACTGCTTGTTCATCAAAGTGTTTTTCAATCACTAAAATTCTCTCTTTTTTAAAATTCTTCTTAAATTCTTTCTTAAAAGCTCTTTTTTACTTCTCCGTGAGTGTTTTCAACTTTTTCTTTCCGTTTTATCGTTTATGAGTCTTCGTGTTTACGTCTTTTCTCAGTTGTTTTCAACTTTTCTTCTTTCCGCTTTATCGTTTACAAGTCTTTGTATTTACGTCTTTTCCCTGTTGTTTTTAACTTTTCTTCTTTTCGCTTCATCATTTATTTATATGAAGTCATCTTGTGTCTGTCTTTTCCAATCGTTGTTTTTAATTTAATTCTCCCTCCTCACAGTATCCTTGATGTGACACTGTCTCGAACAGAGTAAAACTCTAAATAGGCAGTTTTAAAGAATACTTATGGTAGGATAATCCTATTTGCAAAAATCATCTCGGTAGTGTTCGTACATTTGCCTAATATTAGAGTCTTGTTATAAATTTGTAAACTGTTCCTTTGTATTTTTTTCTGTAGTGAGAAAACTTTTCAAAAATTTTCCATTTTAGGTTACGGATTTGTTCAACAACGTTTACCAAAATTTTGTTTGGTGCTAGCCGTCGTCTCCGTTTGTCTAATTTAAAAAAAGGCGCAAATTTACATAGTCTGGCTAATTCTGAATCAATACTTCTGAATGCAAATGAATTTATTTCGCAAAAAAATTTCTAACAAAACTCTTTTTTTAGTACCGTCACTAGATAATAAATCAGAGCGTACAGTTTTTCTGTTTCTTTTTTCTTCGCATTCATAACTTAAATCCTAAAACGTTACTTAGTTTCCGTAGTGAGGTTGCACAAAAACTGCTTTTTTTTGGCATTATAATCTGGAAGACTATAAAAAACCTGACATATTTTACCTGGCTCTTCATCAGATACAAAAGAGTTGCAGGTGAGTCTGCATTTTTAACAAACAATCAGTATTTGTAAAAATTAATCAGCTTTTTAGCAGATACTGATTTACCTTTTCTAGAAATATACAACAAATCGTTGTTACTATTTGCCTAATATACCGTCTTTATTTTACATGTTTACAATCTCATACAAACAAGATGCTCCAACAAATTGATACTAATTAGCAACATCGAGAAGTTGACTAGAATTTGCAGTATCGATGTAAGTTAGTATCATTGAGCTGTACAATGGTAGCAGTATCAATGAGTTGACCCAGTCTAGCAGCAATATTATATGAGTTCGTGGTAGCATTATTGACGAATTGATCGGAGTTTGCATCGATGAGTTGATACGAGTTACCAGCATTCCATGCTTTCCCATGAGCAACACTTTTAGCTCTCTGAACAAAATGTTCACTTTTCTAAATGCCCATCTTGTTCTGTGGTCCAGCAGAGACAATATAAACTAAAGATGTACTGGTGAACAAAAGCGATATGCCCAAAGAATATTATACTACATATGTGCTCTGTTGAAATTCCACAAACAAAATGTAACAATTGTATTTCGTATTATACACAATGATGAATATCCATTCTGACATTCTTTTCGTTCATAATTGTTTCAAACCAAAATCGTGCTTTTGCAAAACAGTTTATTGATCATTAGCCGACTAAAGTAATTCTTCAATTTACAGTTTCATCTTGTTTGTTCTAAGTAATAATTCTATATTTTACAGCTGATGTCGAGAGATTTGTAGTTAAAAAGGTATAAATAGCTGACAGAGATAGAAATAATGTGGAAAAAAAGAAGCTTTGTCGAGTTTTTAAAAGTGCAAAGAACTCAATTTTAAAAAATTTACCAAAATTGCAAGAAGAAAACCGAAATATTTTCCAGATAATAAAAGTATGCCTGAATTACTAAATAAAGTTTCACTTTTTAGAGTAGAAAATGTAGGTATTTTTTGTGTGTAGGAGACGATTTTTTCAAGTTGACACATCGGTAAATTTTACTCTTTTTATAAAGCCCTGACACATAGAAATTTAGAAGATCAGATGCAAATTATTGTGGAAAAGATACTGAGGATATGAGGTGCTAAATATTAATTTTAACGGGAAAATCTTAGAAATCAAAAATCTGTTCAAAGAAAAAATTAATTTTCAACTCACTTTTTTTTAATCACGAGATAAAAATTAATTTCTTCATTCAAATAAATAATAATAAAATTCAGTCTATCAAAAAAGAGATTTTTTCAACTTTTTCTCACTATAGAATAATCATTCTTAAAAGTTTCTCTTTTTATCATGAACGGCGGACACGTAATGAGAACTTGATAGTGAAAGCAACCAGTTTTAAGTTTTCCAGCTTGTTTGTTAAATCTAGAGATTGGCGATGAAACTCTTCTTCTTCAGTTTTTAAATACCTTTTTGTTTTAAATTATTATTTAAAGACCACGCATGAGCTTATATAGAGTCGTCAATGATCGGGGTACTAGAGGCTACACATTAACTCGCAAGATTCGGCCTTGTTCTGATGAGCAAGACAAGGCCGAACCTTGAAAGAGAGGCAGTTAGATACAAAAAAATAGGCTACTTCTATATCATAAACATACTTTTTGATATCCACTTTTTATCACACAACTGAATAGACTACTATTGATATAGTGCTTAACTAGACCCCATACCATCAGTTTATATTATATTAACAGCAAAGCATTGTAAAAAAAAAAATGAAATGAAAGAAAAGAAATGAAAATACCACTGTATCAAGTAAGATAAGCTAACTGTAAAGAATAAATGATAGAGAATAGATTGGCTGGATGGCAGAGTTTTATATTAAGACTGGTTTTGGTCAACATAAACCATTCAACAGTTTTATTACAATTATCATATATGTTATATCATTTTTTATATCATATATGTTAATTATATGTTATATTATGTTATATCATGTATGCTATGTTAGTAAAACTAGGTCAGAAACATTTCAACCATATTCAAAACTTATAAAATGCAGTTGTTTTAGCTACAATGACTTAGTGTCATTGTAGCTAAAACAACTGCATTTTTATAAGTTTTTTTAATAATCATAAGTATACATTAAAATCACCTCACAGAAACTCAAGTTAGTAACTGTAAAAAAAATATTGTTTATTTTATTTTCACAATTTACAAGCTAACTTTTATCTTCAATTTTAAAGTCATTATTGTTCGATCATCGTAGTTTATCTTTGCTATCTCTTTAAAAGAATTCAAACGAAAAGTAATTTATAAAACGTTTGGCTCGCTCATCAGCAAAGAAACTTAATTTCGATTGCATATTATTGAAGGGTGTATATATCTGTGGGTATTGATCCGGAATTTTTTTGCCTTTTTAATGAACAGAGAAAGATTTTTTTCAGCTCATCTCGTATTGGTGGAGATAGGAATGTATAAATCAAAACGTCTGTTAAAAAACCAAAATAGTAAGAAATTAATACATATTTCGAATATGAATCATTTTGTTGTCGCGTGTTGTATAAGTAACAGTTTATAGTATCAGGCACTGCTATAAATACCACAAAAGTAGCTATAAAAAGACTTGGCATTAAAATGCCTCGAAAAGATCTTTTGCGCTTTTTTATTGTAACCACCGTAAGTGTTTGTCCAATAAATGAGGATCTGGTTAATTTACCGATTACTGACGTTGTTTTATTTAATTCACAATATTTATAATAAATATATGCATAAGTGCCAAAGATACTCAACAGTAAAAGTGCATTAAAAATCGGGAAATAGTACTTGTAACAAAACTTTTCAATGAGTAATTGAGACGTTCCAAAAATCATTACACATGCAGATATAATTATAGAAATTATGATAATACATCCCATAGTAACTTTAACCCGTTTGTACCTCCAAACTTGATTATAACGCAAGTTTAAATATACCTCAGAAAAACGATTAGCTGTTAAAATGAAGACAACGCTATAATATTCCAATGCTAAACCAGTGTTTATGTAAACTGAAATAAAAGAGGCTGTCTTTTTCATCTCTAAAGTAGAAAGTAAAATTGCAGAGGGCATGCAAGCTGTAGTTTGTATTTCGACTATACAAATTCCTAACAAAATGATAAACTGGATGTTGTTGAGTTTCCGCCTTGCTTTGACTAATAAGTACACTCCTGCTATTTGAATTGGAAGCGATCCATAACCTATACCGACAACTGTGTAGTTAGTGATCATACCTTTTAATTAAAAAAATTCACTTAATAAAGCATCTTTTATGAAACATCCATTTAGCTTAAAGAAGAGCGAAGGAAGGAATACAACTTTTATTTGATCATTTAAATATATTCTTCTTGCGTATAAAACATATTTATTTCACAACTTATTCATAAATAAAATTGAGTATAAGCGATGACATCAGGTGCACTTTTGATATTTCTACAAAACTCCTCCTATGGAAAATTTTCTATTTTTTCACGTTTTTACTTTTGATTTTTGTATTTTGTGTTTTTAAATCTTCATGCTTTGTTATTTTTAATTTTGTAATGTTATTAATTTGCGATTATATTATATATATATATATATATATATATTTAATTTAATTGCATTGAATTGCAGTTATTTTTTGAAATGGAATTATTTCTAACTTTTAAAAAGCCATTTGTGTATTTTTTTTTTATTCAATTTTTAATTAGAAAAAGCTAAATAAATTTTATTATATTTTCGAAGAAAACCAGATTAAACGCGATTGGTGAGGATGGAATTAACTTTTTCGCGAGTATTTTAAACACACGCTAAATATAAAGTTTTTTTTTTCTCGTGTGGAGTTTTGAAAAAAAATTCGAAAAACGCGACAAGCACTGCTCTTTTTTAGAGGTTTTTAGTTGAAATTATCTTTACTTCATTTTTTTTTTAACCACTCTTTCCAGTAGGTTAACATGAATAGAAACCGTTGAAAACGAACTAAAAGCTGCATCTTTTTTTTATTTTCAGACTCCTTTTCTAACACAATGAACGGTTAAAAAAATGAGGGGGTTCTAAACTTTAAATGATTATATATTTGAGCACCAAAATAGATTTTGATGAAATTTGAAATCTATTCATGAACTTTGATCCAAATATAAGATAGCACAATTTTTTTTTTAAAAAAAAATTTAATTTCCTTAGACCAGTAGGTTACTAGGGACATTTTTGAGGGTACTTTTGATCCTGTGCTGCTACCGCTAAAATATTTTGCAAAACATCATTTTGCATCAATATTAACAAAACAAAAGTTGAAATTTCCCCATGATAGATTGATACGTATTTGGATGCAAAAAAAATTCTGCCACCACTGAGACAAACAAAACAGGTATAAATCTCAAAATAAAAGTTCAAACAAGTGTAATAGCACGACGTGTATTTTAAATAAAACAATGTGTTTAAAAAAATGTGTACTCGTGCAATATAAACATATTAACGAATCTCATTGAACTGCATTCAACAACCATGGCTCTTAATTTCTGACCATGTGGGACATTTTTCTCGGAAACAACAAACCTTTTTAGTGTCTTGTTTAGGTTTTTGTACACTGCTTCAGATGTTTGTTCAGATGTAACACCTAGTGGAATCTTCTGCCTGTCGAGATACAACTTCAAACCAAGTGAACTCTTCTTGTAAAATACATCATTGATATTTGATTTCAAGTGAAGCATGGACTCCACAAGCCTATCTATTTTCTCGGAGTAGGATATAACAAGTTTCACCCCAAAACAGCATTCAGCAACTAAATCAAAAAAAGGGTAACCAAATATTATCTTGCTGAAAATAATAGTATTAACTTATTCCTGTCTCTTAACATTATCTAAACTGAGTGTCAAGTAAATTCGCAATATACAAAATGTACAAATTGAATCAAAAAAATCTGTTCCGAAAATTTTCGGCAATAAAATGAACTACCTTCTTTAAATCTCCGCAGGGTTTCAACACATTTTATATATTTAATTGGAGAATGAAGTGTCATTGGCACAGTTGGATCCATCAAAACCACCACCATTATAGCCATGATGTCTGATAAAAGTTTTTTTTCTTCTAGAAACTCTTTTAGAGTTTTATCAGTGAAGAGGAGATGAGTAGTTTTACTTACATCATGTTCATAGAGATGGTATTCAAGTGGTGGTATCATGTTGGTAATTTTATCATCCAATTTCTCACCCAACAAGCATGGATTAGTGATATTTTTGTAGTTTTGAATCTGTATCTGAGATTTGCCATCAAATATTTACCTTTTAAATTCATCTGCTAATGATCCGAAAGTCCTTAGAACTCCTTTCTCTTCTATTTGTCCATTACAGTTGCAACATCAATATTTTCTACCGTGGCCTTCTATTGGCCCAGTTGCAATATCAGTATTTTCCATCGTGAGCTTATGTTTAAAATAAAGTTATAGGTATTGTTCATTTAAAACTTACATCGGATCTAAAGTCAAGGTAAGAACATAAGGTACTTGCAGATAATCCAAGAATGATTTTGCAAAGGTGACGAATACCAGGATCAACTACTTGACAGCATTCTGAGCAAAATGAATTCCTTAATTCTAGTGGAATACTCTTAGCTTCTTTATAGGTTAATTTAAAAAGATTTAGCTTACGGCTACTTTTAGTATCCTGCCCTAGGAAGCAAATAGCACAGGAGCAGTTGTCATTTACTTGGTTCATTCTTCTTAACTCTTTATTTAGCTGACGTCCATTCAACCAGGAAGTTTCTACAGCTTTACTGATAGCCTTACCTTTCTGTTTAAATATAACACATATTCCGATCGGATGAGAATTTATGTTCAAACTGAATCCAGATTCAAAAATTCTTTTTTTAGTTGAATCAATAAACTGTTCTTCTCCAAAAATAGACATTTTCTGTCTCTATCGAAACAACAGAAACAGATACATCAATTTTCCAAATGAAAAAGATGTCTTGCTCTCTGGATACTCATTTGAAAAGAAACTTTTTTTAAAAAAAACTAAACAAGTTTTGATTCGAATAAATTCATTTTACAAACAAATTATTTTTATTCTTATTCAATATTATTATTATTATTGCTATTATTATTATTATTATTATTATTATTATTATTATTATTATTATTATTATTATTATTATTATTATTATTATTATTATTATTATTACTATTCAATATTCAGACAAATTGTCTTCAAATAAATTATCAGCAAGTGACATAATTAAGACAATGTTGCAACATTGTCTTAATTATGTCATTGTCTTAAAAATGTCAGACAATATGTTGTCTGACATTTTACATATTTTTATTAATCGATTGTAATTTCACATATTTATGTTAATCTATTGTAATTTGCCTCTAAATAAAAAAAATCTTTGATTTGAGAACTAAAACAAAAATGCCCCCAGTAACCTACTGGTTAGGGGAAATTATTTTTTTTGAAAATTTTGCTATCTTAAATGTGGATCAAAGTTCATAAATAGTTTTCAAATTTCATCAAAATTTTTGCTCAAAAGATATAACTATTTAAAGTTTAGAACCCCCTCATTAGAAAAAGCGTCAAAAAAGAAAAAAAGATGCGGTTTTTTTAAATTCGTTTCAACGGTTTCTATCTCGTGTTAACCTACTGAAAAGAGTGGTTAAATAAAAATTGAAAAACAACTAGGAAGCGACGATGTATCGTTTAATGATGAATCGATCAATCATGTTCAATACATCGAACCTAATAAGTTTTTTCTATGCATCGAACACGGTTAATTGAACAAAAATGTACCCGAACGATTTACAATGTGTTATATAAATAATATTATATAAAATGGTATAAAGTTAATTATATTAGTTGTTTTTTCGATTTCCGATTACGTTCCTTACGATATTTTTACATTTCACTTGAGAAAAAGTAACTAACAAATAAAATAAATCGTTTAATTAAATAGATCGTTAATATATTGTCAGTCATAAATCGTTAAATTAGATGACTTGTTAATAAGACACGCGTAAATATTGCTCTTTTAAAACTTTTAAATCATAAATTTTGAACCCACATCAGTGAGCATTTTCTACAACAAACTTCTACTTACAATATACAATCAACAAGGCTTTTTTATTTAAAATATTTCTTTTCGATGTACGATGATGCACGATTAAATACTTACATAATTACTTATATATAAATAAATATTTATATCTATTGTTAGATGGATAGGTATATAAATAGATAGTTTGATACATATAAATGTATAAATGGAGTTGTTAATTGATATATAGATTGTTAGATGCATGATAAACGATGTACGATGGAGTTAAATTAAAACGATGCATTGACCATATTTACGATACAATGCGTCGCTCCTAAAAATAACTTCATCTAAAAAAACGTCTAAAAAAAAGCAGTGCGAGGATGAGCCATAATGGGTGAACAACACTTTAAGCGTTTTACTGAATTGCAGTCGCTAATAACGCTCATAACAAGATGACCTGCTATACCTTGTCAACTCATGAGGTAGACCATAGATAAAGAGATATTCCGTGAGTACACAAAATAAAAAAACCAAGTCAAAAAACTATTTTTTCAAATAATTTATGCTTAGTTTTAATATTTATAAAGAGAAATAAATTCAATTATTTTATAAATAGTATTACTTTTAAATATTTATTAAACATAACAGAAAAAAAAAAACAAGCTGTACATTTTAAATAACAAAAATAGAAAAATAACAAAAACCATAAAAATGTAACAAAAAAAAGCCACAAATATTTCAAATAAACTTTCGTTTACTAAGTAAAAATATGACGATGGTTTTTTTTGCTAATAATATATAGGTTAAAATGAATATATATACATATATATATAGATACATACATACATATACACACACATATACATATATATACTCAAACTCACACACACACACATACATACAGACCTTCTAATAGATATCTTAAACCTAATTTGAATGCAAAATCTCTGTAACAAAAAATGGTAAAAACCCAGACCGGCTGGAAATACTTTTAAAATTAATTGTTTGATATTCTATTTTATTTTCGAAGTAGTTAAATGTGATATTTATATTTCTTCGGAAAAAAAAAAACTGTTTTAAAAGAACTTGTGTAATAAAAATAAGAAATATAGTAGAAATATCAGATCAATTTAAAAATTCTTAGCACAAGTACAAGAAGCAGTTGCATATCTTAATGGTAATTGAATTTAGCTATAGTTACTAACGAGCATACTCAAAACATTTTAATTCAAACTCCACAATCAAAATATTTTTGAGCAATCCTTAAAACCTCAAGCTTAGCAACATATGTTTTCTTTTTTCCTTTCCTTGCATGCAGCTCCGAGACTTAATAAACTAACGTCGTTCCGTATAATAACAGTATCTTCTCTTTGAAGTAACGTGCTACAAAAAGATACCAATACATTTAATCAAAAATAACTAAAGCACGAAACAAAAAGCTGTCATTTTATCTACAAGTGTTATTTTTCAAATTTTCAAACTGTTTCCAAATCAAGTGTAACTATACAGAACCTTAATTAAGAAGTCGTTTAATCGCTTAAATACTTGGTTATTAAAACGTTTTTAAAAACATTGATCAAATATTTCTAATTGAAATAAGAACTTAAAAATCACTAACGTAGCAATTAACTCTATCAGCTCATAAATGTTTTCGTTAGATTTTGAACTCGCCTCAATAAACATAGCATCATTGTCCTACATATAAAAACCACATAAAGCTTTATATAGGCAGAGAAATTTATTTACTATATTATACAAACATACGCACATAAAGTTCAAACGATTATCAAAAAGACGACATACAGCCTAAACATCTGCTCGAGTTCAAAAACACTATTTTTGGACTTAAATACTTAGACTGTCTGAGTTAGTCTTTTTGGACTTCTCTATATGAAAGATGAGGGGATTAATTAAATTTACTGATTAAATATAATTCGTTTTGGCAAGAGAAAATGATCAGCTAAAGAAAACGCACGAAATTAAATTCTTGAAAATCTGTTTTGGAGTTTTTTACATACACTTAAACTTTATATGAATTAATAAGGTAAAATTTAAATTTGTTATGACTTTTGAAGCTCCAAGATGTGAACTACTAATTTTCAAGATAACTTAAACCACTAAAAATGCACCAATGACAAAAGCTTTACTTTAAATTCCAATTTGTATTGGTTATATCATCTATACTTTAGTTGTTAAATTACAGCAGTTATAACCAATAACAATTACAATTTGATACTTTAAATAATGTCATTTAGCCAACCTTTCAAGCATAACAACAGATTCTTTTGCTTCATCAAATTAAAAAAAAAATAATTATAAAAACATGCGATTGAGAGAATTTTTATTCTGTTATTAAATTATGATATCTCTTGATTGAAAAAATACGAAATTTAACCTTAGCCAATAAAGCTCCACATTCTGTTGTAATAGCTCTTTTAAGAGAGAGATCTTTTTTATTGGCTACTAACACCAAAAGAGTATTGTCTTCAATTAAATCCTAAAATATCAAAAACTTAACAAAATTTACAACAATATTTAGAATAATAAAAAGGCTCAAATGGCTTTAAATTGAATTAAATCAAACAAATTTATGCATTTTTTTTCAAGAATTACTAAATAACTTACATGTATATTACTAAACCAACTTTTTGCATTTACAAAAGAATTTTCTTCAGCTAAGTCATAAACCAAAACAACAACATCAGACTTTCGATAATATGAACGAGGTAAACTATTAAATCTACAAAAAATAAAACAAAAGTATAAAGTAGCTACATGTTTAGCAGACTTAATTTAAAAATAGTCCAACCAAGAATGGTGCCAAATAATAGAATTTTAAATTTTCAACATTTACAGTCTCCATCTCCTCCTCCCCCCCCCCCCCTCCCACACACACACCCATGCAAACACACAAACACATTTTCTCCAGTGTACAACAGAAATCCTTTAAAACTCTATTTGCAAATTATAAAAAAGCAAACAAATGGTAGAAACAATATTTAGGAATTTTTTTAAAATAGATTAAAAATTAATTTTCTTTAAAAATATAAAATCTGAAAGACATAGCAAATAACTTTTAATAAACAAACAATTTAAATTTAATATCAAAAGTTTAAGAATTTTAATTACTTCATTTAAATATGATTCAACTAATTTTGTTTTTCTGCTTTTACCTTTGTATTACAAGATGCTAAAAAGAATTACAATAACTTAGTTGCATATGCCATATGTTCAGGGTCATTACAAAAGTTTTCAATGAAAAGGATGGACATTTTTCTGTTATGTATGATGGGCATACAACTGGTAATAATAGAGGATTAGTGAATCTAAATACTCTGATAAAAAATTTAATTGACAGTACAAAAAAAAAAAAAAAAAAAAAAGAAAAGAAGAATCACAACCATGATTAAAAAAAACTAGAACTTGTATATTCTAGCTGTAAAATTGGAGACTAGGTAAAAGGTTGGGCACCACATATATAGTGTAATTCATGAAAGACTTATGCTTTTCACAGTGTTAAAAATTGCTTTTTTGTATGTACCTACAATTGATAAGGGTGTAAGAAAGAAGAATTTTTTGCAGTAGACAAATAGTAATTTGGAAAAATGTCCCCATAGAGATGAACTACAAATTTCAAACACACCTGAGTCTTTCATAGTTGAGCCCAGTGAGGAAGATTCTTAGGAAGCTTGCAGAGATAAACTAACAGCCTCAACACAGATTATTTTACATCCACACCTGCTGAACTGCATAACAACCAGACAAAATAAGAGAATTTTAAACTTTAAAGGCATAGCTTTTAGGTTTAAGACTACAATTATTGGAATTTTCTGGTAATTAATGTTTACATATTTCCTTGACCATCAGAAAGATCATTTTCCATTAGTTAACTGAGGATGCTATGGTATTTATAACTATGTCTGTAGCTTAATGTTGGCATCAACATAAATTATAATCCAGATAAGTGGAGGTTTTTGATTGATGCTTCCAGTCTAAAAGTTGTATTGCTGCTTAATAGTAATCAGCTACAAATCAAATCCAGTTGTTTAAGTAGTTGAAATCAAAGAAACATGAAAACTTGAGAGAAATCTCAAGATGCATTAACTAGAATCAATGATCAATCTGAGATGACCTGAAAGTGGTTGCTGTCTTACTAAGTCTTTAAGGTGGGTATATAAATCATAGGTAAATTTTCAATTGCGCTGCAAAAATAAATGAAGGAATTTTTTTCAGCTCACAAATCAGTGAACTAATTATCAAAGAAGAACTTTTTCTCTGATGCATGACAAGGTAAAGACTGCATGAATAGTAATCATGTCACATGACATCTAATTTTCTTGGAAACAATAAAGCAATAAACTATAAGGAAGTGGTATAATAACTCATCCAGATATACAAATCTTGTAAAATGTCCTTAAAAAAACATTTTTTACTCGTCTGAATATCTTTCCATCAAATTATGGAGCAGTGAGTTACAAGTCACTTGTAAGAGAATCCTTTAATTGAAAACAAAAGAAAAGTCAAGAGAAGCAGAAAGGACACAACTTAAGTCAAGAATAATTAGAAATTTAAACTTTTGCACATTTTAAATTTGTTTACTAATTTAGTTTTTCTTGATAAACATATACAATAGATTCTTGGTAGTGAAAAAAGAAGAACTATGTAAGTAAGGAAGCACAAATTAAGTAAAAGATTGTATGTTGATAAAAGAGAAAAGGTAAGAAAGTTAGATTTTTCTGGCTCAACTACACATTTCTGCAAATTCTATATTAGTGAAAAAGTCTCTGGTTGAGTTAAATGATCAACTTTTTATAAATTTGTTGGAAGATACAGTAAACAAAAATTAAATTGTACAGTATGATTTTTATTAAACTGCAGAAGTAAACAAACAAATAGCATCTTAACGCTTGGGCCCCATTATCAGCTCTTACTAAAATGAGTTGTACTTAACAAAAATTGAGTGAGATAAAAAAAGCAATGTGGACCTTTTTTTGCTCACTGTATCATTGAAAAGTTTTTGTGAAATAAGAAGTTGCTCTATTTTTTCACATAAATGTCTTATTTTACCTATGTAGCAAGTATTTCAGTTTGCACAAATAAACTTATAAACAAATAGTGTAAAAATCAAATAACACTATTGTACAATCATCAAAACCAATTTAATACCTTTCTTGACCACATGTGTCCCATAATATCAACTTAACACTATTTTCTTTCAGATTAACAGTCTTTGAATAAGTATCAAGACGCATAGTTTGCTGACGATTAAGAAGAAATTCATTGAAGCAAATACGATGTATTAGACTTGTTTTACCAACAGAACAATCACCACAAAATATAACTTTAAATTCAGATTGAATTGTGCAAGCAAGGCGTATATGATTTGTCTAAATAGTGTAATTTTATAGCAATTTATTTTACTTTTGCTAACCTTAGTAATCTTAACACAAGGAAGAAACTAAATGTATTACAAGGCACATAGCTGTGGAAACATTAACTCCAGACAGATCAGATATGAAACTCTGACAATGTAAAAGTTTTATACAACAACATTTTTCTGAAATATCATTTAATATAATTCCTAGAATATGTAGGATATAGCATATATTTCATAAGAAAATAAATACCGGTTCCTGTGCATATTCACTTTTTATCTCTACTTTATTATCCATTTTATTATCCATTAAAGAGGAATTCACTAATGGTTCAAGTAACTGTTCTTGAAGATTGGTAATCTCATCTGAAGATTTTTCAAAGTCATTAAGATTTAAATGAATTCCATCTTTAACTCCGTTTAAGTATTTAACATTTAATGGAGTTTTGGCATCAGTAAGGTTTCTTTTTTGAATATCATCATTATGCTCTTCCAATTCAGAACATAATGACTTATAATTGATCTCAGGGTCTTGATATAGATCAACACTCTTATTAACAGTAGATGCATAAGCCATATCTTCATGCAGTGAAGAGAATCTGTTGATAACAAAGTCTTTATTTCTTGGAGATGATGATAATGGAAGGAACTTTTCTGAGAACTTTATTTTCAATTCATCCATATATATATGATCTTCTTTTTTTAATATAGAATTGACATTTCTGAAAAAAGAGAATTTAAAAAACTTACAAGATAAATTAAAGCAAAAAACTATTAAAAACAAATCACACGCACAAAAAAAAAAAAAAATTGCAGAGTTTATATAACTTATTAAACATATAATTTATCAAAGTTTAAGCTAAATCTTAATAAAAAATTAATTTTTGGCTACTAAATTCCATTTTATTAGTTTAAATATATTTAGCATTTGTTTAAGATTTATAAATGTAACTTGACACATTTCACAAAACTATGTTATTCTCATCCAGAAATAAAGCAAAGACATTTGTCATCAATAACTTACTTTAGCTCATAGTTTTCAAATGATAAGTTTGATAAACTCACTTCAAGAAACTCCTTTTCTTCAAGCATGTCTTTGAATTGACGAAAAAAGCTATACCAAATAAAAAGGTTATTGCAAACAAACAAATTACAAAAACATTTTTGTTGAATATTTAATTGAAAAAATAAACATAACTAAATTTAATTCAAAAAACTGAAATGAAAAAAGTTGAAAAGCTAACTTGTTATATTTTTCTCTTTCTTTCTCTGATTTTTGAGTGACTTGATTAATAAACTCATGTAATTCACGATTATTTTCTTCATATTCCAGCAGTTGTTTTTCCATGAATTCCTTTTCTTTTGTGATGACTTCTATTGTTGAACACAAAACTTGTAGCTCCTTGAAAAGCTGTTGACATTGATCTTCTAACTATAATATTTTAAAAACTCTATTTAAATGATTTAAAACTATTTTCAACCAAAGTTATTAAGATTTTTTAATTTCACAGTCATCTTACTTTTTCATTGGAATGGATTAATTTTGATATTTCCTCTTCACATGTTTTCAGCTTCTCATTTGATTCAATAAAGTTTTTAATATTTTCTTGACAAATTTGTTCTTTTAAATCTAGTGCATTTCGAAACTGTGTTTTTAGTAATTCTTCTCGTTCCATATGCTAGATACAAAATTGTAATTATTATAGTTATTTTAGAAAACCATTTGCATCCACTCCTAATGCAAAAAGCCATTTAAAGGTTCCTAACTTCAACAATCCATACTATTAAACTAATAATCATGAAAAATAAAGAAATATCCATAACATAACTTAAATAACTAAAAAATGTCAGGTGATTCTTAAATATATCTAACAATTTTAACTTTCAATCATCCATTTTAACTGGTCATGATTGAAAATTAAAATTTAACAATTTTAACTTTCAATCATGATCTCATTTAAACTTTCTCAGTGAGCAATTAAAAATTGACTCTCATACAAATGGAAGCATTCCTATGTATATTAACATTCAGTACACAATAGAGCCTACTTTTTTATCAATTTTTACTTGATCTTCTTTCTTAAGTCTCTCACATTCTTCATATATATTATCCAACTCTAGTTCTTGCTGTGCTATTTTTCTGGAAAAGTAACAAACAAAGAAACAATTATTTCATAAGCAATTAGAGTCATTCAGGTTCAAGAAGAAGCACGCGAAATATGGCAAAAGAGCTTGACATTTCTGATACAGTAAGAGAAGGCCATTTTGAATTGTAACATGTTTTTAGTTAATCATACTACTCTAATTGAATTTATATCAGAAACCCAGTGACAAATAAATAACATTACCAATATTTGTGACAATGATGAAAGTAATATGGCAAAAAGGACCACTAGCTTATTTTAATTAGCAACTAGTTGGTGACTACTTTTAACAAAAAAGATATTTGTAACAATAAAGATAAGAAATCAATAAAATATTTTTACCCACAAATCTATTACATTTAGTTACTGACATTTCTTTATAGTATCATTTGCAACAAAGCTACGAGTAGCTATCACATTAGTATTGCAATACCTCAAGTTTAATAAACCTTTTTAACATTTAAGAAAATAGATTGAAAACTGTTTTTTGTTTTAAAGAAAATGATAAAGCAAAATTTTGAATAAAAAAACTAGCTAGCTTTTTTGTTCAATAGTCTCAATGAAGCCAGCTTCAATTCCAAAAATATTTTAAAAAATTACAGACATCATTCAAGTCGTAATAAAAATACAAACTAATCATATATAATATAGCCCTAAAACAAATTTTATTAAAAATATTAATGTCTTATAATTATCCCAAACTTGAAATTGGTACATGGAGAAATAATGAAACGCTTTTTTCCAGGAAATTCAACATCGTTGGCCCAATTGGATTTCAAGAATATAAAAATAACATAGAAATAATCTTTGATAGTTTAAAAGCAAAGTACTTTATTGATAACCAAAGTGCATTTCTTTAATGTTTTATATGTTAGAAGTATATTTGTAGAGCAAGTTAACAATTTTTGTGATACATTCATACATAAAATTTTTATGCATTCATAATTGCTTTATGCATTCAAGCCTTAAAAAAATTTTTTATGACTTTAAAACTTACACCACTGTAGATTCATAACGTTTACATATACATATGTACTTTTACTAAATAAATCTGTGAAGGAATATTCTCATTTTTTATACTTACAAATGCAGTGCATTTTCTATATCTTGATATTTTGTATATATAGCTTTATGCTCCTCTATAATCCCTTTTAAAAAATCCTCTAAAGGCAGTAGTATAGACTTCTGGTATGAATTAATCTGTTGCCAAATATAATGCAGAACCTGATTTCTAAATGAAAAAATAAAAATATAGTTTAAACTCTTCACAAATATAATGCCTTAAAATATAATTAAAGTAATTCTAATACTGTATGTCTGGTAATGACAGATGTCTGGAAATGATTTTTAATCCATCTTAATTTGTGATATAGAATTTAAAAAAAAATTGATTAAAAGAGTTTAATCAATTAAAAAAATGTAAAACATAAAAATCATGACATTGTGATTGAATGCTCCTAAAAATAACTCTTATTTTAAAATAATAACAAAACCTTGAAATGTTTTTTTTAATATTTTATACCAGTTAAATTACTAGCAGTCAAGGAAAATGCTTATCTAAGAGTCATTTGATTAAGTTCAATTAAAACATGAATTCAATAAAATACTTATGAAATTTATAACTGAATTATTCTTACATCTGCATTAAAAGTGATCTTAAAAGTGATCCCTCTGTGCAGTTTACATAATTTTCAGACAGAGTATCTCAAGTATGATTGTAAATAGCTGTAGAATATTTTACTCTCTTGATTTTGGGGTACCAGCAACATATCGTCTATTGAAATGTAAAACTCATTAAGTGCAATTAGCTGCTGTGTCACTTAATGAGTTTTACTTGTCAATAGACGATATCAGTCCCCGTATGATGTAGCAGAGGTTATTTTTTAACGTTTCATTTCAACTGTTTTAGTTTCAACACATCGTACTCAAGGCAAATAAATATCTAAAGATCTCCAAAAACTGAAATTCGTCGTTTTTTTCGAGTGCTTCAAATTATTTCATTAGAATTTTCTCTATTTGTGATTTTGTTGTTGGTATTTTAAGCCTCATAGAAAAGTTTGTGAAAAAACTTGACACTTTGAAGACTTAAGTTTCTAAACTGAGTTCTGCGAAAAATATCAATTTATGTATTTATTAGTCAAATTTCTTTCGGTGAATTAAGTTTTCCCCTAAAAACTTGAGTGATGTATCTGATGAGCATGGTGAACATAAGTAGACATGAGTGAATTCATTTCAAAATATTTCTGAGATAGCTCAAGCAAAACAAAACATTTTTGAGTTAACTCAGGCCAAACTATTTAATATACATTTTTGTTTTTAAGTTGAGCTTACTATTAATATCACAACTTACATGCAAATTGCATGCACGTTACATGCCTACTTCATGCAGATTTTCAATCCAAATAGAATAATCATCAAAAAACAGTTTTATGTAAATTTTAAATATAATTTCATGAAAAACCGCATTTAATTAAAAAACACTTTTTATTTAAACCTTAAAAATGAAAAATAAAAACCTTTAAAAGTGAAAACAAATCCTAAGATTGAATTTTGCGCGCCTAAATTAACTAAGCAAAAACGAAATTGCTTTCATAATTAGCTTTTTGATTAGGCTTTATGTAAACGTGTGTTGGACAGTAAGGGTCTGCGTTAGGGTATATCATACTTTTGCATGTTTTAATTTTCATTCAGTATGTCACTTTTCCTATGTATTCATAAACCCTGAGTTGAATGGTATAATTTATTTTGGTGAAAAAACAAGTCTAGCTACCGGGAAAACGTTTTTAATTTTCAAAAATATTGTGTTTTTTTACTAAATGATGACTGTTTATGTTATAAATGTACATAATAATTATTTAAAATATTGTTTAACCTTATGCTTAATTTTTATAATATGCTTTGAGTTTTTAACAATATTATTTTGTGTATAAGTATCAGTTAATATTCAAATATACTTTGAAAATATTATAACTACCATTTTAGATTTTATTTCAAATTAATTGCTATACTTGCTGTATTTATATCTTCCAGATTCATAATATATTAAAAAAAGAAAAATGGCATTATCAGTTAGCAAGAAAACCAGAAAATCGATTAACACCAAACTAAGTGAGTATCTTGGAGGTCCTAAAAAGTTTCTCCAAACTGAATTTCCAACATTACGTGATTGTTTGCAGCGATGTCTAGATCTGCAGCGAAACAGAATACTAGTCTGTGAAAAAAATCCGCATAACATATCAATGCAAGAAATTTTTTCTAATGTTGCTAATGAAGTTGCAGAACGGTGGCTTATATTTCCAACACAGAATTTAAAGAACCCATAGTTTGTGGAACTAAAGCAATAGCACTAAGAATTAATAGAAGTTGGTCTGCATTCTCTAAGATAGCTCAACACAAATCTCAAAAGGCAAACAAAAAATGCTGGGAACCTAAACTTGATAAACTTTTAGATATTGCTTTTTGCAAATGCAGAATCGTTTACTGCAGTGATAATGATGCCCCTTGCAACGAATCTTGTGATGACGGTACTCATTGCTTTTGCAAATGTTACTTAAATTTAAGAATTCCTAAAAAAGAACTTATTTGGATAAAAACCCAGCGAGAAAAACAAGGCAAACAAGTGTTTCATGTATGCAAGAATTTGGTCTTGATCTTAAAGAGACTGCCAAACTTAGGCTAAAATGCTTACGCAAGTCAACTGAACAAGCAAGACTCACGCGACAACGTGAAGAAGCTTTAAAGTATAAGTTAGAATCATCAGTCTCTATTTATCCAACCGATGTTAGATTTGATGATGAAAGTGTGTTACAATAGAAATTAATAATTCCAATGATGTGATAGTCAGTGATAGCGAAGAGGACTCGACAATTGAAAATCAAGAGAGTTATGTTAAACAAAACTACCTTGATATTAGTAATGCTGCCGTTGCCTCTATCAGATTTGGTGTATCATCGACTGCTACTGCTGCTATCATTAATGGTCTACTGAAAGATATTATGAAGGCAGGAAAACTTGTTGAAGATAAAAAAAATCTCATATGTGATAGTATGAAAGTTTTTCGTGCCAAAGAGTGTGCTATGAAGTATTCCAGAGTAAAATAAAATTTCGACTGTGAAAGAAATATAATTACTGGAATTTTTGTTGATGGTAGAAAAGATAAAACTTTAGTTCTTATCCATGATAAAACCACAGGCACCTTCAGAAAACAAATTATCAAAGAAAATCATATAACTGTGACAGAAGAGCCTAGAGGTCGCTACCTTACTCATTATACACCAAAACCTAAGTCAGAAATATCTAAACCAGCTAAGCAATGTGCTATTGGATTATTCGACTGGTTAATGGAAAGAGGTAAAGATCTTAATCTCCAACTAATTGGCAGTGATACTACAAATGAAATGTCTGGATAGAAAGGTGGAATGCTTCATTTTGTGGAAGAACTTCTCAATCGAAAACTTTTTAGATCTTTTTGCTGGCTTCACATTAATGAGCTTCCGTTCCGTCATATTATGGAAAAACTTGATGGACCAACTTCTTCAGATAAAGGATGGAGTGGAGCAGTAGGTAAACTGCTTTCCAAAGTAAAAAATCTTGAAAGAATTACTAAATTTATGCCAATTCCGCTTCTGGAGCCTCTTGTTACTATAAGTGAAGATTTCTTAAAGCAAATGAGCACTGACAGTTTAGTCGCATGGAAGTATTTAAATGCAATATTGAAAGGAAAGCTCGATCCTGAAGTAGCAGCTCTTAAATGTGGTAGATTGTCTCACAGTCGATGGCTTACTTGTGGCATGAGATGCCTGCTTCTCTATATGAGTAAACATGATCTTGAACCTGATAATGCAGAGATCTTAAGACTGCTTGCAAATTGGGTGACTCAGGTTTATTTTCCAATGTTCTTTGAGATTAAAGTTAAGCATGACATTAAATATGGTTCTTGTCATCTTTTAAAACTGTTTCAACTTTGGCAGAAGCAAGATGATAGGATTAAAGAAGCATCTAAACTTTATCTCAAAAGTGAATCTTGGTGGGCTCATCCTGAGAATATACTTGTCTCACTTCTCTGTTCTGATAACTCAGAACAAAGGTTATTTGCTGTCGACATAATATTGGCAGTTAGGGCCGGAAGTGAACTTGGCTCAACAGATGTTAGACCATTTAAAGTTCCGCAAACAATAAACCTTGATGCTTGTGACATCAAAGAACTTATTGACTGGGAAAAAGAGGTCATCACTGAACCAATTTTCACTGCAAATATGTTGTTAGTCCAACTCAATGCATTGATAGTTTCTCCCCTGCAGCTACCTCTATACTCATTACATACCCAAAGTTGCGAGAGAGCAGTCAAATTAGCCACAGAAGCAGCTCAGTCAGTGTGTGGTTGGGATAAAAGAGATGGTTTTATAAGAACTCAATTGCGAAATCGTAAACTAATGCCTTTTTTTAAATCAAGAAAAGACTTTAAGTAATTTATGTAATTACTAATTTAGTATTTTTGATTTTTATTTATACTTTGTTGTGCATAACATTAAATGTTAAATAAATACTTGGTTTTAATGTTGATTTTATAAGAATTTTGGGGAGCTAAAACAAAAATTAAGGCAGCCAGATTTATAATTTGAATTAGTATTTTGAGAAAGTGTAAGGGGAGGGGGCTTTTGCAACTAAGCCCCTTGCTCCTACTCTACCTACTCTATCTCCTACCAGTGCGTGTATAAATATATATATACTAATTGTAATATATCTTAATCTTATAATCATAGTAAAACTATCTAATATTGATAGAAGGGGGGGGGGGCGGAAGCCCTAGCCGTGCATTCTGGCTCAAGAATCCTGGAAGCTAAATGATAATTTTGTGTTTTATAACAAATAGTTTATTTTTTACCTAATATTATTTTAGTTTTTATTATTAATTGACTAAAAACATTTAAAAATTAAGCTTTAGTTATAAAAGACTTTTTTTTTAAAAAAAAAGCTAATTTTAAAACCAGTTTCCCAGTAGCTAGACATCAATATTTTGCAAAAATATTATTATATTTGAATTCCCCGTACCCAAATACATAGGAATCCAAGCGTGCTAGTCAAAATTCTGAAAAATTAATTTTTGGCTCAAGTATGATATACCCTAGTCTGCGTCTCGGAATCGTTTTCTCTAAATGAACCGGAACAAGCATAACGAGACAAGAAATGTCCGGGAAAAAATTGACGAATACACTGTCCCGGAATAAAGTTAAAAATCGGGATAATAAACTTTTATTCGGAATTTAAAAATTGTATCCCGGATATAATTGTCTCGTCTCGTCTCGAATAAAAAAAATAACGAGACGCAGATGCTTATTGGACAGCGATAGATGATTATTTGACATGTTCACGCAAAGTTTAATTTGTTTTATCTTATACTTTATGTGCAGAGCTACAAAGTAATTTAATTTTGGAAACATTTACTTAAAGTCTTTTTCTGATAGGTAAAATTGTAGGTAAAGTTTGTTTATAGAAGTTCTAAATGCTAACATTTTTTTTTTTGGCCGTCGAATGTTAGTGTCAA
Source organism: Hydra viridissima (assembly GCF_058129835.1). Lineage (NCBI taxonomy): Eukaryota > Metazoa > Cnidaria > Hydrozoa > Anthoathecata > Hydridae > Hydra > Hydra viridissima. The sequence goes on from NW_028324309.1 coordinate 10,494,470, forward strand.
TTGTTTTTATCTCCAATTGAAGGGTAGAAAAAGGTGCAACAATCCGGAGTTTAAGACATTGTGCGGCACAATAATTGTATAGCGTACAATAAGTGAGAAATCAAAAAATATTTTATTAAAATTGGACATTTTAAAGTAAAGGAATGGAAAGGATTTGTCTAAAACTCGTGTAATAAAAAATCTTAAAAAAAAATCTGAAAGGAAATTTTGGCATTTAAATCTTCATAAATTTTGGCATTTAAATCAGCATAAATTCATTTTTTAGGACTCAAATAGGATTCTTAAATAGGATTCCCATTCTTTATTACCGTTATTCAAAGCATGGGTTTTAAAGGATATCAAATCAAACACAAACATACACACACACGTCTGCGCTTAGCACTGTGTTAAGCTAAACAACAACAATTAAAACTCACCCACCAAACAACGCCACACCTCCTATTCTTCTTAAATAGGATTCCCATTCTTCATTACTAAATTCCTCTACATACAACATGTCTTCTGAAGAGCTACTGTTCGGCGATAAACTACCAAGCGATAAACTGTTTCTAGCTGATGTCAACACAAAGTTTTCATCGAAACTTTTATTCAAATTTGACGTTTGAGAAAAAGAGCGTTTTAGAGAATGTGTCAAACCATTGAAAGTATTTACGGACAAACAACCCTTGGAAATGTCTTCAAACGAAGCTCTACATGACTTGCTGCAAGTAAAACTTTCGGCTGTGTTAAATATCTCATCAAACTCTTTTCTAATAGAGTCACTGGATTTTCTTTTTATTAAATTTCTATCAAGAGAATTGCATCGGTTGGATATATTTCGGTTTAAGTTCTTACTTTTACTTGGAAGTTTTATCGATAAAAAATCAATACCGTTATTGCACGACCTCCATTCTTGAAAATCTAAATTGTCAGAGCTTTGGCTTAAACTTTCGAGTATTAGAGGAAGGGAATCCCTTCTCTCTTCAAGCGTTCTTTTTTCTTCACATGCTCCTTTGTTATTCATTTCAAGATTTAAAATATCTATTCTATCTATATCCTCTACATTTCTCTCATGCTGATCCATGCTATATTCTCTTATGTTTTCTGAGTTGTTTTCACAATCCAAAACACTACCGTTGTTACTAACATGTAGATTATCATAGTTATCATAATTAACTCCAGCATCTTCGACTAAAATATTTTGAAGATCTTTATTTGAATCTGATGCTCCGATAAACGCATCTGTAAAATCCGTGAGAGTAATGACGCCTTTGTTTTCTTTATCTAATAGTGAAAAGATATATGAAATTTGATTGTATGAAAATGATCCACTACCATCATTACTACTATTTAGCAGCTGCTCTTGCGTTATATAGCCTTTGTTTTCGGGATCGAATTGTTTAAAAAGTTCAATAGCTAAATCTTTTAATTCCATCGTAAAGATTTAAAAAAGTTGAAGAATATTTCTCAAAACCTTTTTTTACAATTGCTCTTCTGCTACCGTATTTTATAGATGTTCTTCCGCTACCATATTTCTTGACAATTTCTCAGTTTACAAATCTTTAATTACTTAAAAATGCATTTTAAAGAAAGAGGTCATTTTTTAAAAAGTATCCACACAACAAAACAACAATAATTTAAACAAATATATATATATATATATTAAAAAAAAAAAAAAAAAAAAAAAAATCAATAAAGTAGCATCTCAAATCATCTTAAGGAAAAATTTTGTTCTTGATATTTAAACTATCATTAAACGATAAAAACTCTTTAAGCATACAAACTTGTTGGTTAGCAATTTATTTAAAGTGCTAATTAACGTAATCGTTTGCAATCTTTCAAATCTGAACAAACTTCCGAAACGGAATTATTTAAAAATATGTGTTGCTCATCATTTTAAGAATTTGTCTTATCAACTCGCTTGTTACTGTTGTAATGGATGTGTTTACTGCCTTTTTAAATTAGTTTTAATTACGGTTAACAATATTATTATCAACACGCACTTTAGCCATTCATTTTTCATAATACTGAATTTGTCTTCTAATAAAAGATAAAATTTGTTGCTGTACTCATGTAAATACCCAAAAAAAAGCGAGGTTCTCAAAAATACAAAAGCAAAATGCTAACTTACTGTATTTAAAAGTTCAAGGAAACCATTTTTTGAAGCTTTTTGTAGAACACGTTTTAGTATTAAAATGATTATATCTGAAATATCATCTACGCCAGCGCACTCTTATTTCAAAACTTGTCACAACATCATCTTTTGTTTGTCTTTGAGTAACTTAAAAGTAAAAATTGTAATTGCAAAAGAAACCAATTGTTTAAATAAAATCCAAACATATTTTTCGCCTAGATTTTAAAAGCAGTTTTCCCACTTTAAAAAATATTTTTTATACAAAGAATCGCTTTTTTTTTAAATTATTATCTTGAAGTCGCCGTTTTCTGAGTGGCAGGTTTTTTTTCTTGTCATTAAAACATTACTCTTGTCATGAAAACATTATCTTGATTACATGTATTTTCCATTATAAGTTTTTTTTTAAATTGATAATATTCAACAAAATAATAAACTTAAAAAAGATTAGAAAAACCTTAAGTTTCCTGAATACGCAATTACAAGGATCACTGATGCATTTCAAAAACACATAACAACGCTAATAAAGGAACCATTAACTTATCAACAGAATGGATTTAGCATGGTGGATATATATATATTGTGAAGAATTCTATTGGTTAGGCTTACCTCTCTAAACAAATATGATGTACGCTAACAAATCAGACTTAACATAAAAACATAATCAAGAAATTATATTTTTATAATTTTACATTGTTCACGAAAAAGAAAAACTTGTTGTTGGGTACTAATTTTTTTACAAAAACAAATATTTTCAAAGTATTTCATAAAGTAAGACCAATATTTACTTTATTTCCGCTAATAAAAAATTTACTTTATACATTTTAGAGTTACTTTTGATAAAATGTTAATGTTGCAGCATTAAACTTTAAGTTTTTTCTCTTAAGTTTTGTATTAATCTCGCACATTAAGAATATAATAATGATAATAAAAATATTTGTAATAACAATAATAATAATAATAACAATAGTAAAAATAACAGTATTAATAATACTACTACTACTACTAATAATAATAATAATAATAATAATAATAATAATAATAATAATAATAATAATAATAATAATAATAATAATAATAATAATAATAATAATAATAATAATAATAATAATAATAATAATAATAATAATAATAATAGTAAAAATAATAAAAACAGCAATAATAATAATAATAATGATGATGATAAAAAGATTTATGGCTTTTAAATTCTGAAAAATAAATCTTTTTTTAAAAAAAGGCAGGTTGCATTTGTCATATTAAAATGCATGCTAGTTGAACTAATCATTTTCTAATTTTTTTCTCTATTGAACACTTATGTTTAGACAAATCAAAAGATTAATCATTCAAAATTAATCTAATATGATCAAGTATTAGATCACTTGGTAAATAATTTTAAGTCAAAATGATGATATAATTCTCATTTTTTTTGATTAGTTGACGAAAAAAATTAAAATCCGTTCTTAAAATCTTCAAGATTGACAATAATAAGCCTAACAGAAATTCCACGGTATCTTCAACATAAAAACAGCTCAGTGTCAGGTGACCCTGTTGATAGCGACTTTGATTGGAAGGACATTAGATAAAAAACTTCTTTATTAAAACAAAATTCATTGAAATTTTAGTTGCAAATAAAGAGAAAGCATTCAACAAAAAGGTATAAATATTTGTTATATGGTTTATACAGTCAGCTAAAAAAAAAAAAAAAAAAAAAACATTTTTCACTTGATAAATCTTAGTTACCAAATTTGCGAGCGTCAACGGCGGCTTTAGTCTTGACGTCTTTATTTTAACGATTTAAAACTTTTTGATTGGTCTTATTCTTAATAATGGTTTACTATCAACCGTAAAAAAATACGAGCGATTTGCGAACTTTGGAAACAATAAAAACGTATTTTTTTTTTTGCTACTTGAAAGATTTATATCATCAATAAAATATAATAAATGTGCTATTGACTTCAAATCGTTGTTATAAATCTTTAATTTTGCATTAGATACGCACAGCAGTGCCTAAAGAGCAAAGTCGAAATAGGAATGAGATAGATAACTACAAAATCTCTAGCATACAATTAAGGCTAAGAAAAATGATTAACAACGTCAATTTTAGCAGACTTTCCAATGAAGTTCATTATAACAATGCGCAGTCTTTAGGAAAGAATGTGGTTGCTGCGCGTATCTGGTAAATTGTTAAGATTGTTTTAGTGTTGTTCTTTAATTTTAGGTGGCTTCTTGTTTGTTAACTTATTACCTAACACTATTTTTCTCAAACAAAATAGTTTAATCATTTTATAATCTGAACATCTTGCTGATCGCTATTATAAAACTAAATGCAACCAGCAACTCTAAAAGAGTTGTTAGCAAAAAGACTATTTAAATGACAACGTGTAAAGCAGAAAAAAGTAGATTATTTTAGTGGCCGATTTTAAAGACTACCAAGAGCAATACACAAAGAGAACAAGATAACTAATTCACAGCATATATTTAAAAACAGATTATTAAGTAGATTTAATATAATAGGTTGGAGTGCATACTTTCTTATACTTAGATATATCTTCTTATATGAACCCTTTTGTACTTTTTTTTTAAAAAAAAAAAACTCTGTTGGAAACTTTAATCTTTCAGATTTTTTGAAGTCCAGATTTTCAATTTCTTCTAAAATTTAAAAATGCAGCAAATCAAACATCGATGTAGCAACAGCAAAAAAGTAATTCTCGTTCACACTTTTATTTGTTTGTTTAGTAAGGTTTTTCTATGCCACAAACAATTCTTCGCAGAAAGAGCCATAGTCAAAGTAACCTGGCAACTCCCTTCCATTTTTATCAACATAAGTCTTCATGCGAGATATACAGAATTCAGCTTGCTCATGAGTCAAAGCCTAAAATAAAGACATCGTAAACTTAGTAGGAAACCATCATTTTACAACAATTTAAGAAAGCACATTCCATGTTAAAACCCAATTCCTTATTAAACACAGAAATAAAAAAACAAACAGAAAGTTCGAGAGAAAGTTCTTTACCTGGTATAACTCTTGTTCAGTGACGTATAGCTGCTTTCCACCGTCGGTTATAGCTCGGAATGCTTCATCGACTTCTTTAGCAGATCTTACGTTTTCTGTTTCACGGCTGATCATAAACGCTATGTATTCGTTCAATGAAACAACACCATCACTAAAAGGATTTTAAATCGTTTTCGATATTTGAGAATATTTATTGAAATTAACGCAGGAAAATCGAAGTAATTTAATCATACTTGTTTGGATCAACGGTAAGTAGGATTGCATTGAACTCTGGGTCGTCTTCTCCTTCTTCAACCACTGGTAAATTGTAGCCTAACGATCGAAGACACGATTTAAACTCTTTATGTTCCAAAAAGCCAGTTCGATCTTTGTCGAAGTGTCTAAAATAAAGATAGAACGATTGAAAATAAAAGTAAATTTTTATGCAAAAAACTGATTTCTATTACCTAAAGCTGCAATAAATTTTTAAGTTAAAAATCTTTCGCATTGACCGCATTAACTCATGTAGTGTATTTGATTCACGTTGCTGACCGATTTGTTAATGAAAGTTTCGCATTTGCAACAGTGAAAAATTAAGATTCTTACTTAAACATGGAAGTAAATTCTTTGAGCTTTTCCTCAGATACACCGGTTCTGTTTTTCGCTTGTATCTGATGATCAAGATTTTGCTGCATGCGCATATTGAGCTGCTTCAATTGATCCCACTGTTGGGCCAGGCCAACAGTACCATGCTCTGTGTATCTAAAAAGAGATTCATTAATTAAAAAAAAAAAAAAAAAACCCACAATAACCCACAATAAATGTTCCAAGTTTAAAACCCATAAGTATAAAAAAAAACGTGCTTATTGTCTAAGATCAAAGCTTCTTCCAACTGCGCTCCTAAAACCTCAATGTCTGCTAGATCATCGCGTTTTTCCTGAATAACACTTGACGTTTTCTATAAATAGTAAAAATATGGAAATAATTTTTTTTCTTTTTAAAAAAAAAAAAAAAAGAAAAAGAAAATTAATTAATATAAAGTAGTCGAATATTCAAATTACTTTTAAAATCTCTAGCTGATCTTCTAAGGCTCCTGATAAATCAACCATCGATGCTCTGTAAAAATGAATATGTGGGATTAAGGTCAATCTGATAAATGAATGCAAAAAAAAAAAAGTAGAAAATGCAGTTTTAAACATCTTAAACACCTACTTGGTATCTTTTAAAAACTTATGAAAGAGATTGGCCTTCGTAGCAAACGTTTGACGCAGTTCATCGTTAAAATCCTGACGACGAACTTCTTTCTCAAGCTCGATTTCTCGATCCTGCACAACAAAATAATATTGTTGAAATAGACTTTCACAAAAATAAGAAAAAGAACAAGAACAAAAAGCAAACAAACCTTGACCATTTCTTGTAAATTTTTCCATGTTTCTTCCAAAACTTCCATATCAAACCATGTATACCTAAAAATGTATGGAACATTTTTGAAGCCACAAGACATAAAAATTTTATACATCATAATTACTTAGAAATGGCAACATACTTAAAAAGGTAATTTACCAAATATTATAGGCAAAATGCAATTTTTGCTATTGGAACTACAGCCAACATTTTAAAGGTATAAACCACAAAAAAGTTGGTTGTAGTTCCTATAAATTGAGATAATTTTAAACTTTGAATTATCAAAAAACTTCAAAGACTTTACCAAAACCAACTAAAATGGACAATTAAAGATTTTTCTTACGGATTATAGTCAATGTGATAAGCTTTGATTTGGGAATCCAAATCAATTAACTGCGCAAAGTCAGCTTTTGTTTGATTAAGGCTGTCTCGAAAGGCTGAATGTGAGTCTAACAACTCCTTGTAAAAAGATTTTAAACTTCATTTTAAAAAACTAAAAGCAAACTCTAACAAACAAAACAAAATAGGTTTATCATGTATGCCTCATTTTTAAGAAACAATTAAAAATAAAACCTTGATTTGCTCAACAGAGTTACAGCGAACAGGGTCAGTCAAATCTTCTTCTGCATTTTCAAACCAACTGTTAAATGCAGATGCTTTTTTTGCAAACATTAAAAACAAATCCTCAACCTGTAAAATATATATAAATTTGAAGCGAATGAAATTTAACATTTGAGAAAATATTTTGTTTGCTTGCAACATTAATATGAAATATTTAAAAAATTGTACCATTTGGTGGTACTTTTGCTGCTCGACCAACGACTGTCGTAGTTTACTTGCATTACTTAAAAGATCATGCCATCTACACAAAAAGAAAGTTTGTAAGATGCCAAGAATATTTTGAATAGATCTTTTTAGATTTTATGAGAAACCAAAAACATGTTGAAGATTTTTGAAAACTTCCTATTTTTATTTTTTTTTTGGGCAAGTATTTTTCTTCTTTTTTTTTTTTTTTTGCACAAGTATTTTACAATAAATCCATGCAATAAATATAAAAAATAGAAAATTTATTTCCAGGTTTGGAAATATGCTAAAATTGACAGCAAGGAGAAACTATTAAGCTGAAAAAAAAATTGCTCAATATATTGCACCTTGCAATCAGGTTTTTATGTCTTTCGATGATAGCAGCTGACTGTTCATGCTGAGAACTAACAAGTTCTTCTTTTAATACTGTCATTCGAGCAATACCTTCCAACTCAAATGCTGATAAACCTGCTTCAAATGTATCCTAAATAAAGATATCCTCTTTAAAAATATCTTTTTCAAATGACCACATCTTAAAGGATGAAACTAATCTTTTGAGTTTTAGAATTATAATAAAGAAGAATAATTAATGTTTAGTGATTCTAAATAATAAAGAATGAGAATTTGATGGATTTGATGGATTTACAGGACAAGATGAGAAAAAAACTTAAACTATCAAACAAGTTTTTTTTGCATCAGAGATTTAGCAGATTTGACTCAGCTGACAATATTGAAAGTTCATTGCTACAACAAACAAATTCATTTAAAATCATTCTAAATTAATTAAATATTTTCAAAATAACACAAAAATATTAAAAATTTTCAAAATAAGAAATTTTTTTGTTAGTTGTAGTTTACTTGTTAGTCATAAAGGAAGACTAACAAACCTGCATTTTAAGCAACTGTTGAGGACTTAAACGTGTCAGTAAGCTACTGACACTTACCTGCAATAAAGGAATAAGTTATGAGAATGAATATTTTAAAATACTTACATAAAATAACTAAATAATATATAAAAATGAGACCTGTCTAGTCAATAAATTTTGAGCACTAGATAGATCTTTTGCAACGTGATCGTTTTTGAGATAATTCTCTTTTTCTTCTAAAAATAAAGTTTTACTTTAGATTTTATATTTATTTTTTTTTACAAAACTTGGCTAAGTATCAACCAGAATAATAAGTTACCAATCCATGATTCAGCAACATCTGCTTTCCATTTGAACTGTAAAAATGCATTGTTATCATTAAGTTTCTGTTTTCGCAACTCAGCATACCTCTCTAACACTGCAACTTTAACGCTGAGATCATCTATCTTCTTCTTAACTATCTCTTTTTGGAAATTGTTCTAAGCAGTAAAAAAAAAAAAAAAAAGAAAAAAAAAAATTAAACAAACGTTTTATATCATAATGAAATTGAATGGACAAAAAAAAAAAAGTCAATTAACTTATTTCATTCTTAATCATCAAAAACTTTTTTAAAACTTGTCTTTTTACTTAAGAAAAAACAAAACAAATGTTCAATTAAAAGAGCTATGAAGAAGATATTAGAATTGAAAACACTAACCAGTTTAATGATTTTATTCTCCATTTACCAAAAAATTATGTCATTTAAATTAAATCATCTTTTACCTCTTCAATAAGCTTCTTTCCATGTTTTTGAACATTGTCAAATCGAAGTTTATGTACATTCCAGTCGTTATTGAAAGCTTCATGTTTCTTTAAAAGACCTTGAATAGCAACTAAAGAATCTCCATAATCATCACTTGATACCATCTTCAGTTTTTCAGCAATCCAAGAATCTTCTACATGGATATCAGATACAATTTGTTGATATTCTTGTGCTTCAAACAGCATTTTGCTCCTTTTTAAAAGATATCAATATACAGTAAAAGTTTTTGACCACTTTTGCTTCTTTTTTAAAAATAAAAACCTACATAAATTAATGGGAAAAACATGGACCAGTAAGATCAACAAAGTTAAGTAATTGAATTATTATAAAAGTCATGCAAAAAAGTAATCAATGATAAGATAAAACTTAATTTTTCTGTAATATTTCTTTTAAAGATTGATTCTGAATATCATTGAACACACATCATTATAAAAAGATATCTAAAAGATATCCTCCAAAGGAAACTTATCAAAATTTAAACAGTAAATTCAATTTTGTTTTTCAGCATGATAATGACCCTAAGAATACTGCACAAAGTGCTAAACAATAGTTATCAGAAAACATACAAATAAGAATATGCAGCTCTTTTCATAATCTTAATCAAACTGAACACCTATGGGAACAAAAAAACAGAAACAAAAAAAATAGCAACCTAAATGACCAAGTTTATCAGCGAAAATGAATTGATTAGTAAATTTGCAAAAGTTACTAAAACAATTGATCAATTTCTACTGCAAATGCAGGCAAAAAATTAAATGGAAGTCCATGAAAATATTGAATATTTATTGTAACTATGAAGATTTGTGATTTTTTAATTTTAAACTGAGTACAAAATGCTGATGAAGCTGTGGCTGACCTAATATTTTTTTTGCATCAAGTTGGAGCAATTGCTGTAACATATGGATGTTACAGCGATTAAAAGAATAATAAATTACATTTGCTAACTGTTTAAAAAAAAATAAAAATAAAAAAAATAAAATTTTACAAATAGTTATAAACTTTTTTTCTGACAGTAAATTATTAGATACTGAAGCATTTTAACATAAATATAACATAGGTCAAAATGAATTCCCAAAATGAATTTCACTCAAAATGAGTAACCTTTATATTCTGTCCTATTTAATCTACATTCTGCTGTAGAACAAACAGCAAAATAAAATGACAGCATATACCAATGGCTACCATCACAAAATTATAGAGGTATAAATAAATCTGATTCCAAATCAAGAAGACTGAAATTGTTTTAGGTAAAGAACAAACAAATAAAGAAACAGCAGCAACAGTGTGCCTGTACAAAATTTATGCTGAAGCATATTTGTTTTAAGCAATTTGTTGACACAGATTCCAAGTACAAACATACAATACAATATATGGTTAACCTGTTGCTAGCAAGTTGAACTAACTCATTCCAGTTACTTTCAAGCTGTTCACATCGTGCATTTATTCTTTCAACATCGCTGGGTTCTTTCTCTTTGAAGTAACTTGCTTTTGAGAGAATATTTTCAAACTGTGGTTCAAAGGATTTTAGCTCTGCAATTAAACGCTGTACTTTCTTTTGTAAATTTTGACAACCTGTAACATCTTGACCATAATCCTGTGAAGATGCAAGAACTTTCTTCACTCTGTAAAAAAAAAACAAAAAAAAAAACTTTAGCAATAACTAAGCAAAGTAAAACTATTCACTTAATAATATAATTAAATAACATTTATTGAAAAAAAAGCAATTGAGATACCTTATCCATGACTCTTGATCATCTATATCTCTATAGTACTGATACAATGCAAGACATGATTCTAATTTGCTCTTTCGGCTGCCAGAAAGAACCTTCAAACTTTAAGGAAAAAAAAATAGCGAAAATTTTGTTAATAAGTAAAATTTAAAAATTGGCATAATTTATATCAAATGCATTTATAAAACTTTGTGAAAGCTCTACAAAATATGATTAAGAAAGTTAAATTGCAATAAAGATTCACAACCAAAACAATATGAAAGACACATAAAATAAATACACAAACCAAAATGATGCATTTAAAATTGCATACTTGTTGAACCGCATAGTAATGTTATCAGTGGTTTCTGTTATTCTGGAGGCATCAAAATGTTTGACTTCTAAGAAATGCTTACAAAGCACTTGAAGTGAAACAACACGATCTTCATGAGCAAGAATGTCAGCTTCAGTAAACTGATGCTTCTTTAGAAGACTCTGGACATCAGAAAGATTAGAGCCATAGAAGTCTGATGACAAAGCCTTTTCAATCTGAAAAGCATTTTTGCCAAATGTTGGTAAAAATTTCAAATTTATAGAACAACAACTAAAGTTTTCTAATCTTTAAAAGATGTCAATCTGGCAGTATTTCTGAGCCAAAAATTTGACTTTATAAATTATAATGGAAATAAAAATAATGAAATATAAGTTCTACTGATCATCACTAGAAGCTACATTGTGCTATGTGCAAAATGAATAAAAAATAGTTTATTAAAAAAAAAAAGACCTCTCCTAGCCAGAAACCAAGATCTTGTGCATCATGCGAAAATGCTTGCTGCTCATTGGCTTCCAAAAGTTTCTTTGTTTTAATATTACAACATTCACAGAGCGTCTTCCATGTTGACTCAATTCCATCTAACCTTTCTTTGAAAAGTGCTTCACTTCCTTGACATTTGTTCTGTTTAATTAATGCTAAAGAAAAGCTTGTTATGATATATTTTATTAAATTGTTTAATTGTATTGAATTTTTAGTCAAGGTATGCAACACGCCTTTCACATTTTATAACTGATACCTCAGACAAAATATTTTTTCTGAATTTTAAAAATTATGGAAAATTCTAATGGAATAACAAGGATAACTAACCATTGCCAACATTGATTGTGCCAAGAACTCTGTCTTTATTTGATGAAACTTCTGCTTCTAATGCCTGATGTTTTTGCAACTTTCCCTAAAAAACAATCATAAACCAATTGCAAGATATGTATGGAATTTATATATTACATTAAAAAAAAAAATTTATCATAGGCTAATGTCCAACTGAATAAGAGATTTGTTTGACTAAATTTCTGTCAGACATCATCCCCAAGAGATTTTACATTATACTTTTACCCAACAATCTAAATCTTCATCAAAACATAAAAAAAGATTCATATAATTTAAAACTATTTTAAAGTTATTTAATTATTATAAAATCCTTTTTTAAACTTTATCATTGGATAATCTACTTTTGTGTAATGCAAATCTGATAGGGGAAAAAAAGAGTTTAACAATAACAAAATTAAACTTTTTTTTCAATGAAACAAAATGTAAATTGCCAAAAATTATAAAAAAATACACATCTGACAAAAACATCACACTGAATTAAGATTTCATCAGATGATGAGAGATATTATTGTAAATAAACTCTGAAAAAAGTTAAAAGCCAAAGTATTAAGGACAGGCTTTGTAGAATCCCTAAAGAAATTTAATACTTTTTTAAAGATACTTTTATCTCACAGGAGACAGGAATAATGACAAATGATTTTCAACACCCTACTTAAATAAGCAAACTTGCCTGTACAAGTTTTTCTTTTCTTTACCATATTTCCAACTTAAAATTATTTCTTTACACAAGTTGAAAAAGTTTTACCTGTATGTTTGATGAATCTTTATATGATTCATCCATAGCAGTTTGCAACTTTTCACTTATCCAAGCTTCAATATCATCTACATCTTTACTCACTGATTGCAGTGATTGAGATTCCCCTAGTTTTGATCGTCTTTCTACTAAAGCTTCTTTTAATGTCTCCCACCTTAAATAAATTAAAAGTATCGATTATATATTAGTTGTAAAACTAATACTTCTAATACACTTATGAGTTCTCTTATGATATATTTTTGAATCATGATAGAGCTACTGATGTAATAGGATAACAAAACAAAGACTTAAAAGAAGATAATCCTGTCTTTATACTACCTTGCCATTACAGCAAGTATTCTTGCATTTATTGTTTCATGATTGTAATGCTCTGCATTTATCAGGTCTTCAGCTGTTTGTTGCAACACTTGGATTTTAGCTTCCTGTTTGTATAATAACAATACAATTATATAGCTGTTGATAGTTGTTAATATAACCAAATAGGATTTAATAGAACCAAATGCATTCTCATTGTTTTGTTTTTTTATTACATAGAAAAGTAGAGAAGACACAAAAAATAAATCCTTTACTTTACAAGTTCTCAGGTTTTAAGTGCTAATTCAGGTTTTAATCTCTAATTAAAACTTTTTGAGGCACAAACCTGAATGGCAATCGCCTTTTCAAAGTCTTTTTGCTTCTTCATGAGAACATCAGTTGACTCGTTATCTTCATTCTTTAACGAGGCTTCTCTTGCATCCATCCAAGATTCAGCAAGTTCTGCATCTCGATTAAAAAGCATTTCATCCATGTTATCATCTAGAGTTTTCTTACGCTTGTTCCAAGATCTAAAAGTATTTTACAATCTTAAACTTTCATTAAGTTATCTGCTACATTTACTGAAAAACTAGTGTCATGTATAAAAATTGGATTTTAATAAATTATTTAAGTTGTAAAAGGTGCAAGAAGCATTCTGTCAATGATTTTTTTTTTATAGAAGAACTTTCTTTCACTTTGTCAAAAACTGTCAAAGTGAGTAATTAAAAGCCTAAAAAATCATTTAAATTTATTTAGTGGATGCAAAGTAGCTAATTACATTCATAAACAAACAGTCCTATAATTAGTTGCTATGATTATTATTGTTTAGTATTTTTAATGATTTAGATTAATTTTATTTAATGCTTTTAAGTATAAAAAAATTTAAAGAGATTTTTTCTTGTTTAATCAATGATAAAGCTAACAAATTCTTAGAGACCATCATTAAAGTGTAAAATTCTTAGAGACCAAACTTTTGTTTAAAGTAACTGCTTGGCAAGCAAAGCTTGATGTATAAAAAAAAAAAAAAACTATTTAATACAAATTCTCACTTTTAAATAACAAGAGGAAATAAATGCTAAATAATTTAAAGTTAAATTTAATCAAAATACTAATTAAAAAAACAGGAGAGCCTTCTCAAGGTAAAAGAGATTTTGAAAGGCAAAAATGACTTCAGTAAATTTTTGGTTCCATGCATTTATAAATTCAATAGAAATTACTAAAATGGTTTTTAACAAACCTCATTTTTTAAGAGAGTTTTTTTTAAAAATGTAATTTTCCTTTTTAAATTGAAAAAAAGACAAGCTACTTACATTTCAAGGTTTTCTCTGCTTGATTTTATATCTTGAATTTTTTCCAAAATTTCAGGAGAATTGAAGTGTTTTTCATTGATCAGCTTTTCACCAAATGAATTAAAATTGTCAAATACCACTTCCCGAGAATCGATTTCAAACCTATGCTCCTATTCAAACAATTTAAACTAATTTCACATCAAACTCATTATAACTATCATCAAAATCATCATCAAAATCATCACCAAAATTATCACTTTCTTTTGAAAACAACTGCAACTGCCATGTTGATAAAAAATAAAAGTGGGTGAAATAAAAACCTTTAAATAGGTTAATATATGAGTAGAACTGCAATTTAATTGAATTAAAAATTTCATTAAGATGCATGACATTTACAGTGTTTTTCATAAATTTAGACGCACTCATTTTTTTTTACATATATGTAAGAAAATACTTAAAATAAAAATAAAATAAAACTGCTACCGCTATGCTTGATATATAATTTAATAGAGGAAGTGAAACTCTATTACAGAGCACCTTAATTTTTTTTTACAGGATGTTTATTACTCATTCTATACCAATTAACACAAAAAAGTTCATTGATAAGCTTGATGTTATTTTATTCATAAATTTAGACGCACAATCAAAAAAGTCTTATATCTTGTTAATTGATAGTAAATTAGTAGTTTTTTTTCCCATATTTCTCATTTATAGGCCTAAATTAATTGATTTTGTCAAAAAAGCCTTATATAAATATGACTTACCTGGAATTAGTTACTCATTATTTAATAAATAAACAAAAGTTGAGTTAGTTTTGCACTAAAAAGACGCGAAAAATGGGCAAAATACGTATCACTCAAGCTGAAAGATGGCAAATAATTGCTCACATCAAAGAAGGAACCAAAAGTAATAGAGAAATCGCCAGGTTAAATTGAGTTTCTGAGAAATGCGCTTGGACAACAAAGCAAAACATTCTTCACACTAGTGGTGCCAGCAAGAAAACAAGGCCAGGTAGACCCTTGTCAACCACCAGAAAGGACGATAGTGCCCTTTTTAGAGCTATCAGAGGTAATCCAAGAATTAGTTACAAAGAATTGACCACAGAATTCAATGCAACGCGAAATAAATCTATTTCTCAAAGCACAGTCCGCCGAATACTTATCAAATACAAGATTGGAGTCTACTCTGCTTTGAAGAAACCGCTCCTGCATCCGTATGATAAACAAAGGAGACTAAAATGGCATTGTGAAAGAAGGTATTGGATAATAGAACAATGGGAAAACATTATGTGGAGTGATGAGAGTAACTTTGAGCAAATCTTACATAACAGTCAAAAGAATGGCTC